>NC_084653.1:27002500-27320000 GCF_019802595.1 Syngnathoides biaculeatus | reverse complement strand
TAATTGTTGAACTATTGTTCAAATGACTGTAAAAAAAAAGCTCTGGAAACAAACCAAAGTGTTATTATTCATTACCCAGCAACATTTTTGACGTGTCTGAGCAAACACACGAAGGTCGTGAGCGCCCCCTTCGACCGCTGTGAGCAACATCAGAAGTGCGCTCTGCGGTCAGATCGGTGAAGTGACACAGCTCATTCAAAGGTTCAGATTACATTCGCATCAGAACATTTTTAAGAACAATGTTGTGTTTTTGTGTTAAGGCCCACCTTCGGCTTTTAGGTGCGCCTTATAGTGTGGAAAATACGGTACATGCCAAGCCAACTAATAACTATAAATTTGAAATGTCGCTTCCAACTTTGTTTTTTCTTTTTTTTTTTTTTTTTAACTCACAATATCAACGTCTGTTTTTCTTGGTGTAAATCTGAATTATTGCTTGCAGAATATCTTTCGCAGTGCATGTTGAAAGCTGGATCTTCCTCCCAAATAGTTTAAGGGTTAATGTTATGTTGCCTCCTATATTTAAAATACAGATTTAGCTTTTTTTTTTGCACTGTATCGTCTGTGCTTTCGTCCTCGATCAGGCTGTGCCAAGGTGAAATTTTAACATGATACACCATCTCATCCTGCACTTTGGACTTTGCTTCAGACCAGACTTTTCTCACTGAAAAATGAGAAAATCTCATCCCGTTTCACCGCTTTTTCTTCTATTATTCACATAACCCGGTGTTTGTAACCATGAGTGGACCCCTTTAAAATGGAGGGGGGCGGGGTCAGGTAAACTAGGAAGTAGAGTGTGTGGCCGGGCAACAGCGTAATGCTGTGTTAAAAAAAGTGAGGCTGGAGTTCACTGCGCTGGATCTGTTTTCCTCTGCGCTGAGCGTGTGCGACAAGTGCGCAATTGCGCAGTTGCGCAGCTTAGAGGGAACGTTGTGACCAAGGATTATTTGCAATTTGATCCAGACTTGAGCGAGATTTGCAGGTGATTCGCGGGCCGGACTGTGAGCCGGAAAAGTTCTGCTTCGATTGCAAAGTGAACAAAGGCAAAGCCGCTGATGGATGGAAGCGAAAAAGAAGACAAACACACAGTCATTAAGCACACACACGCTAATGTGGCCTCATCACATTGAAGCTAATTTCCTTTTCATCACGGAGAGAAGAAAATGAGAGTTTGCCCGATCCCCGCTGGGGGACAAAGTCAAGGGCCCCCGGTCGGGGATTGGGCTCGATTAACAGGTAACATTTGCCACCGGCTCTCTTATCACAGTGTGAAAAAAATCAAAACGCCGTGCTGTGTTTTTGTTTTTTTTTTTTTTCTTTCCTTCTTCTCCTTCCTCTTCCTCCCCTCCCATCGCTCGGAGATGAAATCGCTGGCTGCACAAAACCATTTGGGAGAGCGGGAGGAGAGAAGGTGAGCGGGATAATCAGGCTGGCCACTGGGCCGTGTTTTCCCAAATGCTCTCCAAAACATTACTGTGCACGGCCATTAAATTAGCGCCGGCCCACCTTAAAATGTTGACATTTAGCGTGACTTTTTGGAGACTGACACCCTCATATTTTTCTCGTTGGATATCATTAAATCTCGACTGCCCTATGGCCGTCGTGCCTTTCCATTAATAACCCATTCCGACCGTCGTCTCCCTCCCTCCCTCCCTGGCCACATTCTTAAAGTGACGACTTCATTGCTTTTGCTTTAAGAATAAATTGAAAGTTATCCTCAAGGCCGGATGGATGGAACGATAAATCCTTCCGTGTCAGGGACGTGACAAAAAATAGGAAAAGGAGGCTCGCTCAGGCAATCTCCGCACACGCACACGGCAAAAACTTTTGGGAAAACTTTATACGTTTTTAAGCGCTTAAAAACGTCAACGTGCTTTTTCCACGGTAAGCAGCGTGCGCCGCACAGTTCTGAACTTTGCATTTGAGTTTGGACTCGTCTGGGCCAAAATCAGACGGGTTGAACTCCCGCAAATGTGGATGGACGGATACTCGCAGATGGAAGAAACACGATTGGGAAACATCATAAATCGTCTTCAGCATCTTCACTTTTAGGCGTCTAAAAACACACCGTTAGGAAAAAGACAATTTACGGCGTGTCACTTTTGAAACAACGGCGCTGCGTAAAAGAAAAAAAAAAAACATGGAAACGGATTCGGCCTTGATCCAAACGGCACAAAACCTTGGCTCGCTGAAACGGACTCTCACATGTTTAGGGATTAAAAAAAAAAAAAAAATGTCATGGCGATCCGATGCTGTCGCCGCTATTTGAAGCCCTGAGACAGAAAGACCCGGAGCCAAAAACACATCTCGTGACGTCATCGTAGCGTTACATTGCTAATTGAGGTTCTGAATCGGCATAATGCCGAATTTGCCGAGACAATTCGGACTTGCTGAGCATAAATAGCCATACGTCGGCAATCCTTTGCACACAAGCCGACGCTCGTAACGGAAGGTTCAAGCGAATGAGGACATTTTCGGACATCTGGAAGTGGAGGAAGTCAATGCTTCAAAGCAAGTTCTGCCACCAGATGCGAAGAATAACTGACATAATGCATCATATTTTTATTGATTGTTGAGCTCAGTTAACACTTCTCCCGTAGAACCCTTTGAAATGTCTACGATATGTGTGCCAATCGACGTTTCAAGTGCAACTTTTGTGAAGTTATGTCTCCAAGGCCGTCCGTGTCCCCCCCAAGAGACCCGTGAACTCAGCATCAAAAGAGAAACCCTCAACAGTTGAGGCCGTGAATTTGCACGCAGGCATGAAGCGCATGATTGCGGTTAGTGGCGAGAGAAGCCACAATTACAATCGACTTAAAGAATCTAACCATGCACGGAGGCCGGCAGGGGCACGGGCGAGAGATCCGCCCGAGGGTTCTGCCGGGTCGATGAGGCGTGGCGCTACTAATCGGAGCAGATTATGAGCTACAAATTGCGTTTCAAGGCGCAGGACACAAGCGCGGTTCGTCAGAACCGAACAGCAAAAGGCGTGCGAGAGAGAGTCCAGGCGACGAGGGAGCGGCGCTGACTTCCATCCGGGAGGAAGATATCTTGTCGTTTTATGCGGCCCGTGTCATATTTATTGCATAAAGGTCAGAGTGCTCATTTGTTCAAAGTCAGCATTTTGCCGTGTAATAAAGGCAGGCGGCTGTGTCATTATCGGACCGGCGGGGATTACGAGCTCGGCCGACTCTGACGACTGCGTAAAAGCGTTTTGTTCCCGGGCTCGGATGAAGAAGGTGGGGAGAACTCGGCGAAAAGCTTGTAACCGTCTGAAGGGTGAGGCCACAAAAAGGAAAAGTTAAGAATTGCCACGGCATTCCGCCGTTTATTGACACGCCGATCGCGGGGATTAAAATTGATTGGCCGTTTTGCCCGACTCATTCTCATTTCCGAGGGGGATGATTTGTACCGTCTACGGCGCTAATCTCTGCGTGACCCGCTAATCGGCCAGCCGTTTATTTCGCACTCTTTGTTTACTTTGCCTTTTGTTTGGCATTTATGAATTCATTAGAGCGTCGCGTCGCGCGGCTTAACGCGCAAGGTGACTGGGGAGTCCTGTGTGTAGCCGATAGCGACGCCCAAACACCGCCAACACAAGTGGCGAGTACACGTTGATAGTCTCAAGAAGAATGAAGCCTTCGGGGGGGGAAAAAAAAAAAAAAAAACAAGCAAAACCAGCGGGAGAGGGAAAAAATATTCATCTTTATAAGACTTTTGGAGAATTTTTGACGAAATGATGAATTGCAAAGTATGCTTCAGGCACGATGCAGCTGAGGTCACTGAACTTCTGGTGTACGCGCGTTGCAACGCCGGCTAAAAGTTTCATGGCGACGGCAAGATTTGCGTAACTTTCCCAGACAAGCTAACATGCCGACACAACCATGTCGAGTGTCTGATTTAGGCGTGTAGTATCCTCCGTGTGAATTGACGAATTCATGTCCGACGTAAGAAGCATATTTTGATCAAGTTGCAAACAAGAGAGGCTAATCCCTTGCAATTGTCTTTTTTGTCTTAACGCAATTTGTTTCAATCGTGGACAGATAGCCTGACGCTCGCTGGCTCAGGTTCCGACACGTCTTTGCCCGGTTCCGGAATCCACTGGGAGAAGCTCCGCTGGCACTAATCCAGACTCGTACTCGGCTGGCTTTTTGACGACGGCGATGAAGACGCGGAGGCAAAGAAGGAGGAAAAGCGAGGACTTGAAAAGAAGCGGCTTATAGCGACACTTTGCAAAGACGGATGCAAATCCATTAGTCCGTTCGCAGTTATAAAAATACTTAAGGGGCCCCTTTTAATCGCGGCGACGTGTTAAACGCGCGGAAATCTGTTTTGATAACATTATTCATAACACCGGCTTTGCTCGCGCGAATTAATAACACTTCATTTGCAGACGCTCGCTCAAGAAAAGCTGGCACGGTATTTGCAGCTAAAGAGATTAATTTTCAAACACCTAATTGACAGACCGGGGTTAGACGGGATAAGCAACACGCTGCTGCTGCAAAGTCAAGGTGACTGCAATACTGAGGAAAAAGGAAAGAAAAGCCAGCACAAAAGGGGGGGGGGGAGGGGGGTTGTGGGGGAAATGAGTCCTGAAGCGCTTTTCCACCAGCCGCCCCCTATTCTTCCTCTCTTTATTAGGAATGATTTACTTTCGCGGCGGAAGGATATAAAAGCTCGAGTATCGCCGCGTAATTATCGCAGAGTGAAAATTTAGAGCTTTGACTCACAATGTCCTGAAATCGGCTATCCGGCAGACTGCCGGGCGATAAGAGCGCTCGCCCGGCGTCCCGTCGCCCGACTTTTACGAGCGCGAGCCGCTAAAGAGGACGGCCGCGAAAACGAGCGAGGCCGCTCGCTGTTTACCTTGGCGAGTCCTAAGCTGAGCGTGTCGGCCGCATCCCTTAATTACTGTTTACGTGCAAATATTACACGATACAAAAAAAGAGAACGTCTCCAAAAGTACAGAAATACATATTCAGGGTTCAACGTTATCTGTCTGCAACAGTTGCCACGGCCACCAAGATATGTTTTTTTTTTGTAATTATCGTGTAATTATCGCGTAATTATCACAGAGTGAAAATTTAGAACTTTGACTCACAATGTCCTGAAATCGGCTATCCGGCAGACTGCCGGACGATAAGAGCGCTCGCTCGCCCGTCGTCCGACTTTTACGAGCGCTGCCGACGAGCAGGGGCGCTCGCTAGCCGCTAAAAGAGGACGGACGCGAAAACGAGCGAGGCCGCTCGCTGTTTACCTTGGCGAGCCCTAACCTGAGCGTGTCGGCCGCATCCCTTAATTACTGTTTACATGCAAACATTACACGATACAAAAAAAGGGAACGTCTCCAAAAGTACAGAAATACATATTCAGGGTCAACCTTATCTGTCCGCAACAGTCGGCGCGGCCGCCAAGATATGTTTTGTTTTGAATCGCAAATTTTCCAGCATTCTACATAATCTTCATAATTGCTTAATGCCGCTGTCCGAGGGCGTCGCCACGGGAACGCCGGGCATAACAGCAGATGCTCACGTATGTAAAACTCACCTTGGGTGCTCTCGGCGAGCAAGGATAAACAATAAGAGGAAAAATAATCACAATAATAACAAAAAGCTGTTTACAAATGTTGCACGAGTGTCGACCACAACAAGAAAAATGAATTCCCTTGGAACTCAGGTGTCAAACTCACGGCCCCGGGGCCGGGTCTGGACCGCAACGTCCTTTTTGGTGAGCCGCAAAACCAAATCATGTCGGCAAACTTGACCGTGATTCTTGCTTCAGTTTGGCATATAAAATGAAGCGGAACGGTTCGATATTGGCCGAGCCGGTCAGAGCATTGGCCTCACGGTTCTGAGGACCGGGGTTCAAATCCCGGCCACACCTGTGAGGAGTTTGCATGTTCTCTGGTGCCTGCGCACTCGGGTCGTGCCCTGCGATTGGCTGGCGACCAGTTCGGGGTGTGACCCGCCTCCTGACTGCTGATAGCCGGGATAGGCTCCAGCAATCCTGCAACCCTTGTGAGGATACGTGGCCAAGAAAATTGATGGATGGTTTTCCACAAACTCGCATTCATTAACTATGATTAGGGGGGGGGGGGGGGGGGGGAAATGGGACCGGGAGTCGTCTCCTCTGTACACGGAAGCATATTGCTGCCACACGTTAACCTCCGTAAACCTCTGAAATATGTACACAAGTGGTTGTCATGACGAGTGATGCATTCAACGTCACGGGATTTTCGCAGTTTCCAATTGTGAGTCTGTGGACACAATTTTAGGTACATCTGCACAATCACATTGTGCATTTCTTGAGTCCGAATGTGAAATGTGATTCTTTTTGTCGATGTAGTTCACTTTTTTTTCCCCCCTCCGTAGCCGTAATAATAATAATACTAAAGAAAAGATCTTTCCCTGACATTGAAGCTCCGATCTCCGTCTCCCATTAAAAGTTTGACGCGTTCGGCCGACTTTAATGCCGCGTGCCGTTTGGGGTCCTCCGCGCGTCCTTGGCGTCGGCAGCTTCAAACGGGCTGCTGACTACCTGACTTTTTTTTTTTTTTTTTTTTTTTGCGTGGGGAAGAGGAGGCGAGATCGTTAGCCGTCGGAGCCCCCCCGAAATGTGACTTGGCAGACAATAATGCTTTGTGATCAAACAACTTGTCAGCGCGTGCCGTCCAAATGAAAGAGTGCAAAAAAAAAAAAAAAAAAATTCAATAGAGGATCAATCAAATTTCTTCTTGCGGGACGTGAGAAGCAACGCTGACGGTGCAAAAGCGGGGACACGGGAGTTCATTTGGATATTTGTTCTCCCACTCATGAATGTTCCATCGCGTGACACCATCTCCTTGCTAATCACATTTCACTCAGGTGGCAGTGGTGAGGAGGGTCGGGGTGGGGGGGTGGGGGGTGGGGGGGGCATGCTTTTAGGGATGTTGAAAAGAGAGCGGTTCTTTTTAATCTTTGAAATGCCTCAAAAGTGACAGAATGCTCTCTCCTGCCAAGACGGGAGCGTCGGATGGGGAGATAAATATGCTGTGGTCAGCTAAGTGTATCTCGTGAGCGGAGAGGCAAATTTAATAATGCATTATCATTCAGCGGCCAAGGTGAAATCTGCCTGTCCGTCAGGAAGCTCGGGCCCGTTTCATGTTACCTTCCAGCGCAAACCAGCCGCCGCTTCACTCTCGCTAAGTACGGAACGGCAGGAGAAAAAAAAACAAACAAAAAAAAACCGAGGAATCGGCCGTGACTGAGGAGGCGGAAGCATTCAATACACTTTTTTTTTTTTAGGTCCGGATAAGCCCACTTTTTTACACCAGCAGCCGTTAGTTGGCCGTTAGTCACGAGGACACGGGACGATATTTACGCGGCGAATGCGACGCAAAGTCAGTTTTGTCCCTCAATCATCGGCGGGGACGACGACGGCTTTATCTGCAACGTGAGAATGAGCCAATTTGGAAAATACACTAAAAATGTCTTTGGGGAGGGGGAAAAAAAAGCATCATTAAATGGAGACCTCTTCTTTAACTTCTAACAGTCTAAATACAGGGCAATCGTAACGTTTTGAAAACTTAAAATAGGACTCCAAACAACCAACATAATTTTGCCAAACTTCAGACATAAAAATGTAGACTGAGCGAAATTTAGATCAAATAGGCTACTGCACTGACAAGCTATACTTCAGAAATAAGTACACAAGTAATTTGTATATATATATATATATATATATATATATATATATATATATATATATAGGATAGATATATATATATAGGCTCTAAATTTTTACTCTGCGATAACTACACGATAACTACACGATAATTACAAAAAAACCCGACTTGGCGGCCATGGCGACTGTTGCGGACAATATATATATATATATATATATATATATAATATGAATACGATTAGGCCTTTTTGTAGCACTGACCCTGCCTTTTATCGCTCACTTTTATATTTCATGATCTCTCTCATATTATAGGGTTAGGGCTATATATATATATATATATATATATTATATATATATATATATAGCCCTAACCCTATAATATGAGAGAGATCATGAAATATAAAAGTGAGCGATAAAAGGCAGGGTCAGTGCTACAAAAAGGCCTAATCGTATTCACAGTTGTCAATTCTATAATATTTGAGAAATTTACGTCCAACTCACTTTTGTGTTTCCTCGTTTCAGACTTGCTCCTGGATATTTTTTTGCTCCTCGGCTTCCATAATCGATCATATCAGAACACACAGTGCACAGCACTTTGCCGGGAACGTTCACTTTTTGGATGTGTTCCGTTAGACATGTTGGTACCGTTTTCGTTCCCATCTGCGCGGTTATGACACTTTTTTCAAGCCACGCCCATCTGAAACATTTTTTTTTAATCAAGTTCCCTGGCCACGATCTTCATCTTTTCGCTCCGAGACTTTCGCCAAACCGACAAACGTCCAGACCGCTCGATCACATATGCGTTCGTACGTCTATAACTTATAGCTACGCCGTAATAAACAGAACGCTTCTCTAGGAAATGATAACAGCAGAGTGAAAATACCGACGAATTACCGCCAAAATGCTGCCGGAAAACGGAATGTTGTCGTTATTATAAACGAAAATGCCGTTTTCCACCATCACAGCAGTGACTAATTTCCCGACGAGCGTTGCCGACAGATCTTGATCACAGCCTCGGCCCAAATTTTCTCGACAGATTGACACGTTTCGCCAAAAATGACATTTTCAGCTGAAAAAAGCTCTCAGCCCTGACATTAACCGTAAAATGATGCTGTGCTCTTTTCAGTTTCTTCATGGCAACTGTAAAGTTACGCTGCGAGTCCCTCAACTAAATAATCGTGTCCGGCGCTTTTCGCGACTCTTCAAGTGTTTCCTGGCAAAACGCCGCCGCGCGCTATTTGCACGTATGGTTGGCATTTGAAACGGCGTCTCCCAAAGAACTGAAACCATGTCCAGTCGTTTGATGTCCGCAGCGGGTTTTACAGCCAAAGGCTTTTAGATGTGTCCCCCCCCCCGTTGTCGAGGGTACCTGCTGTTTTCACGAGACAGAGGCTTGTAGGAAGACTTTTCTTCTTTTTCGTTTGAAGCTGTTCAATTAGTCACATGTGAGATAGCTTTCTACTTTAAACATCATCAAATCGCACTCGCTCCTGCCTGTTTTTTTAATTTTTTTTTTTTCACCCGGGAAAAATTTTTTGGACCAAAGACAGGAGGAAAAAAAAAAAAAACAAGCCCAACCCAGGACCATCTGTTAGTTTTTTTTTTTTCTGGTATGTGACAAAACTTTGCAAAAAGTCCCGCTACCCAACCGACAAACACCCCCCCGTCCCGTCACGATGCAGGACGACATCGCGGCGTCTTTTCGACGGAGTCCCCGTCTTAATTTGAACGCCGGGCCGGGATCGTAAAGATCAAACAAGTGGGGGAGGTATCATTAAAGCGTCGAACGGCGACCGCTAAACAAACGGACGTGACCGACGGGCTCCTAATTAAAAAGCCGGCCGTAAACAAAGCCCCCCCCCAACAACGCGTTTTATTTTATTCATCGACGGCGGAATCGCGCGTCATATCGTTCCGCTCGGCTATATCTGTCATTAATTTTATTCCCTTCGCTTAAAGCTTTTATTCGAATTACTTTGGTTATTAGTTAGTTCTTAATGTATCGGACGGCGGCGACCATCTCTCTTATCTCGCCGCATAAACCTGCGCATGTTATTCAAATTGGCTCATTTATTATGATAGCTTCCGCATGTAAATTGTGCTGACTGCTCGCCCTTGCGCAGTCCTCATTAGACTAATGAAAACCTTCAAACGAAAAAACTAAACAAGCTGCCAAATAAAAGGTTCCGGGGGTTATTATGAAAATTACAACGGTGCGAGCGGCGACGAGCTCTCTTCATTAATTCATGCTCAGCAAATTGCGAACTAATTTGCTCGCACTCCTCTGCATTAATGGCTTATTTTTATGAAAAATAAAGAATAAATAAATAAATATCGCCCCCCCCCCCCCCCCCCCACAGTGCAAGACCTCAGAAGAGAGCAGAATCCTAATCAAGTCCGGCGACATTTCGCCAATCGCCACCGACGAGTGAAAGTTGACACGTCGGTGATATTTACGATATATTTGCTTCTATTTTTTTTTCCTCAACGGATCTTCACCCAACTCTAGTCCCCCAAAAAACAAAAACCAGAAGCAATGTTTGACAAGAAATAAATAAGTCAAAAATGTAAAAATCAAATCTAATTTGTCATCCCAAAAAATAACCCATTTGATATCATTCTTTAGTGACGTGATTTTATGCTAATCTAATCAATTCATCCATGTTTTACTGCTCATCACAGGGGGGCAGCAGCTTCAGCAGGGACCCCCAGACTTCCCTCCCGCCAGCCACTTCATCCACCTCTTCCGGGGGATCCCGAGGCCAGCCGAGAGACGTGGTCTCTCCAGCTTATCCTGGGTCGCCGTCCCAGGGGTCTCTTTGCGGTGGCCGGAACACCTCACCAAGGAGGCGTCCGGATCAGATGCCCCAGCCACCTCATCTGGCAGCAGGTCTACTTTGACCCCCTCCCGGATGACCGAGCTTCTCAGCCGTTCACTAAGGGAGGACCCGGACACCCTCGTTCCGGCTCCTTGCATCTCCGGTTTCATCTTTTTCTTTCGGACATGACCCACAGGTGAGGGTGGGAACGGAGATCGGGCGCTAAATCCAGATCTTGGCCTGTCGACTTAGTTCCTTCTTTACCACGACGGACCGACACAAAGTCCGCATCACTGCAGGCGCTGCACCGATCGTTCCATTTTCCCCTCAACCGGTGAAGAAGAAAGACTCCAAGACGCTTGAACTCCTCCACTCGGGGCAGGATCTCATCCCCGACCCGGAGAGGGCAAGACCACCCTTTTCCGACGGAGGACCGCCGTCTCAGATTTGGACGTGCTGATTCTCACCTCAGCCGCTTCACACTCGGCTGCGAACCGTCCCACCGAGGGGCGGCGATCGCGGCTCGATGAAGCCAAAGAACGGAAGCGACGAGGAAGTTTCTTTCGGCTTGTCCCGTTAGGGGTCGCCGCAGCGTGACATCTCAGATGGAACGCTCATATTTATTTGGCACAGTTTTGACTCCGGATGCCCTTCCTGACGCAACCCCTCAAGGGGGGAGTAGAGCCCCCAGTGGGATACCAAACCAATGCTCTCACCGCTGAGCTATGGGCCTCCAAAGAACGGAACCAACTCATCGGTCCAATTTAAAAAAAAGTTTCAAATATACAGAAAACAACCATCATCTTTTGAATATTTCTTTCAAATGTGATGATATCTAATCTTCTGTCATATTGCGGATGTGGACGAAACTTTTATTTGGGTCTTAGCGGTTGGCGGGAAGTCAAAGTCTGATGTAAAAAAAAAAGTAATCGCACGTCATCCATTGGGTCATCCGAGTTTTCTTTTACGGCAATGGAAGGAGAATTTGTTTGCGGTACACATGCACGCAGGTACGCGCATGCCACACAAAAATGGCGCTGACGATTCTGCTCATTATTCCGACGGTGACTTTCATGTCAGACCATTTGACGGGGAGCATCGCGGATTTCCACGGCGCTTCCAGGATGGTTACCGCCTCGCGTCGCCACAACCGACCCGCCTCGCTTCCCTCAAGGCCGCCGAGAATTCCCCAAATCTATTATTTACTTGACTTTCTGTGTGTGCGGATCGTTTTCCTTCTTTTTGTTCCGCTTCATAATGAAAAAATAATGAAACGATTCGGGCCCGGATGACGCGACCGGGGAGCGACTTTTGAACGGATCCTCTCCCGCGTGTGTCGCAAATGGGAATGCTGCCGAACGCCACGCGAGAATTGATGCTAATATCAATTCAATTGACTTTAGGATGGCAACGGCAGCGGTCCACCTCCTAATTTGGATCGGCAATATGAATTGCTCATCTTCATAACTCCTCACATCCTGCTTAAACGTGAATTTTAAACCCCGAGATTGATGCGTTCATTATTCGGTGTCAAGTTCAGCCGCACTTTCATCGTTTTTTTTTTTTTTTTTTTAAACTCATTTTTAGGCAAACATCGGCCGGAAATGTTTCAATGCTCGTCTGCAAATGGAAGGAA
This sequence comes from Syngnathoides biaculeatus, assembly GCF_019802595.1. Lineage (NCBI taxonomy): Eukaryota > Metazoa > Chordata > Actinopteri > Syngnathiformes > Syngnathidae > Syngnathoides > Syngnathoides biaculeatus. Next base: position 27,307,886 of record NC_084653.1, on the reverse strand, counting down.
GTGTTTAGTAATAATTGCAAAAGAAAACTCACGCACGCTATTTTCAAGTCAAACTAGAAAATGTGAGCAGTATATTAAAATTCACGTCTTCAAAAGAGAGAACAAGTCAAAGAAATCTTTGAACAAGGACGCACGTGACATTGCAACATCGTTGAAGATGTGCACAACAGAACTCCAGAACTTTTTAAATCTCTGCTGAGAAAAAGCAAGGCTTTTTTTATTATTATTATTTTTTTTTTTTATGCAAGTGGTTGATGAAGCCGACATCAAATTGAGAAACAGCATCTGTGAAAGGATGAAATATCTTGGAGGAGCAAAAAAAAAAAAAAAATAAAATAAAATAAATGACCCGCTTAAATCTTCATTAACAAGAAGCTTTAATGCTACCTTGTGGCATTAAATGTTCTCATAATGACTTGGAGATTAAACCCTTTTTTTTCATCTCACCTTTCACCTTTTTTTAGATCAATTTTCAGATTAATTTCACGACCTTTCCTTTTTGTTTAAAAAGCTGTGTTATCGGATAACTTTTGGACCTTTCACACCAGGCAATCCAGCAATTAGCTCGAGCCCATTCCTGCGTCTACTGCAGGGGTGCCCAGACTTTTTTTTTTTTTTTTTTTTTACCCCAAGATCTACTTTTCAAGCAGCCAGCCTCTCGCGATTGACCGGCGGGGGACGGAGGTTGGGGGTGATTTCCGTAAATAGGGGGCACGCCGTCACGCGATTGAGCAAAACTGACCAGTCGTGCATTGAGCAGCCCTACCTACTTTATTTCCTCAAATGGAAACCGTCTCCATTTATTCGTTGTGAGCCAAAACAGCAGCACCTAACAAATTTAAGGTGTGGCGTCAACGAACACGATATTGTGTAAATTATCTGAATGTTTTCATGTTCTGAAGGAAATTTATGGGTTCCATTTTTCGGAAATTTCGATCCTGTTACGCCTTCACCCATCTGCGGCTGAATAAAGAAAAGCCCCTTGTGGAAAAATGACAATTTTGATGATTGATTTTGAGATGACAATTTGCACGGGTTCCGACATAGAAGAAAAACTGCCATCGCGAGATACATTTTGTCAGTATTTAAACGCATTGCAGTTTTGCGTAGGCGTCAGTACAAACGTGAAGTTGAAATCATTTATTTTCACGCCCTGTTAGTCGTCACCACATTACCAACACGAATAGTGTTTTCATTCAATAACATAATATGCATTCATATCTGAGTGCATTCGGGGTTGGGTGGTGCGGGGTCGTCTAGAAAAAACAGCTGGGGTACCCCGATTCCCGTGTCCTCGTTCATACAAGGCGATAAGTAAGGAAGAGCTGCCGGCGGGGGCTGCTCCGTGTATTGATTGAAAGGTTAAAATTGGCCATAACATTGGCGCTAATCTATTTCGCATCTCCACAAAGCTCCCTCTGCTGGTCATTTTTAATATTACAGTTGATTTACTGCGTAATAGTACGTGCGATGGAACTGACAACTGCGCAAACGGGCATCACAATAACATTCCTCAAACGATATATCATCGTAGACTTTGATATTCTCCCTTTACACATGTAGCTAATTCATATTTCGATGAATTCTTTCTTGATTATTCGATCCAATCAACGGGGGAGGGGGGCAGTAGTCGGGACCAGGTTGCAACCCAACACGGATAGAAAAAATTTGTGGATAGTTGATGGAACATTAGAAATTCCATTGGGAGGCAATTAATAAATAACGCCCCCCACCCCAAAAAAATGTAAATCTTGAATAAGCATGGATAAACTGACAAAAAGCGTTTACAGGTTGGTTAAACCACATTAAAAATTGGAGAGAAAAAAATAACCAAACCTGGAAATAAAACTTAAAAGAATGGAACAAAAAAATGGAGAACTATATATGTATATATATATTTTTTTTTTTTAAATGAGAGTGTACAGGTGAATCTGCAGGGGTGTCGTGGAGTGAAGAATCAAAGCCCACCGACCTTTTTCCGCATGCATCCTCTTGACTTCGTGGCTCATGTCGTGGGCCAGGTCTCCCTCTTTGGGCCCGGGCGGGATGTTGGGGGACAAGCCGAGCAGGGCTTGGTTCACGGACAGGCCGTTGTGGTGCGGCGCTGCGGACGACAAGGCGGACGTGAGGACAAGACGGACCGACGCGACGGCCGGCCGCGAGCCTCACGTACGTATTCTGTCCGAGGAGCTTTCCGTGCGGGCCGGCGAGCTGGACACGCTGCTGCTGCGGTGGGACGACGGGTGGCTGCCGGGCCTCCGGTGGTCCTCTAAAGACGGGGCGGGGGACGGACTGTCCTGCATGCGCTCCTGCAAACCCTGCGGTGACGACACGCAACCCTAAAGTAAACGCAGCGATGCCTCGGTTAGGGCAGATATCGATACCATCACTGAGTGGGAATCGATCACCAAAGTCAGGCGTGTACACCACAACGCCACCACTGACTGCGTTTTTTTTGTCAAACGAGGACGGCGATCCGTCGGAAGCACCTTACCTTGATGACAGACGTGACCATTCTGGAGGGCAGGCTCTGGCCCTGCGCGGCGGCGGCCATGTTGGCGATGGTGCTGAGGTGGTTCATCTGGCTCATCGCCATGGTGACGGAAGCCGGCGGCAGACTGACGGGGATCAGCGGGTGGGGCATCATCATGAAGGGCAGTTCCAGGCCTGCCACGGGCGAAGACGAGGTCGGCGGTTACTCGAGCGCGCCTCAGCCATCCCAGATATTCCCCCGTGCTATTAACTTTTGAATAATCCCCACCCCCTCAAATACTCTTACAAAGACCAATAACGCTTTAACCGAAGAGACTGAATATTTCTCCGTGTTAACATAATAGACATCAATGTTTTATTACGCGTTAATAATAGAGAAGGATCGCAATAATCATAAAGAAAATGGGGGATGAAAACTATCCACACGCTTGTTCACACACCAAAGTTTATACAGCAATAAAAAGGAATCAATTATTCTCTGATGAATAAAAAATGTGAAAATACCACGGAAATGATTTCAATATTTAAATACAAAAACGGCAGTAAAAACAAAGGCAATCTTGAAAGTCGGCACGATTAGCTAAGCGTGCTAATGACAAACGCGACTAAGGTTAATTATACGAGCCTATCAGTCGGCATAATGAAGGCGTTTGGGTCCCTTTCAAATATAAATATACACGTTCCGGCATCAGACGTATCTTTTAAATTATTCAATTGCAGTCCGCCGACGGACGCTTAATTGGGGCAAATTGACGACGTTTAGATGGGAAAGAGAGCGGAATAATAAAGATTCCGCGGGGCTTTGCCGCGCTTTCTTTCATGAAAAGAGGGCAACTTTCAGAAGGTCAAAGTTGCCCCCCCCCCAACCGAACCCCCCTTCAAGCCCTTCCCTCTCGGCTCGACGGGACTTTGAGCGGCTGAGGATCAAAAACGCCACCGTGAACGGTTTGGTCTCGTTCCTGCGCCGCCGCTTTAAAGACAACCTCATAGACACTCGGATACCGATTGAACTTTTTGGGTTGGTGAATTTTTTTTTTTTTCCTTTCTCTCTCTCTCTCTCTCTCTCTCTCTATCTTACTCGGCAGAGCGGTTCAAGGTAAAAATAATAATAATAATAAAAAAAAAAAGCTGATCTGCAAAAGAAAGAAGAAGAAAAAAAAAAAAAAAAAACAACTGACAAAACATCAGTGGCGAAAGGGCAAGGAGACGTCCATGGCGACAACTCCAAAGAGAAGGACACTGCTTGAAAATGAAAGGGCTCCTTTTTCCGGAAGCATCCATTGATTTCCATAAGAAAGGTGCCTCGGCGGAGAGTATTCCCAAACAAAATAAAGGATTAAAGCGAGCGCCGCGTCTCATCGCTCGGACTGAATCAATTACCGCTCACCCGGGCAGAGCTCAATTAAAACAGAAAAACAAAACAGGACGACGACAACAAAACGGCGGCGCTTAATGGAGGACGACGACGAGGAGAAGAAGGTCTTGGCAACCCATCAGCCGTTCCAGGCTCCTGGTGCGGTGGATTACGTCCAGGGCCGAATGCGTCCTCCCTTTCCAAAAAGAAAGACGAGTCGCCGCCGCTTGTCCGGCGTCTCTGACATTCGCTGTCGACCTTCCGCGGCTGCCCCGCCGGGGACGTTGGTGCCCCCCGTCCTGCCCGAACGGCAACGAGTCCACCCGAAGGAGGCCAGCCGGGCCTCATTTCGTTCCCCGGGTGAGCGGGAGACGTTAAGTGGCAGATTTGCCAAACGTCAATCACATTCTGATTATTATGAACGGTGGGGAACTTGTTTTGACTCTTGCCAGACAGTAACGGCAATTGAAAGTCCATTTAAAACGTCTGAATGGGCTATTTCCATTTCTGTAATTTGTCTGAAAATACAGGGGGAGAAAAATGGAGGCCAACGAGGGTCCCTAACCGGACGTATGAACGTATTTTCTTCCTTATTAAACAAACACAAAACAAATGGCAACATCGAAAAGCCATCTGCCCGTCAGACTCGCTTCAGAACCGCAAGCAATTAGTTGTGCGGATGCACGGCAGCAATAAGTTCACTTCAGTACTGTAAACATTTTCAGTACTGCTCGCTTGTGTCTGGTGGGGCGAGGCACACTCCTCTCAGTTGATTATTAGAAATCAAAAATAATTACGGAGACCTTCACACCGTCTGCAATTCATGGTTTGAAAAGTGGAAATGTGGAGGAAAAAAAGAACATGCAAGCCTGGAGGAGGGATTCAAACCCGAACGGCAAAACCCTGAGGCATAGGTGCAAAACCACTGCCCGGCTGTGCTGCCTCCCGATAATTTCATGGAAAATTCTTTTCTGGAGGTCCATTGAGCTAGAAAGCATTTTTATACACATAATCACTAAATGAAACATTCTTAACGGTGTAAATATAAATCCATGCAAACCTGATTGCTTGGTGTACAGTCAGTAAATGTGACTTTTAAAGTCTGTTCTCAGGACAGTTCACTCGTTTTTTCAGCAAAACGGTAACTGGATGACATTCCAGAGAAACCCGACGTAACTTTAGAATGAATCACTAAATACTTTTGCCAGATGTCTCATTGTACCAACTAAATTCTTGATTTCTGGTGGGATTCCCAAACCAGACATGATCAAAAGGCAAAAGTCCAGCCGTGTTTTCAACAAATCGCCGATATGCCGTCGTTAAAACGACAAATCGCTTCGTAGCGACGCAAACACGCTCACGCCAGGCTAGGCAAAGATCGGAATCGTGCAGGCCGAATTTGAAACGGTCCTCGGTGAGAGCGTGATTTCTAGTGTTTTCCCGATCCCAAACAAACGATGGAACATTTGAAAATGATTGGAAACGAGAACTCGCCGCCGTCAATCTTCATCGAAAACACGAAGTCTGCCCTTTGGCAGGCGGACTTAAGAAAACGAGAAAAAGCGGAAGCCTCTTTACTGTTTTCACTTTGTCCCAGGCAGATGTCTCCTGACAAATATTAATCTAGATCCTCCTTGGCACTTTATTATCTCTTCAATGGAATGATTTATTGTTTGCGGAGCCGAGGAAGCACAAAGAGAGAAGGGGGGGAGATTACATTTCCAGCCAAAGCTCAGACGCGATCTCGTTTTCCGAGGAACAAAAGGGGGGGAAAAAAGCTCACCGACAAACAATAATGTCAGCTGTAATTGATCAGAGGTCGCCGGGCGGGCCCACGGTAACGGCGCACTATTTAAGCGACAATCCGCCCGGACGCTTTTCAGACGCTTGTTAATGAAGCTGTCTGTCTTGGGCTATTTACTTTCCCTTAAATGGACGGCAGGAGATGTACTGTAGGAGACAGCGCCGGAGAGGATCTGTGAAATAGGACCTGCGCACGCCTGAGGAATGTCTAATTGGTCGGCGCCGGCCGAGCTCAGGATCCGCCGCTAATTAAATGCCTTGTTTAAAGCCGATCTGTCTTTGTTTGGCGCGTCGGAACGACGCATCCTCCGCAAACATTCCCGCCGGTTATTCTTTGAGTTTGATTTCAATTGGACAGGACAAAAGGGCCGACGCGCTCCGTCGCTCGGCTTTTCGTGGCGTTCTTTTCGCGCCGAGACGTTTCTTCCGTCTCTCTGATCGCGTCAAACGCTACGCCGAGGTTCCGGAACGCTGGCGGACTGGATCGACTCGCCGCTCGATAGGCGATTCAATCTCAGTTTGTAACGAGATCACGGTGCACATAAACGGGCTTTTTTTCCTTCTCGTATCAACAATGGGAGGTCAAGAGAGAACTTGACAGTTCTGTGTTTTTCAGGGCCGATACCGATTGTTGGTAGACTGAGGGGGGTGGGGGGGGTATAGGACAATATTGGCCAAACTTCAAATTTGTCTAAACGGCTTTTAACACCGTTTACTTTCAGTTTTGCAACAAGTTTTCTCAGACAACAGTTTTCAGCTGCCAGGGTCATAAATGAAATCAAAACTGGAACTGAAATCTTTGACTCATCTTTGTCTTGAATCCCAACAAAAACAAAAAGGGCAACGATCTCTCAGGGTCGGTCGGCAGCATCTCTTATTAAGTTAAACTAAAATTGTAATCATCCATCCGTTATCCAAGCCGCCTATCCTTACAAGGGTGACGGGAGAGCCAGCTTCAGGCGAAAGGCGGACTGCACCCTGAACTGGTCGCAGGGCAGATGTCAACGCCATCAATCGCACCAAAGTCAGGCTCGTGTACAACTACACCATCAGTAACTCTAAATTTATATTAATAATAAGAAAAACCTAATAATCCACTGAAGTCTCTCCAGTTTTAAATTTAGATTTGACCAGATTTGTAAAAAAAGATAGATGCAGATATACAGCAAAATGATGAATATCAGCGTCGGTAATTGGCTTGGAAGATAATCGGTCTGTTCCTCGTCAAACGTGCCGTTTTCGGCAAATTGGAGGAGGCAAATTAAGAGCCGCAGTTTGGAGCAAAGTTGGAGAAGAAGATTCTGGAGTTGCATGGGAAGTAAAGGCTACGATACGTACTGTACAACCACTGCGCCGATTGCCAGGTTTGCGTCTCCACCTCCAAGTTATTTTTTCATGATCTCATCAGAACATAATGCTGTGATATATTACCAACTTTGTAAAAAAAAAAAAAAAGGCAAAATGTATTATTTTAGGTGCAACTTTCTTTTCAATACAGTTTTGAAACATTTAATTCCTGATGTATTTGACGACAAAAAAATGAATAATGCTTTGGAAAAATGTCAAAAATGTATCTACTTCTAAGATGTCATTATTTACAGAAAATAGTTGACATGTGATTAATTAGCATGTATAATGTTCAACAAACGTGGAAAAAAAAAGCTGACTATTTTATATGGCGCTGTATGATTTGCTGCAAACGCATCAGCCAATTTTGCTACTAGAAACACACACAGCGTCCGTCGGATGTTGAGAGCCGATGGCAGACGGATTTCCCAGAAGCCCCTTCAACGCTCTCTCCCCCTTGAAGGGCGAGCTTATAAAACGGCCCCATGTCGTATTCCGGCAAGCAAGGTAAGAAAGGGCCACCTTCGTTGTGGTCGTATCAAGCATGTGCGCGGCCCGCAGAGGAAATGAATCGCGGGACGTTTGGCGCTGGGTAGCGCTAATCAGCTCTTCATCTTTATTACGACTGTTCTGTTCGCCGCAAAAAAAAAAAAAACAAAACAAACAAAAAAATTGCCCGCGCTTTTTGGAAGCCCGAGAGGACATCAAACGTGGAGAACGTCCATAAATGCGTCGTGTTGTGTTGTCTGGAGTCGCGCTACCGCGCACAAACGCGCGCGCGTGCGCCATCTGGGCAGGTCGAGTCCAAGCGGGCGAGTCCTGGTTCTCATTTAAGTGGGAGGAAGCTATCCCGGCTTTGATGCAGCCACCCGCAGTCCCGAGGTGTCACTGAACGCACCACCGACAAAACAACATCGCGCGTTGACGTGCTTAATGTCGACCATAAAGCAAACATGTTGCCTTTGTTAAATACCTCCCGCGCGCTCGTAGACGAGGGAAAGGATGCCGCCGAGACGACGTCAACGCGAAACCTCAGATAGCGACGCGCTATAGGTCCACGCAGAGACGACCCGACGTGAAACACGTGCAAACGGTGAGCTTTGGATTTCGTAGGCCAGATGGAGACAAATCAAGCTGCGGTGCTGCAACGGGATGAAAAAGTCTCTCCTGTTGAAATTCTGATGAGATTTCGGGGCTTTACAGCACTTTTATGCTAGACTAGCGCTGAGATGAAGTAGAAATGTCGTGCTGAAAGTATTAAACAAAACATTGACGTGTGTGTTTCGTGGTTTTTGCTGACTGTCTAACCCGTCATTTACAGGTAAATTGTCACAAATGAGAATTTGGGATGAAAGTACATTTTCAGTTCTCCATCCATCCCTTTTCTTGACCGCTTATCCACACTAGGCTCACGGCGTACTGGAGCCTATCCCCGCTAGCTTCAGGGAAAAACGGGTTTCGGCTCCAAGGCGACCAAATAGAACATAAAGGCCCACCTTACTTTTGGGGGAAAAAAAATCCCAAGACTTGTGGGTAAATATTAGATGGACTGATGAGACGGAAGGTGTGTGGCTCGTTATATCTGCTTGTAAATGTATGTCAGAAAAAACAACGTCATAGAAGAGACACAATGGTGGTAGCAGTGGGGTGCTTTTCTGCCACAGGACCTGGACAACTTGCGTTGATTGATGGAACCATTCACTCTGTTCTTGAACAGAAAGTCCTGTATGATAATATTTACCCATCAGTACGTGACCTCAAGTTGAAGTCCACTTGCTTTTGACAGCAGGATAATGAACCAAAACACTCCGAATGACTTGAAAATGTTTTTGGGGGAGTGGCCTATACAATATCCAGACTTGAATCTGATTGAAATGCAGTAGCATGACCTCAAAAAGATCGTCCATGTTCATAAAAGACATCCATTTTTGCAAAATGAACAATTCTGTCAGGAAGTGTCGTCCAAAATATCTCCCCAGAGACGAAAAGACATAAAAATAATACTTCATTTCAGTTCCTGCAGCTGGGGACGGCCTGACCAGTTCTTAAGTTTAGCGGACTGTGACTTTTCACACAGGACCAGGTTAAGTGTGTATTTTTACTGAAGCAAATCACCATTTAAAAACGTAATTTTTGACTTCACTTGGGTTATATTCGTCTGATATTTCAATTTGCCTGACATTCTCGATAAAAGGAGTCCACAACCCTGCCACATTTACGCCGTCACTGATTTGGAGAAGTCCGACTTGGAGCCTTTCCCAACTTATTCAAAGTAATACTTTGAAAACGGTTAACTGATCGCTAGCTGGCCAAAAGAAATTCAGTCAGATGGCCGAGTAAGCGAAAGCATTTTGGAACAACACGTGTGAACGCGGGGACGTGATAAGAAAGAAAAGATTTCAGCCTTGACGAGCTATGGAATAATTGCTTTCCTCCGGAAAAAGGAAAGCAGCTCGAGTGAAACATGTGGTTGGAATTATCCGGCAGACTGAGGTGTTTGTCCTTTAAGTGTATCGGGCTAACTTTTATGGGATCATTTAAAATCCCAGCATGCTAATGGCATCCATTCTTTAAAGGGGAAATGGAAAAGATCCATCATCTCTGTGACAGAGAGGGGGGGGGAGAAAAAAAAAAAAAAAAAAAAAGTTCTTCCTATCTTTGAGGAGGAAATGCAAAACACGTTTTGGCCTTCCAGCGCGTTGCAGTTGTCTGTCTGGCTCTTTGCTGGAAATGTTAACAGACGTTTATTGACCGCCGTTCTTTTGTTGACGTCAGCGTGTCTGTGGGTCTCGTTCTGTTGCTTTCTTTCTTTCTTTTGTGGACGGCGGCGCAGATCAGAAAAAAAACACAACTTTTTTTCTACGTTGTTGAGTAAACTGTTATTATATGTTAAAATATAAAGAATTTGTCTCCGTTTGTTGGAGCTGCTCTAACATGTAACGTGGATACGGACTGTGACGGACGCCGAATAGTGAAAATTTGGTGAGACTAACGCTTACATCCTATTAAAAAAAAAAAAAAAAAACAATAAAAAAATAAAAATAATGAAAAAAAAAAAATTAAAAAACGGGTAGAAGAAAATTACAAAGATTTTTTTTTTGTTCTTTGGGGGGTGGATATGCAAGTCAGCAGGTGTATTGCAAAATATCCATCTAGGACATAAACACAAAAGTACAGAGTGTCGTTACCAATAAAAGGAAGATCTCCAGGGAGGGGCCAAATATTTGAACGTGCGCGTTTTGGACTTTTCTTATTAGTTGTTGTTGTTGTTGTTGTCGTCCCCCCCCCCCCTCCCCTCATCGCAACTGCTCAGTGTGCAAGGAATAACTCATATTCATGAAACAGTGCAGAATGGAGTGTGCTCTTTTCCTTTTATCTGGCTTCTATGGATAAATTGCGATTCTGATCATTCTGGAAAGAAAGAAAAAAAAAATACACGCAAAGCACATTTCCACACGCCTTTGAGTGCTTTTGAGCTGTGTCTGGCTCTTTGCTGCAAATGTTAATGAAGAAGGCTCCGTAATCAAGCCATATGCTTGCATGTGGCAAATCTCATTACGGTAAATGACCTTTACCAGGCAACGCCGACGTGGCGCAGCAGACAACGGCGGCGGCTTCGGTTCGCGTCGCTCTTCGGGCTCGGGTGGCAAAAGAGCTTCAACTCCTTCTAATTTGGGCTCCGGCTCGCTCACTCCTGATGAATTCGCCACGTCGGGGAGTGAAAGAGAGCCGGCGCTCGGCGACAATGGCGCGCGGAGTGCCGCGGACATTAGCGGCAGCTGTTACTGCGGCGGCTGCAATATATTCAAGGCCAATCAATAAAGCTCCGGCAGACAGTGACACCCAAGCAGACAGAGGAATCATTTTCATCTGATACTTAGCAAAGGCTCCCCCCCTTTTAAAAAGATTGCTTTCAGTCAATGACAAGCCGCTGTCATTTGACTAAGGCCGCCCAAATGAAATATATCGACGAGCGTTATCAATCACGGCCCACTCCGCTGTCAGAGCGCGCCGGCAGAAAAATGGACGCCGCCGGTTTCGGATTTCACGTGGCCGTCACGTGGACGGCACGATTGGAATTACGTAAATCGGCAATACGAGACGTGTCGGCTTTGCGGTGCCAACGGTACCGAAATCAAACTGCCAGCTGTTAAAATGTTTCCTAGCGTCTGGCATCTCCAAATTTGTTGTTTCCTTATTATGAAGTTTTTGTATTAACAGAACAAGATTTTTTTGGTTGTGAAAAAAACAAAACAAAACAAAACAAAACACAAATTCAGATTGAGTGAAAATGTGGAAATCACTGAAATTGACAGAGCCGATTGTTCACGTTCACTCATCATATCTGCGATTGGGACATCCGTGAATTTTTAAAATGAGGAATTTTTACCGTGAAGCAACAATAAAATGAGAACAACATGCTGCTTTGCTCACGACGGTCCCGACATTCGAGGAATTTGAGCGGCGTCCAGTCAACAAGTTTGGGACGTCGTCACGCGCCACAGGACGACACACACCCCAGATGGTATCAATACGCCACCTCCAGTGTGTCCAGATGTGTCGACACGAACGCATTCCGTCCAGCGTACAAACCATCTTTCTTTTTGTAATGTGAAAAACTAGCGTAATTCCCAGCCTACAAGCCGCGACTTTTTTTCCCACACGCTTCCAACCCTGCGGTTTATGCGGTGATGCGGCTAATTTGTGTTTGCATTTTTTCTAACGGTTGCGAGGGGGCACTCGAGAGGAAAAAGTAAAAATGAGACCAATGGAATATATGTGTCGAGGAAGTGACTTTTACCGGCCCTGTTAGCGCTGCGCTGGCATTAGCGCAGTGCTAGCGTGTTACTGCTACTACCAGTAAGTTTCATTTTAATCGGCTATATTAGCTAGCGCGGCGTTAGCGGTAGCACCACCTTTAGCGCTAACGCCGTGCTAGCTCCGCGCAAGTGTTAAACTCTTTCTGTGTGCACTCTTTCTTTGTAAATATCTCGTGTTTCAATGTGACTTTCAAAGTGGGCACTTGCGGCTTATACACAGGTGCGGCTTATGTATTTACCAAACGGTATTTCCTTTAGAAATGTACTCGGTGAGGCTCGTAACCAGGTCGGGAATTACGGTACATTCAAAACGTCGGCTTTAACGAAAAATCCAGATCGGGCGTCGTGGCCTGCAGCGTGAAGGCAGCCTAAATCAAAATCGGCGACGTGCCGTGTGAATGCAGTCCGATTGTCTTAGTGGACGTGCACCAATAATAAAGAAGAAGAAGAAGAAGAAAAAAAAACAGACCGGTCGTGTTGTCGGGCATCGTCAACATTAAAGCTCAGTCTTCATTAATTGCGTAGATTCATTTGGAGAGCGGGGATGCGGGGGCGAGGCGCCCGCGCCGCTGTCCGACGCCTCCCCGCCCCCCTCCTCACTCTTCTTCTCTGTCAGCTCGAATTTAGCGGCGCAAGGGGCTGACCTTTGCAAAGTGAAGAGATCAACACAATTTGAAAAGACAATGTCACTTGGTGTAAATGTGATACGCGCAATAAACGACATTCAACCTTTCGGCGGCCGTTCGCAGGTTCCCGGGCTGCAGTGACGACGCGCGATCGCGTGGCCGCGTGAAGCGCTTTACAAAGTAAAAGCGGCGATTCGGTTGCGCCGTGACGTCACGGCGCAACATTACGAATGGAACGATGACACGACGACGACAAAGGCGCGACGGCTTCGCTGAAAGAGGAAAAGAGACGCAAAAGTGCCGGCGATTCCTCCTCACGACAGAATAGAAGAGCGCATCGTGCATCCCCGATTTTGCACATTCAGAATGTCACGGTCTTCACAAATTACAATAAAGCATAACTCCCAAACATTTTTAGATCACGACCACAAATAAACCGTAGACTAAACGCCTTGAAGGCCAAAATTTCCACGATATATGAGATATTGCATTAATTTCAACTTTAGTAGCTGGTGCCAGTGCCGTTAAGTTCGGGCAACACGGCATGAACTTTTATTTTTTTACATTGGGAACTGGATTTATACATATGATACCCACTAACAAAATCAAAGTACTGACGGATATATTCTTGGCAAAATCACGTTTGGTGTATTTATTTATGACTTTCAGAAAGGATTTGCGGATCTCATTTGTGTGAGCAGGCTGCAGTTATGATCGCTACCGGTTGGAGTTTAATTGAAATACTTGAACAAAGTCGCAGAAACCAGAACACGTCCTCGTCGGGGGTCCTCGGTTTACCGCGGAGATCCGTTCCTACGGCGGTGACCCGAGTATCTTGATTTTCAATGCAACCGTAATCGGCGAAATTATCTGCGGATTTTTGCCATTCGTGGGGGGTCTGCTGTAATTGCAAAACGTTAATGCAGACCGCGATGTCGGTTCAGGTGTGACTTGACCTCTCGCCTCTGCGTGCTTTTTATGGATCACGGGTTTTATTTTTACGGATTGCTATTGAAAAATGAAAAAAAAATCTTGCCGAGGATCCTAGTGTGAATCCAGGAGTCTAATATAAATCCATGATATATTATCTATATAGATTTCACGTCATAAACAGAAATGTCTCTTGTTCTTTGTTCTGGTTGCTATGTTGTTCCTTGTTGCGTATGTCGTACCAGGGCAGCACCGCCTGCTGGAGAAAAATTCCTTGTGCGTTCTACACATTTGGCCATTAGAGCCGATTCTGATTCCGAGTCATTCCTAAAACAAAGACTCCCATGGTCAACTTATTTTGCAGCCATCCCTCCGACGCTGCTCGGTGTGCGTCGGAACGGAAATAACGTTTAATCAACCCCCCTTGTTACGGTAATTTATTTCCGCAGTTGTCGTGGCAGCGTTGCTGGTTTTTTTCCCCCCGTTTTTCTAAGGCCGGCCTCATCCATATTCGACGTCGGCGGACGCTGGAGGAACTGGAACGAGGACGTTCAAGTTCATTAAGGAGGAGAAACCGTTATCAGGTGTGTCCGGTGAAATGTCTATTAAAATGCGCGACTTATCTGTCAGCCGTCTCCCGCGAGGCTCGCCGGCCTAATGGGGAGACGGCGACGGCCCCGACCCGAGAGACGGGGGCCATGGAGCTCTTTGGCCGTCCTGTTGTCTCCCCCCGACAGCGCCTTCGCGCACCCATTCAAACGCCGTGGCCCCGACGCAAAACGGCGCCATAATGCATAAATCAGACAAATAACGCGCCGCGTGGCCGAGCAGCTCTCGTTCACCGAGCGAATTCCGTTCAGCCCGTGGCTACAATCTCGTCGCTCTGGAGAGCTTCCCCGCGACAAAAGGCTCCCGCAAGAGAGCTGCACAAGAAGATGGATGAAGTTGCCCCCAGACACTCATATCGGGTCAGCACGCGCTTTATCCCCTAATGGTTAACGCTCGCATCGAGTCGAGATGGGGGCGGGGGGGGGGGGTGTAGATAGCGGATCTCAGCCCGAGGGCCGCGGTTCCGTCTAGCAGGAGCAACGAGGAAGCGCTCGCCGCCGCCGCGTGTTGGCCCACATTCCGGGAGCGGCCACCAGCTTCCCCCAGCAGCCAGCAGGTCGGAGCCGCTTCGGATGTGTCCTTCCGCCCGGAGAGCGTTATTATTAGAAAGGACATAAACACGCTCATTAAATCGCGGGAGCGGAGCTCGGCCTGACAGCCGGCGCAGAGAGTGTGACCAAAGCGATCGCTGTCAAGAGTGCGGGCGGCGGCGCGCCATGCGGCCTCCTCTGTGGGCGCGCCGCGCGTGCAGTGCCACCCGGCGTACACCAGGGCCAGGAATGGGCCTCAAATGAGGCTTTAAAACAATTCCCACGTTTCTCTTTACAGGTGCCAATGACTTTTTTTTGCACTCATTCAATCATACTCATTTTAGCACACCTTTAAATTGTGGCTCAACGGCTGGTCATTTATTTACCTGTATAATTCAATATTTTGAATGGAACATACATGGAATTGTTATTGTCATGCGTCATAATTTTAATACATGTATTCAGCTGTATTTATTCAGCTGTATTCTTTGTTTTACTTGTAATTAATCTTACCGGAAATACAGTCTATGTGCAAATCACTCAAACTTGGCTTGTGATGTATCTCATAGAAACGATGATGAATATTCGACATAATTGGGGGACTTTTTCCTCAATATATCGTGAAAGGTTTAAAGTGGCTACTTTTAACGATAAGTAGCAAGGCTAACAATCCTTTCAAAAATAGTTTGCCGGAGCTCTTCATCACTTTTCAACGCGACTCGACGCCATCGTCAAGAGACACGGAGCGCTTCCGCGGGGTCACGACCTCGCACGCACGCGAGCTCCTTCATAAACACCGTCCGCCTGATATCTTGTTTAGCATTCGGACGCAAATTGACCGGCTGATGTGATCCGAAGTGCTACCCAGCAGAGCGGTAAACATTCAGCTAATTAGCGCTCGCTCGCTACGTTCGCTCCGGGCGACTGCGCGGCATCGCCGAGCGTGGACCCCACATCGCGAGGGGGCCCCGTTCTGCATTGATCTCGCAAAATTAAGGCTAAGCGTCCCAGATTGCCGCGTCTTGATGTACCTTCTGGACGAGAGCCGCGGCGCTAAGCCGAACCCAATGAGCGGCCTTAAATGATGAACGCTTCTCCTCAAAGCGCCCGTTCCGTCTGCGACCGCGGACGAGACGACGACGATGGAAAAATACGGTTTTGACCCCTCAATAGCGGCCACGCCGACGAGAATAACCCAATCAATGCGGCCCGCAGTGTTTGCAAACCGGGACGATCACCGGCGATATTTGATCCCGCGCGTTTCCCCTTCACGCGGTGTCATTCTCTGATCGAGCGGCCGAGGATGACGGGAACATTTTCGAGTTTAGCTTTGGCGTGACTTCTGCCCTCCCCGCCCGCCCCTCCATTCCTTTATGCTCGCTCTTCATCCTTTCCATTTGAAATTTGCAAGCTGGAGCGTCAGCTTAACCAAAAAGGATTAAGTCCCAAACCCAACAGAGAACACAGATAATACTCAGTAATTGGTAAAAAATGAAGATGAATGGGACAGCTAGATAAGGACCAATTAGCTGCTGGGAGTGTACAGCTGTGGTCTCCTCACGGAGCGCTCTCGGGGGCCGCCCCGGCCGCCCACCCCCTTTTCTCGTACGCAAGCGCTCACGTGCGAGCGTGAGGGTGGGGCTGCCAGGAATTAGCCCGATGACCCTGGAACGGAGAGAATAATGCTTCCTCCTTGTCTTCCCCCCTAAACTGGCACGCGGGCACTGCCAAACCGGCGGGCGGCGATTTGGGATTTGGAAGTAGGCTAACGGAGTGCCACCGGGAGGCAGATTCAGCAGAACCGCTGAGGTCGAACGCGATCTGCTCCGGGATGCGGGGCGAATTCCCAAACAATTTTTCCCGTGGGAAATAAGGGAAATTGAACGCATCTGTCCCGGGCTCAGTGGCCGACACAGGACGTTTGAACTCGCGTTTAAGCATTACCGACGGCGATGCGTACATCCTCTTCCCGTGCCGCTTATGCGCATTCGGGTCGCGGGCGTGACGGCGCCTATCCCAGCTATTTTCGGGCGAGAGGCGGCGTTTACACCCTGAACTGGTGGCCAGCCAATCACAAGCCAAACAAACAATATTGTACGGGGAATTTAGAGACGACAATGAAGCTGGCGTGCGTGTCTTTGGGATGAGGTAGGAAAGCGGAGAAAACCCAAGTCCAGACAGGCGAGGTCGGATTTGAACCTACAAACTCCAACTGTGAGGAACATTTGCAAGCCACTCGATTAAGCACAACCCATTTTACAACATTGGTCAAAATAAGAACTCATTTCTACGTAGGAAAAAGGCAACTAACCAGGGAAACATTTGAACGTTGAAAAATGTAAAAAGCTCAAACAAAAAAGTTAACACTGGTGACGCAGTGTTGAAAAAACATTTGCCTCAAGATTGAATGCAGCATCTTCCGACTTGTTTTTTTTTTTTTTTTTTTTAAATCGCCAAATGGATTTTCCATATTGCAGTGAGCTCAGAGACGCGGATGAGACCCTTTTTGGACTTGGCAATAAGTGCCACTTCCTGTTCTATGGATGTTGTCAACTCCTTCATTTTTTGGTATCACAAAGGACACACAAAAGCCAAAAAAAAAAAAAAAAAAAAAAGCACCTATCTGAAACTTGTGAGAGAAGCTAAAATCTAAAGCCCCAGTGGCGCATTTTTACAGAAAATTCTGGTCGGATTCCGAATTGTACCAGTTGAGAGAAATTCATTTGATGGCCGTTCACAACACAAGTTGTCGTCTTTTATCGCAGCTATTATTTATTTTGCATTTCATTTTGATTCTATCTTTCTTTTATTTGAATCTTTTACCGTGTCTGCCTTCCAAAGCATGAATTTTTCAGCTTTCAACGGCGCTGACATGGAACGGGGGGGATGCGAAGTTGTCGGGCGTGTGAAGCTGAACGGCAAACACTCGCTCCTCCGGCCCACTTGTGTCGAAATCAACTGTCACGCTTTGAGAATATTTGTTCATACGTCACGACAGAGAGTGACGCTGATGTCTCCTGCTGAGATTTTGGGATGCATTAATGTCCTTTGTTTAGTTTGGAATACAAAAAAAAAAAGAATTTGGTTGTTGTTGTGCGGCTGTTTCGCAGGATCTCTTGTGTGAGGGAAGCAGAGGCTCATCATAGCGTCACTAAAAGTCTGCAAATATGTTTGGAAGTGGTCAGAGGTTTTTGCTCAATGCCACTCGCGTGGAGGTAAAAAAAATTGTTTGCTATCGTTTTGGACGGTATTGTATGCGGACGCAGCCCGAGTCTCCAGCGCTCAGAAGTCGATCAGGACGCGGCGCGTTTTAGCAGCCTTCCCGCTACGTGTTTCTTTGGTCGCTGGCATCATCTGGCCGACGACAGTCAGAATTCCCATATCTAATTACGGGCGGGATTTCAGCTCCATTAGAGCCGCGTGGTGACGAGGCGGACGAGGGGGCCGGTGGCCGAGGAGAAGGAGGCGGGATCGGTGGGGGGGGGGGGGACGGGGGGGTTGAGCCACGGATGGATGGATTTTGGTGAAATAATAAAGGAGGAGGGCAGGAACACTGTTATCTTTACCTCCCACTCCTCTGACCGAGAAACACTTTATTTTCCTTCCACGCTGGAGAAGAAAGCAAAAAAAAAAAAAAAAAACCAAAGCAACAACAATTCCTTCTCATGGAATTGGCAGGTGTTTGTTAGTGGGCAGCGGACAGTATTTTCTCTCCCAGTAATGAAGGTTGCGGCTGGGGTCAGCGCGCAGAGGAGAGCGGCGGCGGGGGGGGGGGGGGGGCTGTTTATCCCCCTCAAGGCCCAACGCCACACGTGTTTTGCTTGGTCTGTGATCTGTAATTGTGGCATTTCCTGAGAGGCGCAGGAACAATCGGCAGCGTGCTCCGGGAGGGCAATCCCCACGCCGGCCCATAAAAAGAACATTTCTTTGTCTCTCATCACCTATTCCCAACATTCCCAACTATTTCCCCTTCTCGCTCAGGATGTTCGCCCAGTTCGCTCTCAGAGTGGAACCGGCTGTTTTGCCCTTTCTTACAATTAAAATATCATTGCCGCAAACAGGAAGCTCTAATTGAGATGAATATTTAATGCAAGGGAGAAACATTAGGCTGTTCAATTGGCATGGACACAAAGACGGCGACGGCCGGTGCCGGTCTACAAACGGAAACGGAGCGTCCTCCGCGGGCCGGCTCGGCTTTCGGAGGGGGTTGGCGACTCGATACTGACGAGCGTTCCGACGTCAGGGTTGTAGACAAAACCCGCTTCAGTAGGTAGGTACTGTCGTTAAAGATTACAGTTAGAGTAAATAGCTACATAGGTTGGTACGTAGGAAAGAGTACGCTGAAAGGGAAATGGGATCCATTTTTAGACGATTTTTCTACTTTTTTGGGTGCCTTAAAAGGGAACGACGAGGTAGCTAGATACTGTAGGTGGGGGGGGTGGGTAGATTGTAGGTACTGTAGATACGGTGAGGAGGTTGAGGGTAGGGGAGACAGGGAGGTTAAAGGTCGGTTGGGGAAAGACGTAGGAAGGTAGATTAGGAGGGGACGAGTCGGGAGAGAGGTGGCGATGGATATTAATATTGGCGGTAGGTGCAGGAGGTATTATGGATCGGGTGGGGAGGGAGGTGGGTCCCGACATCAAGGTATAGTAGGGTAGCTCGGTACGAAGGTGGTTTGTCATTCGGTACTCTGTGTAAATTCTGGTAGATGCTTTAGGGAGGTCGGGGAGTACCAGAGAGTTTGCTTTAAAATGTACAGAACTTGCGGGTCTGGCCTCGTTGAGAGCGTGGAGCGGCGTTCGACATTTTCAAATAGTTTTTGAAAGGTTCTGACACCCGGTTGATATTTTTCCGGATTTACCGCCATTAAATGTAATCCGAGGGCGGGGCCGGACGAAGAAGCGGCGCAATCATTCTGCGGGGAATTATCAGGATGACTCCTGCTGGCCACCCTGTCACAGGCGAGTGCTCGATATAAACGCGAGATTGCCGCTAATCAATACGAGGACGCTTTTCAGTAGCAAACATCGTTTGTCTCCGAGAGCATTCCTTTGACCAAACGAAGCATTAATTCAAATCATAAATCTGAGCCGATTTAAATCCGCCGAGAGTGAGCGAGAGCAGCGGCGAGATGAGGGGGAGGCCGCGCCGGGACGGGTAGAGCGGCCACGTCCAGCTAATGATTTATTTTCTACATTTCTGCGAGCGAGAGATTTGTCCATACTCACTGACAGGTCACCTTCAAACGCCAGCGGCAGACTGTTCATCACCATGCAGACGAGCGCGCGGGCCTCATCGCGGCGGGTAAATATTAAAGGAAAAAAGAATCCAATTGATTGTGGATGGGGCCGAGAGGCGTCGCCGCCATATATTTCACTCACAAGCTAATGCCGGACGCACCTGAGAGCCGCTCCCGCCCTTCGCGGGCCAGAATTACGATTCCGGCGCGCCGTGCCCGGGCTCAAGGTTACCATTTAAATTGTAAAAAGATAAAAGACTTTCTTATTAGCTCCATTGCCGCAGCCTTGCTGTTGGTGCGCACATTTATCTTTATTTCCGTGACCTCGCGCGCTCTTATTTCTTTTCCGCCTTCTTTTTTTTTTTTACACCCTCCATTCTCTCGCCGCGATGACCTCACGCTTTATGCATTTCGCATTGTTAAAATTGGCTTCGGCAACGCATCCTGTTTTCATGCGCGGTGTCAAGTGTTACCGGTGAAATGTATTCAGGAGTCGCGGTAAGTGACTCCAAAAGCCTCCCATTTAGCGGCCAAAGCTACGGGGAATACATTTGGGTTTATAATTCGGAACGGGGCTCGCGGATCTGCTCTATTATCGTTCTCTTTAATACGCTAAGTGCTTCTGTGCGATATCATGAAAATCCTTCTGCATTTTAGGGCTAATAATTAATTGGAATGGCACAATTGCGAAAGGAGGGAAGGGGGGGGGGGAGAAAAAACAAAGCTCTCACAGCAATTCAATTAGGCCTTGTTAAAAGGCTGATAGCTTTGGGAAATTGTGTTCACAGATTCACTTAGCCTTCAAGAGAGCTGGGTTGTTGTTTTTTTTTTCACGTTTTTCTTTTTTCCCCTCCACTTTCAACGCAACAATCTCATATGACAGGTGAGGAAAACATGAAACGGTCTGAAAAAGAGGCGCGGCTCGCTCAAATTAGCCAACAGCGGTCAGTCTTTCCTTTGCGAGTTCAGAAAGTTCACATCACGTATAAATGAATATACTGCGGGCTTTTGAGTGTCTGCTGTAATTTTGGGCGGTAAAATAATTCTTCTTCTAATTGCCAAACACGTTACAAGGAATAAATTGTACATAGTGCATAGTTCTACTGTGAATTATGATCTGATGGCGTGTTTTAAGAGTATAAAAAGTGTTTATAAGTATACGGTAGAGGGAAATTAATGTGTCTTTGCGGTTTCATATAGTTTTAAAATATCTAGAAATACTACTACTAAAATACGATAATTCTACTTTTTGTCGCATCGCATCAAGGGAATGCTGCTCCCGTTGATGTCCCCGACTTGGCCACATGGCGGCAGTACAGGACAGACATGGATATACTGTGGGGTTACCATTTCTAGATAAGTAAGTAAACCGCATCTGCAATATGATTGGTTGGACTTTTACTTGGATGCAGCAGCCAATCACATGCCATGCCAAGACAGACTTAAGCGGAGACATGATAAGACATAATCTAGCTAGCTGACTTCCCGAGTATCCTACGCTAATGAGCATTTGGAGCGAGCAGTTTGATGACATGATTATTTGAAGCCGAACCTGCTAAAACGTTGTTTTCTTTATGGCTGGTGCCTTCAGAGAGATGTTACATATATTATGTCATTTATTTCAAAGCTGAGACATTGACTACTGTCATCTTAATAATAATAATAATAAATCATAGATGTTTCAAGTCCCTACAGTTGCTTCGACCAAAGAAGTGCTTTTGAGCTTGCGCATATACTGGATTCCTCTCCGGAAGTACACGACTAACATTCTCCGTTCTGCGTGAAATTAGTTTGCTGCCACCAAACAGCGTTCATAACTGCGGTTTTCATACGCAAGTGAAAGCGGACAAAAATTGGCCGGTTCTCGAATGAAACCCGCCAGCGGAGGTTACTCTAATCTCTGGAAAACCGCCGCACGCCAATTGTTTGTTCTTGGAATGACCGTCGAAGACAGTAGGAGCGTCCTCACCGACGCTGGAGCCGAGATCTCCGTTCTCACCGTCGGCCCCGTGGTGGTGGTTGGCGTTGGCGTGGTAGCCGCCCATGGCCTCCAGCTTGATCTTCTTGACCTTCATGGCCTCCGCGATGGCCGCGTTGGCGGCCGCCGCCGCCGCCGCCGTCAGACCTTGAACGGGAGGAAAAGAGGAAGCCGACAGGCTGCTTACTGAGTGCCACGAGTCCGCCGGGGGACGCAAACACAACCTGATTGAGCAAAATGGATGAAAAAAATAAAGAGGACTTTTGAAAGAGTAGAACAATGAATAATTTCATCCTCCAGAGGGAATACAATAGGCATGTGCGTGCTTTTTCATGTGGCGACAGAGGATAGCTTCACAGCAGGCTGTCATGATGATGGTATCATATGACTGTGATGAAGGCCGCGTGCACCCTGTGGTGCTTCGCCCTCCGTATTGAAATATTTGTGCCTTCAAGGAGAAGGCGGGCCCTTACCATAACTACGTATGATGTAAGCGTTTGTTTGTTTGCTCTGCACTGCACATTGTTTTGAGTTACACTCTCACGTATTCTGACATTAGATAGTGAGTAATTGGTTCTCATACAGATAGAAGTTGCTTAGCCAAGCTGGCTAGCAACAAATGCCAACCCCTAAAAATGTGCACTCAAAAACCATGGAAGTTACTTTTCTAATTCAAATAAATGTCGGGTTAACTCGTTATTGAAAATTACTTTGTAAATAGCTTGCGCCAATGACTCTTCCTTCAGAATAGGTGGTAAAAAAAACAACAAAAAAACCCATTGCCAGTTAGCTACTGGGCTAGCCAACAACTTAAAACAGTAAAAACGGCATCATCTGCCGAGCTTTTCTCTAAAACTAACTTAAATTATGTGAGATAGCGTTGACATTTTATAGTGGCCCGAGACTGTGACAAGAAAGTTAAGAAAATTACCCAAGTAGCTGAAAAACACTTATTAAATAGCTAAAAAAAAACAAACAAACAAAAAACATTGCCAGTTAGCTAATGGGTTAGCTAGCTTGCGAGCAACTTAAAACGGTAAAAACGGCATCGGTCGAGCTTTTCTCTAAAACTAACTTAAATGATGTGAGGTAGCGTTGACATTTTATAGTGGTTCGAGACTGTGACAACAAAGTTAAGAAAATTACCCAAGTAGCTGAAAAACACTTATTAAATAGCTAAAAAAAAACAAACAAAAAACATTGCCAGTTAGCTAATGGGTTAGCTAGCTTGCGAGCAACTTAAAACGGTAAAAACGGCATCGGTCGAGCTTTTCTCTAAAACTAACTTAAATGATGTGAGGTAGCGTTGACATTTTATAGTGGTTCGAGACTGTGACAACAAAGTTAAGAAAATTACCCAAGTAGCTGAAAAACACTTATTAAATAGCTAAAAAAAAACAAACAAACAAAAAACATTGCCAGTTAGCTAATGGGTTAGCTAGCTTGCGAGCAACTTAAAACGGTAAAAACGGCATCGGTTGAGCTTTTCTCTAAAACTAACTTAAATGATGTAAGGTAGCGTTGACATTTTATAGCGGTTCGAGACTGTGACAACAAAGTTAAGAAAATTACCCAAGTAGCTGAAAAACACTTATTAAATAGCTAAAAAAAAAAAAACAAACAAACAAAAAACATTGCCAGTTAGCTAATGGGTTAGCTAGCTTGCGAGCAACTTAAAACGGTAAAAACGGCATCGGTCGAGCTTTTCTCTAAAACTAACTTAAATGATGTGAGGTAGCGTTGACATTTTATAGTGGTTCGAGACTGTGACAACAAAGTTAAGAAAATTACCCAAGTAGCTGAAAAACACTTATTAAATAGCTAAAAAAAAACAAACAAACAAAAAACATTGCCAGTTAGCTAATGGGTTAGCTAGCTTGCGAGCAACTTAAAACGGTAAAAACGGCATCGGTTGAGCTTTTCTCTAAAACTAACTTAAATGATGTAAGGTAGCGTTGACATTTTATAGCGGTTCGAGACTGTGACAAGAAAGTTAAGAAAATTACCCAAGTAGCTGAAAAACACTTATTAAATAGCTAAAAAAAAACAAACAAAAAACATTGCCAGTTAGCTAATGGGTTAGCTAGCTTGCGAGCAACTTAAAATGGTAAAAACGGCATCGGTCGAGCTTTTCTCTAAAACTAACTTAAATGATGTGAGGTAGCGTTGACATTTTATAGCGGTTCGAGACTGTGACAAGAAAGTTAAGAAAATTACCCAAGTAGCTGAAAAACACTTTGTAAATAGCTAGCTTGCGCCAATGACGCTTTCTTCCGAATAGGCAGTAAAAAGAAAAAAAACTTTGGCAGTTAGCTAATGGGCTAGCTAGCTTGCGAGCAAATTAAAACAGTAAAAACGGCATCTGCTGAGCTTTTGTCTAAAACTAAGTTAAATGATGTGAGATTATGTTGACGTTTTATGGTGGTTCGAGACTGTGACAAGAATGTTAAGAAAATTACCTAAGTAGCACTACGTCTAGCCAACAAGCGAATAGTTTAAAAGAAAAAAAGGAAAACAATGTTCACCGATGTTTACTTCCTACGTTTTATTGCTTTCTTTAAAATGTCCCGTTGAAATACGACAATACGGGGTGGGGGGTGGGGGGTGGAGCAGCAGCTCCGGGTCCCGCAACACACGCGATTATTTATTGAGCCTAAATACAGATTTTCCGAAATAACTCTTCTTGCAATCTTCGATCATAGAGGAGGAGCATGTCCAGAACCCTCAAACAAAATGGACTGGATATGATCTAGTAGGCGAGAGATAATAGACACACATATGCCCGGCGCACTGCGGAGATCGTAAAGCATCGGGCTTGTCATTGCGGCACTTTCGGGGCTTCTGGTTGTATCGAACGTGACTCGGAATCTTTATTCATGAGGCCTCGGTTTCCAGCGGCGGGGACAAATAGCGCCCGAGCTCTTCCGGGCCCGCGTGTACTGTACGCGCGTTCCCGGGAGATTCCGCCGGATTCTCCTCGCCGACAACATCAAAGATAAAGACACACACACAAAGAAATACAAAAAGGGAAGCGCCTATTAGTGGAATCACTCAGATCCACAATGGAGCATATCAGCTGCCCTTTAACTGCTTATACTTGATATGCAGCTTTGTCTTTGCGTTAATCGGCGCCGCGCTGTCACGCTCAGGAGCGGCGGCCATTAGGGGCGGGAATCGAACGCGTGAGCCCGGCAGAAGATGCTCTTCTTCTCAGCTGACGGCCAGATGGTACGAGTCACCGCGCGCATATCATTTCGAGGCTTGTTTGCATCTTAAAATACATCAGGACCATATTGACGCGCTGTATACATCATGTCAGCGATGGCCCTCTCGTTTGCGGGCGGCTGTTCCATATGCAAAAGCCGTCAGGCGCAAAAAAAAAAAAAAAAAAAAAGTCACGGGCCCGTAAGAAGGTGCTACTTGTGGACATAACGAATGTGGCCTCTGGCCGGTCTGAAGGTCAGCCTTCATTTGTGTATAATGGCCCAGAGTCAACTGTTTCCCAAATGAGACGTATGCAGAACAGACTGCAGAGTAAATATTGAAATCACCTCGCCGGGTGTTTGTGTGATAAATTCACCGCACAAATCGGGTGCGGCGGCGAGCGCCTCGCCGTACGAAACCCCCCCGCCCCCAACCCCGCCCGCAGCAGCTTTGGATGTTCTTTATTGTACTGCAGCCTGTGCGTGCTCAACATGTCAGAGTCGGACCGCTGCTTGTTCGCTTCTTCTTTTGGGTTCCTAATAGACAGCAAGTGGCGTCAAAGGTTTCCCGGCCCGCATCCCGCGAAGGCGAAAATTTAGACAGTTATTCATTTCAAATCATCTTGGGCCTAATCCAATTTGAAATATGAGATTTTTTGGGGATCTTTTTCTTGGTAGCAATGGTTCAAGTTCGGTCGCAATCTGACAAATTTCGTCTTTAAATTACGTGACGCTCAGCAACATAAAAAAAAAAAAAAGATTATTCTGTTAACCGGCCCCTTACACAAAAGAAACAAACCTACACACACGCTGGCATTCACTCAGTCAGAGAGGGAATTGAACCCGCGTTGCTTGGACTGAAGTCAGCCAAGTAAACCACTACACTCACATTTCCACCTGCACAAAATAAATAAAGAAATGAATAAAAGAACGCCACTGGTTACAGTGTTCTGGATTTTCAAATCCCGGGCCCCAACTGTGTGCAGTTTGCACGTCCTCGCCGTGCCCGCGTGGCTTTTCTCCGGGCCCTCCGGTTCCCTCCCACATCGCAGAAACGTGCATTGGATATGTACTGATGACTGTAAAGAGCCCGTGCGTCCGAATGATTGTTTGTTTGTTTCTATGTGCCCTGCAATTAGCCAGCACAGCCTCCATCCAGCACTCCCGCAACTCTTGTGAGGATAAGCGGCTCAGAACACGGGTGGATGCATGGCCAACATGATCTAAAATGAAAACAAAAAGGTGTGTGTTTGTTTTCAGACACCTTTCCGAGATGTTTTTTCTGCCTGGTGTCGTGATAAATATGTCAGAATCGTTTATTCTTTTGACTATTTTCCCCCCCTAATATTCTAGAGCAGGGTAAAATGGAACGTGCGCACCATTCAGAAATGTCACGTTATACTCGGGTTTCGATAGCTAACGTTGCGAGATCCAAAAAAATCGAGGTGTTCTCTTATTCTGAATGATCTCTGAATCCCCCGCAAAAGAAAGTTACGGATCCAAACTTTATGATTGGCGGGCAAAGGCATCAAAGGAGGCTCCGCCCACACTTTGCCATCGCCGCGATAAATCTAAAAATCTTTATCTCTGCTAAGTGTTTCTTTCCAACGGATCAATTGTCATATTTGCAGACCCCGACGGGCGTAATGAGGGAGACAAGGAAGTCCATTAAACGGCAGGAAGTCGGAAACGTCAACATTCCGCCGGCTCGCTAATCTGCATTCATTACCATGCAAACAAAACAATCCCGCCTCGTATAGTTTCACAAAGTCACCTTTAGATTCAGACGCCGGTATAGGAAACAGGTACGAATCATCGTCGGGAGCGCAAAAGCAAACAAAAAAAAAGCAGAACCCGTCAAAGAATTAAAGGAGACTAGCGTGGCGGTGTCACACGGGGAGCACCAAACAGCAAATAACAGAGACAAGGTCTGACGGTAGCCCTTGGAGCAGCTGTCATATTAAATAATAATGAAGGATCTATTAATATGCAAAGGAAGCAGCAGCCGACTGGCTTAACGCTGTCATGCCTCCGCATATTGTCAGGATCTTCATCATTAATTAACATGCTAGCTGCCCCATACCTGCGCCAATGTCAGAACATTCTTACGACAAACACGCCGACGCCTGTGCCCTCTGCAACTAACTCGCATAATTGAATTAAAATCAGATTAGCGCCGCGTCACTGCACAAAAAGAAGAATTCTTCTTTTTAACCAAATTCAACTTTTGCCTTTGTTAAGGAGCGACACCACGGGCACATATTAAAACACTTCAACCGATGACGCACGCGGGCGCGCGGCGCCACAAATACGGCACCTGCAGGTAAAATCGCGGGTGTCCTGCGCCCGCTTGAACTGCGCTACGTGCCAGCACAATACATTTACTATCAATTACAGCGCTTGCTAACCTTGTGACAACTTTTGAGGAGGAAGAGCGAAGCGGCGCAGCGAGCAAAACAAATGAGCAAAAACAAAGGGCGAGGTGGATATATTTGAAAGCATCTTCAAGTGGCGGCGGATTAGGGCGAGCCGCTCTCGACGCCGCCGACGCGATACTTGTACGTCGCAAGGGCAAACGTATTCCAACGACCGTACGGCTACGCAGGCGGGATTATGAGCTAAACGAAGAACGCAACAGCAATCGAACACCAACAAAATATTTTCTGACAGCACACCGCTGACATTTCACAAAATGGCGGATTTCGGACTGCAATCATGTGTGACCGGCATCAAAATATCAACACCTGTACAGCGAGCGCCCGCTATTTGTTCGACAAAGCGACCAAGCGGAACTGCAAATAGTGAAAATACGAAAGCAACTTTTTTGTGAAACTGTCTGCCTAAATCAAAGTCCTCAACTCACTTCAACATAGGTCCTGGACACCGAGATGCCATAAAATAGTGGCAAGGCACTAGTTTTGTTCCTCAACCCACATCAACACAAGTTCCTTGACACCAAGATGGCAAAAGAGGTCTCGCTATGACCGATGTTGGCTAGGACGACAACAGAACGGATTTTCCGCAGCCCAATTTGTCCGTTTTTCCTTTCCTTTCCGTAACAAGGAACAAAGCAACAACAATGGCGACAGTGGAAGAGTTTCTGCTAAATGACCAGATGATACTTTTAATTATGCCGCAAAACCAACAGAGAAGGCGACGGCGTCGGTGGTATGCGGAGCCGAGAGGGACGGTGAGTATGTCACCACAGCATGTGACTAAAACGGGCCAATCACGAGACGAGCTCCCCGGCGAGAACTTCTTTGGCCGCGGGTCAAGCTACGTACAAGCTTTGCAGAGGTGCTGTGGGGGGGGGGGGGCGCGAATGCGTGGGTCACGTGACGCAATACGGCCGTTGACGGACGCTGGACGTTAAAGCGCCCTTAAATTGTGACTGAAATCATGGCCTGGACTGATGATAAAAGTTTTAAGACGAGGTATCCGAAGGTTTAAGGAAGTTAACATTTTGAAGGGAACGTCCATCAAATTTAAGAGCTCGCTTTGACCAAATATAACCAGAACGGCCGCGTGAAACGGACTGCGTATTATATCGCAGACTAGAAGATCTCGTAACGACAACTTTGTCAAGAGCTTTGCGAAGATTTACAAAGGCAAGTTGACTTTATGTCGCCGGGATGTTTAAGACCTTTCAATGGTGGATTTATGGATTAAGAACCATTTTCCAAGGCTTCATTTTGAGATATCACATTTCTGACGAACATAAACGAGGCATGTAAGGGAAATTTGTGGCGCAACGTTTTGTTGATGTTGTTTTCGTTTGACTTTGACCAGCAGTTAACTTCTTTGGACTCAATTTGAAAACAGTTAAGGCCTTCAAATATGACTTCTGTGACTTCACGCCTGCACATTTCAATCTGACGACGAGCACTTAAAATAAAAACACCGTTTTGTGATTTTCCTGCAGCGGGTCGTATACATTCATTTCTCTAATGGCAAACGGCGTCGTCTCGTCCTCCCCCCCCGGCACATAAATGAATTACACCGGAGCTCCCGCCGCTCGAGTCGTGGCCGAGCGCGAGCTGAGGTCCCCTCTCCACTTTAAAGGAGATGTCATCTCCGTGCGGTGTCAGGCCACGGCAAATAATCCCATTTGGGAAGTTGGGAATGTTGGGCCGGCGGGCGGGGGGGGGGGGCGGCCGATCTGCCTGTAACGCATCAGCCACCTGAAAAACTCCCTCGGGCACGTGAATACGCTTGCACGTGTGCTTTCGCACGCGTATATATGAGAGTATTTCCTTCAAGCATGTGAAGATGTCCTCTTTTTTTTTTTTTTTTTTTTAAGCTGGAAACCGTGTCAAGGGCACATATACATATGTTAACAACGTGTTTCAACACGCGCTTTGCTGCTCTTGTTAGCGTGTGAAGGGAAGCCAGCACAACAACAGTGTACAGGTTGATTTTAATCCGACACGATCTGCGTGTTTAGCAACAGCAGCAACAACCAAATAAACCCTTACACAATATTTGCAGATGAATAAGTCATAAACACCACAGTGAGGTGGGGGAAAGTTAAACCCATTTGACAAATTTGAGGTGGGTCTGGCCTCCTGCAGCGGCTCACGTTCGCCCCGAAAATTACTTTGTAAAATTCAGTTTCAACCGGAATACAGGCCATTTCATATTGATTGTCAAGATGAGATGCCACAATATTTACAGGTGACGGAACAGTGATTGACCACCACTGACCTCAACTGAAACAGTGACAAAAATATGTCGAAAGCCTACAAAAACGTCTGTACTATTTCCTTCCAATCAAATCAAAAACAATGCGGTGAAAACTGTGGTCAAGGACGAAAAATTGAGTTCACGTCATCAATAGTTCCATTGATCCGTTTTCTTCAACTTAATTGTCGTGAATCCTTCAATTGTGAGTTGAGCTGGTGTCGTAATGGCCACTTTTGACGGGACAGACTTAGAAACTTCCATCATGGACGGCATATTTTCACAAATATGAATAAAATGTTTGGTTGAGTTGTATTCTGGGAATTTAGCGAAACATAACAGCTAGCATGCTAGCTAACTAGTCCCTCAATGATTATGTTATTTCATTTTTCCCCTGAAAGAATTTGATCAAACCTCGGGCTTTAAATGGTTTTCATGTTCCATGTCATGTGACGCCTCAGCATACCCAAAATAAATACATGAATTAAAAATGACAACACTTAATCCAAAAGAAAGAGCAGCGGAAACAAGACGCTTGTTATAAACGTTTTGTTGCTGTCACTTTTCACAGTGCTGAACAAACATTTGCGCGTGTTTGAAAATTAAGAAAAGCAGCACAGGTGAGCCTCATCTGGGGATCTCAAACGGGAACGTTCCAGCTATGCAGATATTGCTCACATCCATCAGTTTTGTTAAATTTCTTACCGAGTGACAGTGCCTCATTTGAGGAAAAAAAACCTTCTGCTTACTGTCGCTGGACGTAGTCACGATCAGACAAACGAGATACAAGGATGTGCGTATCTACGAGAGCAGCATAACCCTAACCAGATCGGTAACTCTTATTTCCAAAACCTTTGTAAGCCTTCTGCCAGGATTGCCAAACAGATTTCCATCTAATGTCGCTGAAAATGGTCACACAAAGTTACTGGCGTCTCTTCAAGTTTGCTGCTCGTGTGTTAATAATCACAACAGCGACGCTTTACTGGCAAATTTTGCGTCAATCACGGCGTTGGAGAAGCCGCCGGCCCGCCGTCGATGCGAGCACAGCCGCTAGCTCGAGTGAAAAATGATGTAATGCGATGTGACGTGATAACTATTTAAAGACGCCGCCATCTTACCATCAATCAGCGCAGTCCAGAGGTGACGACGACGACGTCAATTAGCCGCCTGCTTACATGCTAACTTCCGTGTGGTCAATTATATCCAATTAGGCGACTGTCAAAATCGGTAACTTCCCCTGACATTTACCGCCTAATGCCATCACGGAAACGGTTCAATTATAAGAGCGGCAACGCGTCGGATGGGAAAAGTTGCGTCCGAGCGGCGGTTACGAGAGCGGCCAAAACCGCAATTACTTTATCAGTGGCCTCTGAATACCCCGACTAAATGTCAAGATCAGAGCATCCCTCTGGGCTTTAAAGGGGACGCTATCAAAAGGCTTCTCTGTTGCTCGACTGCGCCGCTAAATAACACGACTCTTTCTCATCATTGTCCTCCTGCGCGCTCGCGTCGGCCTTTGAGTTTGGCTTTCTGCAGACAGCCGCCGACCTCGCCCTTTGCGTTCAAAGCCAGCGATTGTGGCGAACGGGCGCTTCGTGTTCCGTTTCAAACGCCCCGCAGACAACGATTTCTTGGCTCCCGGGCAAAAAAAAAAAAAATAAAAATAATAATGAAGATGAAATACACTTTTGGGGATTACATTAACAGGAAAGAAGAGATAAATACAGGTCTGTTCAAGTAACAGCGTGTTGTACTTTTAGCAGAAAGCATTTTTTTTTTTTTTTTTAGACAAAGAATCATACTTGGGAAGTTTAATTGGTTTGTGCACTGAGCCAGCAGATTCCTTGCAGATGATCAAAAAAAAGCAAAGCTTTTTCTTTCCACTAATTAAAGTCATGCAACTCCAAAGGTTGTGCAGTATTTACTTTCTTACTTTTGTGTGAAAAGAAAAAAAATAAAACAAGACAAAATTTGGAGAGCGATGAGTTTTGCTGTTCGATGATGATCGTTCGGATGTTATGGAGGGAACAGAACGATAAAAGCAAAAATGATGACAAAATGTGAGTAAAACTACGTTGTTGCAATCTAATGAAAAGCATTTATTTCAGGAGTGCTTTTGTTAGGTTAGCACAACGGCCAAAAAATAAAATGGAAAAAAAAAAACTCAATACCCACCAAAAAATTGTTTTCACGATATAAACTTTTTTTCTTGTTTTGAAATCTTCAACTTTTAAAATTAAATATAATTAATTCAGATCAAAACATTAACAACATTTGTTGGGAAATGCTCATTGTACAGTGGGGACACAAGATATAATAAAATATGATTAAAAAAATTAATGTGAAAATATGACTTTTCTCTATCAGCAAAAAACAAAATTATTTATAATTTACTAAATAATCAGTCTTTGTTGAAAAGTATGTATTTTTTAATATTTTGGGATCTATTTTGTACTTATTCCTATCCCAAAAAGAAATAAATGCATTTTTGCGATGAAAACAAAATAATAAAAAAACTGTAAATACATAACATTTTGAGAACGTGATCGCTTGCGATTGCTATCATAGCAAATTAGCTCACCTCCGACGTCTTCAAAGTATATGTCGCAAAAACCTGATCTGTGTGTGACCAAGTCACCGTTTGAGTCACAGAAGTTTCGAAAATGTCCGCACCTCAAAACATCGGAACTTTTATGAATCACAACTTGATCAAAATTCTAAAAGAAAAGTCGCATAAACCGTCTTTTTGGTACAAGACTCCTCGGTGTACTTTAAAAAACATTCATACGGTTACTACAGATACTGCGTGTTTTGATTTTTCTTTGACTTTACTGTCTAAGGAGAGGTTAGGGTTTTATTATTTTCTACCTTTTACAGTTTTTTTTTTTATTGCTATCCAGTTGATTTTTTTTCCTCCCGCAACCGATCGACTGTGACCTGAGATTTGGCGTTACCCTCAAATACTCCAGGGAGACCGTAGAAAGCGAGCACTGCTGTTTTATGACGCCGAAGCATTCAGTAAATATCATTTACACCGAGTCGGCGCCGAAAACGCTGTAACATTGTTAGACGTGTCAAGAAGGAGAGCGCAGCAATATGCAAATGAGCGCTCTTAAAGCCACCGACATCAAAGTAGTCACAATGAAGCCGGCTACAAATAGAACAAAAGCGTTCGTCGCAATAAGACGCGGCCTGAGGGGGCGTCGGGGCCCGAACGCTCGCTGTTGATTCTTTTGGCGATAAGCTTGCTTTAGCGTCAACCGCCGCCTATGTACATATAGCAGTGGAGTGGATTTAATCGCGCTAATTAGAATTCACTCCGGGCAACAAATGCAACATCTACCGGAATAATCTGAGAGAAAAGATCTCCACTCCAATTTATTCAACCTTCCCTTTGTTGTTGTTGTTGTTGTTTTTTTTTTTTTTTTTTTTTCCACAGGGGGCTGGAGGAGACGATCCCTTTTTTTTTTTTTTGGGTGAACGAGTGAGCGGCGGGTGTCTGGCGGCGGGGGTGTGGGTGGTGGTGGTGGGGGGGGGGGCTTCATGTGTCACTTCGGACCCGCTGCCATTTCGAGAAGGTGTTGCAGGGTAGCCCCCCACCCCAGGCAGGGAATAACAACGCTAGCTCCAAAGGACGTATGAATCTGGAATATGACCCACATTTTGGGAGAAAAGTCAAGTAAATAAATTGAAAAAAAATGTACGCCTTTGAACAATCATCACATTTGCGACACGGATTGTAAGAGAAGACCACAGACTCGGATTATCGGCCGAGGTGATGCTGAAGTTCATCTGAGTGAAGATTTCGACTGCCGCGTTAGCTTTGCGCTAGCCACAGCACGGCTAGCCGTCACGTGCGTGTTTGGATCAGTTCCTGTCAGCTTGGTAGGAATCTCGATCTCGACCACTTTTTGGTGGACAAAATACTTTGATCTGGAGGACCGGAAGGAGTATCGAGTGAAGACGGAAACTGCTACATTAGCTGATCGCGTATTGGTTAGCTCTCAAAGGCTCACTATTTGTGATCAAAACGAAGAGTGTTTGATACACGTCGTGTGCTAACATTCTTAGCTGTCACACAATGGTAACAATATGCTAATTGCGGTGTACACTGTAACTTATATCCAACAAGAAACGATATCACGTGAGAGCTTACTTTCTACTTCTTGCTAGTGATTTTCTACCAACCGTGAAGTTTTGCAAGAGGAAATAACAACAGAGCTTACTCCCTTTTACATCTTTTCACTGAACTTTGGTCACAACAGGTGTACTGCGGTAGCTTTTGCTCAAATTGCACAACTGCATTTGAGTCCGTCTAGCTGTGCGGAGGACTGAGCGAAGATGTTAACTGTGACGTTAGCTTGTCACGCTAGCTGCGGCTGGTTAGCTGCAACGTGAGTCAGTTGTGATTAAAAGCTGTGCACTGCGTTAGGCTAGTGGTTGATGTCATTTTAAATTTGTGTGACTGTTTATGTTTAAAAAAAAATTCAATGACTTCGCTTCATTTGATTATTCACGTTGAGTGTTCCAGGGGAGTTTCATAATGTGTAACTCGATTGGACACGAGAAGAAATGATTCCAAATACAAATTGTGTGAATGGGATATTTTGCTTGGAGTGGGAATCCGAGCCTACCTGTGGGTGGGATCATGCCGGGGGACATGAGACCGGGGACCGTGTGGGGCATGATGTGAGGGTTGTCGGGCGAAGTCACACTCTGGGTTCTCTTCGGGGGCCGACCGGGTCTGGAGCTGAAAGGAAAGACAAGAGGGAGGCAGGCAGCAGATGAGAGAGCGGGACGTGGGGGGTGGGGGGGGTGGGGGGTTGCGGCGAAGTGGGCTGGGGGAGGGGGGTGGTGGACGGCGACAGCGACGGCCGGTGTTAACATCAGGAGCGTTCCGCAACCGACTAACACGCACTGTAAATAAATTCCCTTTCAAGGACAGTTGCTTTCTGCAGCTCAACATAATAGACTTCCATAACTAATTAGATTACACGCTGAATTCATTTCCTTTTATTGAAGATCAACCACTTTTTGATGCATAATTCATAGGCCGTACCTCGTTACCTGTTCCTGCGCATTAATATCCCCCGCACTATTTGAATTGCCTCGTTTGCATATGCTAAAATTCTCAGCCCGCGTCAGTCTGGAAATTACA
Source organism: Syngnathoides biaculeatus (assembly GCF_019802595.1). Taxonomy (NCBI): domain Eukaryota; kingdom Metazoa; phylum Chordata; class Actinopteri; order Syngnathiformes; family Syngnathidae; genus Syngnathoides; species Syngnathoides biaculeatus. The sequence continues at coordinate 27,273,116 of NC_084653.1, read as the reverse complement.
CGTTAACTTGTTATAATTATTGCAGTCAGGCCACTATTGATTTATGAGACTTTTAAAAACCAAATATGTGTAGTTGCGGTAATGAATGATATTTTAAGCTTCTTCAGGAAATTAAAAGGCAATGGCTGCCTTAGAAAATGTTCCGCTTGCTTGATTTAATGCGTGCCATCGCTGGAAGGTGCCGTGACAGAGTGATTCAGACCTGTTGGACCACTCCGACGAGGGGGAGTTTTATTACAGCGAGCGAGGGGCACAGATCCAGCCGTGATAAATGACCCAGTCACCTGACTGGGGGAGGGGCGGTAGCCGGCCTTGGAAGCAGATACCGCGATGACTTTCCACACATCTCATTCATTGGCCTGTTAATACAGCTCCGAGTTGCAATCAATAGCTACTTTGCCGGCTTCTACTTACACAGACGAGCCTGCGGGGTGAGAAAAACATATTATAAGGGGGGCAAAGACTCTATAAAAGTATACTCTGGTGTCTCTGCTGAAGATAAATTACGGTGGACTTGACACCGGTGACATATTGGCGTCATAAATTATTTGGCATACAATAGTCTGAGCGTTATCGGGCTACTAAATCCTGTCCGAAATGAGCTGGCGTTCTCGGTTCTTGTTCTCTTTGAAAGATCAGTCAAAACCGGAGCGACGCAGACAAAACAAGACGAGAAATCAAATTGCGGTTAGGCCACCCACCCCGGAGCGGCAGACCTCCGTTCAAAGGAACCGCTTCTCTGTTCATAATAAGACTGCGACGGTCAAAATGTGATGCATGGCGCTCAACGACAAAGCGCAATTACATTCTCCGCTGGGAGAGAAATGTTTGTTCTTGCGCTAATGGGAAAATTAGAAGGACGGCGAGGCGGAGAGCGCGGGCCGACAAAACGTTGGACTGTTGGGTCACAATTGTGCTTCTTGGTGTGGGAGGGGGGTCGTGTTTGTACTCACCAGTCGCAAAAATGTTACTGACCTTCTTGTCATTGTAGTATTTCTTAAAAAGCTATTCTTTACAATCGCGAGGAAAACCGATTATGAACTTCTCAGACGTTTTGCAACCCCCGTCGCCGAGTGCAAATGGTGTTAATATTCCGTTCGTGTTTTGCATTTCACAATATAATGCGCTAATAACAGCTTCCGTCAGCTGTTACCAGCCCAAACTGCGATCAGCGGCGCCTTTAAAATGACATTTTGCCGATGGAAACAGCGACGAATTCATTTGCAGGTGCAAATGAAACGTTGCCGTAAGACAGTCCGTGCTCGTTGATGTCGCTTACATTCTATTTGATTACTTTTCAACAATATTTTTTCACTCATTCGTCTGGTATGCAATGCGAGCTCTGTGTTCAGTGCACTTGCCAGTCATGTTTACAGTATCAGTCACAAAATGGCCGCAGAAGCTGCATCCAGGCGAACTTTGTCAGCAGAATGTGTTTATTTCTCTCTCTACGCTCGTACAAAACAGATTAAACGGCGAAGTAATATTTGTACTGGAATGCTTCAGTTAACGCAAACATATGATGGCGTTTGTAATGATTAATATTGTTTAGTAATGTGGGATCTACACTGCCAGTGTAATATTTAAGTGAAACGCACGCCGTGATTAAAATAAAACACCATTTTCAGTCACTGTGATTTGACGGGCGCCATCGCACTCGCACATCTGCAGTCAAGCATGAAAAATCACCCACGTAAAATTGGTTTCACGAGCAGAAATACATAGATATTGAAAGACGTCGCTTATTTTTGTGTAGTCTTGACCAATCTTGCCTCTGAGCTGCGTCACTGCGTAATTGCGCACTCTCAACGCATATAAAAACCGATCCAGCGCAGTGAACCACAGCCTGACACGTTTTTTTGTTTTTTTTTAACACGGAAGCACTCTGACAACGAGCTGCTGCTCAGCCTACTTCGACTTCCTAGTTTCCCTGACACCGCCCCCCTCCGCTCTTAAAGGGGTACACTCATCATTACGAACAGAACACACACCCGCGACTTTTTATCTGCGGGCATGGCTGACCACACCCGTACACTTTTCATATGTGAGTGACTGCATTTTACGACAAGCGCAAGACGTAAAGCCATTATCAAGTATTAGTATCAGTGAGTGTTCAACGTAAGTACTCAGTCTGAAAAAAGCCAAATGACCAAATTTGAGCGGTATTGCCGTAAAACTGCGATCTATGTTCCGTGAACAAAAAATGTCGAGAGGAATCCGCCTTTTAAATCTGTTGTAGTGACAATGTGCAATGTCTGTGTGCGTGTGTGCGTGTGTGTGTATATATATTTTTTTTTTTCTTTTCTTTTCTTTTCTGAACACTTGTGGCTGAATGCAGCAGTCTCCTCAAGCATTGCGTTGGTTTGCCTTCCAGCCCATCTCCTTGCATTTCCCACAGGCAGCATCGGCAGCAAACGGCCTTAATAGTGGAGTTTATTCAGCCGTGCCTTGTGAGGTTTACTTACCTCGCCGCCTGCTAATAGAGTGCGCTCGCTCGCTCTCTCGCTCGCTCTGTCTGTCTGAATGTGCTGACTCTCACGGCGTGGCTCCAGAGGACTAAAAGCCGACCCTCGTCGAACCTTTTGAAGGGGGGGGGGGGACGTCGGAAAAGAAAAAACTACACAAGCGAGCGAAGTGGCGAGGGAGTGAAAGTGAGAGGGGGGCAGAGTGTAGGGGGGGGGGGGGGCGATGGGGGGTAGGACAAGTGCCCGCTCAACCTGGGAATGTCTGCAAATGTAATTCCTATTTCTATATGCCTCTTTGATCGGAGGAGAGGGAGCGATCGCCGGACAGTTTTGCTGTCATCGCTCTGGCTCGTACTCTGGCTGAATTATTTATGAAAGACCTCAATGGAGGCTACGTGACGGCTAAAAGGTTTTTTTTTTGTTTTTTTTTTTTTGCCAACAATACAAAAAGCAAAAAAAGCTCCTCAAATGGACACACACACAAAAAAAAAAAAAAAAATGATGGTAAAGGATGCAGAGTCAAAGCGGTTCGTCGGTTTGTTGCACCAATGTTGGACTTGTGCCGCGGGCGATGTGGAACACGGCGCCGGCGCACGTCTGCGGCGGTCAAGCTAACCCACGCGGCGCGTCCGCAGAGGAGCTCAACCTGTCTTCCGCCAACAAACATGCCGGGCTATTTATCAAGCGGCAGATGCCGACTTCCCTAAATAGCCTGGCACAGAAAACGGACCCCAAACTAGGCCATTAGCGCGGAACACAGGAAGGAAAACGGAACGCGTGCTTGGCGTTTTCAGAACATTTTTCCTAGCGATGAGCCTTAACCTGAATGTCGTACACTTTGATCACAAGAGCAGTCGAATTGTTAACGACAACAACAACAACAACAACAAAAAGGAATTTAAGTACTGTCGAAGAACAAACTACAAATTGTTGTCTTACAACGACACAAAAATAACAAAAAACGATTTTAGATAGCATTTAATCTTATCACACCAAACAAAAGCACAACAAAATATCAAGATATGTTTTCCAACAGTCTACATTCAGGAGTTTGTATTTTTTCTATCAACGCAAATCCAGTTCCAATGTTTGCTATTGACGTCCAATAAATAGCATTGATCGTCATATTATTGCGGTTTTACATTTACGGAATAAAGTGGCTTCTCCATCTTCATGTTTAAAGAGATACACACATTTGTATTATCATATCAAGGAATATTATAGTAACCCTGCGGCGTCTGCGGTGTCAAAATCTACGACATTCAGAGAGCTTTCTGGGCCACCGCAGCACAAAGTCGAAGAACCGACGGGGAACCAAACAAAATCTTTCACTTTCATTTTAAAGCTCGTTTCACACTTTGTGTGCGGAAATCTTCAAAATGGAGATCTCGCTCGTGAGACAAATGAATCCAGGCTTTGTTGACATTTGAGGGCCTCGCAACTCTGCTGGCTTCAATTAAGCAAGCCAAATAGGCCCCGGCAGCAAATACGCGACGTATCTATTTCTTTGTTTTGTTTTCGCCGTCGCCAAAAGAAAAAATAACGCTGAACTTTCCCTGAACCGGACCCGCTTTAATGGCTCGGCCTCGTGTTGACCCAGCGGTGGCCGGGAACCCGATACTCGCCGACACACCGCGGCGCGGCGGGCAATCGGATTACACGGGGCCCAACACGAGTCCGATTTCGACGCCCCGACGCAATAAAAGCCTCGATAATCGCATTGGCGTTCTCACCCCTGTTTGCAGGAAGTGATGGGCGTAGAATATCGCAAAAGGGGACGGAACCGGCGACTGAGATCTCATTACGCAGAACGCCGCTAATGCGCTGATTACGATCGGTTATAAATCAATCGATAACGTCGAGGCCGAGTGAACGAGCGAGCGCGGTTCGGCCGCCTTCGGTGGATTTTGTTACACGCCTCCGCCGCCCTCCCGTCTTTGGGAATCCGAGCCGATTATGTCAACAGAGACGCTAATATTATTTCCCGGCGTTTTTGATTGAGCTATTAACCTTTTATCTGGGCTTGTGTTTGACGTGCCTCAAAGGTAGGCATGAAGATATTTATTCCATTTCCGCTGCTCGCTCGGCCGACAAACAAACGAGTGAATCATTCCGTGTGTAAACAAAAGGCCTCTGCGGGTCTCCGCCAATCAGACCTTATAAAATATTAACCCAATGTCATTGCCCTTTGAAAATCTCTCACCTAGAATTCCCCTAATTGTTCCTTTTCTTTATCTCTCCGCTGCAGAGAGTAAATAAATTAACAAAATAGCTTTTATCGCCCCGAGTAACCTTTTAACTGAAGGATTATCTGGGGTTTATTTTTCATTTCTCCAGCAGCGATAGCGGAGCGCGCCCCCATTGATTGGTTGGCGGGGGTGGCGGCCAGCCGTGAAAACAAGGTCTTATTGATAAAAACAAAGCGCCTCCTTACCTTTTTTGTTTTTCAAAGTGCCGGGTCGGGCAGGAACCTAAGACGCGTCGGACCGTCAGGGAGCACAAAATCTTTCACATTTATTTCTTTATTTCTGTTGTACTTGGGGCGGGTCAAAGTGTTTAAAAAGTCGCCTGAAGGGGGTTAGCTGCCGCTTGAAGGGCTTCCTATCAATAGTGCCGTGTTCGAAATGAAAGATTTGCGCAAGCTAGCATCCGTATTTTTTAGAGAAAACAATTCAACGGGATGTGGATGGTGTCATTATTAGAAAGCCATGAGTAAAACCGGGGCCGGGGGGCCGGATCAGGGCCGTCACGTCATTTTATGTGGCCCACTGTTTGCTTCAACGGCCATCGTTCCCGCTAAACCATGTACCAAAATTTGAAATGATCGATCTGTAACTTGAGAAACAGCTGAACCAATTATTATCCTTGACTTCTGATTTCAAGCAGTTATCCATTAATCTGTTGTGTACATGTAACAATATATGATATTTAGCTAGTGTCACTCGTGATGGCCCTGTGAGGAAAACCGTATCAGCGACGCGAAGAGCGACAAAATTGAGTTTCACAGCCTGGTGTAAAACGTTAAAACACAACCAGTAATTACCACATGGGGGTGTGTTATAAAGGAAAAAAAAAAATACATATTTACACTAAAGTAAGCATGACAAAGTTACTCGTTAGCGGCAACCTTATTCGTCACATACTGCTGGAGCGCACCAAGGTCCATATCTGTGCGCAAGTCAGAAAAACGCACAGCTACGCACTTTTCTGCCTGTGTGGATTCTCCAATCCACTGAAATTTGTCATTTAATCAGCTTCGCGTCAAGATACCCGCTTTGGGTGGAGCGTTCCTAAAATGTGGCCGTTTCTGGTCAAATCTGGTTTTCCGACCATTCTCCCGGCAGTAGAAGCGTTTTACGTACCACGAGTTAAGTCCAGCGCAGCACCGCCACCTGAAGGCAAAACATGCTGCACTTGGAGTTTGGATTAAGCGCCAGCGTACGCCGCCGCGCATTGTAAGAGATTTCCAAAAAAGCTATCAAATAGTTTAGAGACTGAGCAAAAAAACATTTGACAGCGCTGATCAAAGAATTGCGGTGATTCTGCTATTACAGCAGTGATATTTATTGGCATGGAAAATGAGAACCGGCTCCCATTTTTCATTTACGACTACGAGGAACAATTCTGCTTAAAACGTGGTGTCGGCGGCGAGCATTAAAGGACGAGTTTGGACATTTTTGGAAAGTCCCAATGTTACAACTACGTTCATCGTAATGACACAAAACGGTGAGGTTCTATTTGCTTCTATGCCTACGTTAAAGTCTGCAGCACAGGAAAGGTCTGGCACAAAAGTGGGCTTTATTTTCCCGAGGATTTCAATCATCTTAAGAAGTCTCTGGAAAACATCGCGCTCCGTAATTTACAGCCAGCCTCGAAATTCAGCATTCTTTGGTTTGTGCACTCATTTTGAGATTACGGACACAAGTCAAGATGGGATTTTTTTGGTTTGCTTTTTTTAAGGAAGCCCGTCATCCCTAAAAAAAAAAATCCCATTTTTTTGGACAGTGGGAGTTTGTTCCTTTTAGTCAAAATGAAAACACATTACCGCTGTTGTTTTTTCTTCGGCCCAAAACTAAAGTCGGTAGTCTAGCTCGGTGAAGACCGCAAGATTTGCTCACTGCGCACACACGGACAGAAGCTTGTCGGCCAACACCAAAGTGCAGATAGCATCGGGTGGCCATGCAAATGAACGCTCCTGGAACATTGTGAATCATTTACAAGTTTCCATCCAGGGGCCATTTCCTGCTCCAAACATAGCGCATTAAAAGACGAAGACACCAAAGTGGCCGGCGCTCAATCGTCCGACGAGTTCATCTTTCACGCAACTTTTCACGTTTCAGTCCGGATCACCGCCACGGATTCAACAACCTGAGCAGCGAGACAAATTGGCTACATTGTTGCAAACCGTTCAATGACGAAGGCAATAGCTACGCATTAACTATTTCCTTCATCACGCAGAGAAGAAAAACTGGGATGATTTATATTTCCTGCTGACCTTGGCAGTCTATTGCTTGTGATGATCGTAATCTCGCAGTCACGCTGTGATCCATGAGAATATATTCGCTCATCCATCTTTTTCACGCAGCCATCTATCCCTGCGCCTCATCTTGTATCTGCGCTCGCGTTCAACTTATTCTCGGATTATCTCCATCAGCTTCCTCTTGCACCTGTCAAACAGACGCCCGGCGCAGGGAGTCGCATAGGCCTTATCTCATCAAGATTGCGGGCGACTTGATGAGGGCGGAGAAGAGATTTTTATTTATTAGGGATGGGAGAGAACAGCTGCCTCCGCCTCGCAAACTGTGAAGCTTTTGTTGCACGACAATACACGGCAGATCAAATAGTGAGGAACCCATCGTAGGCGAAGGGTGCGGAGGCCTAGCTGCGATTCAGTCCTCGCTAAAAGCCTCCTGAACTCCCGTCTGGGGCCTGATCCCTGTGCGGGCCGCGGCTCGGGATCAGGACTCCCAAAAGGACTGCTCGCTTCCCAGTGCTCTTCTTTGCCGTCGTCGGAATCGCCGCCTCAAGCTAGCCTCCAGTCAGTTAAGAACATTTCTACCCAATACCTTCGCATCAGATCGGGTCGCGGAAATCCTCCACCCGAGAACGGTACCAAGCGAGTTCAAAGGAGTTTTAAAAATCAATTACAAATGCAATTCGTCACACAAAGTTGTCGCTGGGTTCATCATTTTCGTTCATTTCTCACAAATGGCTCCAAGACGACACTCCACTTGGCGAAAATAAGGCATGTACAATATCAATTGTACTGAAAAGAAAAGTGACATTTTTATCGTCATTGTTATCAAAGAAGTAAGGCCCTGACCTTGCTGGCGAGTTCAGTTTGTTCTGTTCTTTCCTCTTTGAGTGAACCCCCTTTTTTATTTTATTTTTTTAAAACTAGCAGTACAAATCAGAGCCGTTTGCTAAATCCCCCAGAACCTGCTCCTTTCATCACTTCCATCCATCCATTTTCTTAGCCGATTATCCACACGAGGGTCACGGGAGTGCCGGAGCCTATCCCAGCTGTCATGGGGCAGGAGGCGGGAGAGGCTCCCCGTTCCAAAATATCTCCTCATTAATTTTCCACTATTTGCACTTTTCTATTGGAAAGGGTAGCAAAATATTTACCCAGTACTGGAACACATTATCACCGTCTCTGTGTTTGACAGGCACCATCGCATTTGCAAAATCTGCACAGTCGAGCACGAAAAATCCCGCACGTAAAATTTGTTACGAGTAGAAATACATAGATATTGAAAGACGTCGCTTATTTTGTGTCGTCTTGACCAATGTTCGCTCAAATTGCGCACGAAAACCGATCCAGCGCCGTGAACCACAGCCTGACAGCTTTTTTTTTTTTTTTTTTTTTTTTTTAAAAAACACGGAAGCACACGGTCTCTAATGAGCTGCTGCTCAGCCTGCTTCTACTTCCAAGTTTCCCTGACACTGCCCCCCTCTCCTCTTAAAGGGGTACACTCATAATTACAAACAGAACACACACCCGTAACTTTATATCTGCGGGCATGACTGACCACACCTGCACATTTTTCAAATGTGAGTGACTTTTATCAGGCTTTGCTTTGGGGTCACGCGTCGCTGCAAAATATCCCAAAACATTCAACTTTTCAACACACTTCACAAAACTCACCAAATTTGCAGAGAAACACTTGACTGGACCGGGACAAAATTCTAAAAATGAGAATTACAGAGGCACATTTAACAAAAAATCTCGTCTGATGATGCCGGAGATAAAAAGAGAATATTTGTGACGCTTATTTATCAACTTCAGCACGTTGCTGTGTCGCGTTTTCCTTCTTTGGCCAGTTCCACGCCATCCCCTGAAAACGAGCACACGGATGCGATTCGAACCCGCTCGCTCGACAGAAATGTTGCGCAACGACGCCAGTTCCGATACATTTTCACGGTAGGGAAGCGGGACTACTGTTCAAACTCAGCCAAAAGTTCATCAACGGACGGCCGACTGTAGCGCTCCAATCTTTTGGGAGGAGACTTTCTCATAATCGCATTCCATTAGAGCCGTTTGAAGCCTCTCAGCTGTGAAATTCAATCTGCAAAACATCTAAAACACTATAAATTGCTGATTATAAAGCGCGCTCCATTAAAGGCAAAAAAGATTTCATAATTGCCGCCGCCGCTGCCGTAACTACAGAGTAAGAGTGTTCAGTATCACATCAACAGGCCGCGATAATGAGTAAGCAGGCTTCCCACATCACGCGAACTGACGAGGAAAGCCTAATTGGTTGACTTTTCGACGCCTAATGGATGATTCTCTTAATTAAAAAGATACTGTTGCAAATGTTCGGAATCAGATAGCGCTTCAAGTAAACGCAGTTAATCAAATGTACGCCAGTGCGCGGTTCCAGGAAAGCCCCAAATGAGATCGCTGGATATGATGGGCTCCAGTATTTATTATGAAACGCCTTTGGTTAACAAAACAGAGCAGGTCTTATCTTCAAACTGTGAGGAAATTTCTCCTTTTTTTTTTTTTTCATGAACTGTGATGCATATGAAACAAGTCTTCAAAACAAGGCTTTAAAAACTTACCCAGTCAGGGTGCCTTTGAGGATATTTAATTAAAATCTAATCCTGCATTCATTAAGGCTCACATAAATTAAGCTGTCATTCATAAGATTTATGGATTCTCATTTGCATATTGCATACAATTCATCAATTACTCAAGTATGAAAGGAGCGCATTTCCCTTGGAGCTGCCTGCTAGCCTGCCAACATTTGAAATGAGAGAAAGAGCACGACTGTCAGGCATTCACGGCAAACTTTTTTTTTTTCCACCCCCCCCCCCCCCCCAACCAACCAACCCCCCACAATGTCTGCCGCGTTGATTAATCTCATTTCCTGGGCATCCCTTACAAGATACGTACACAGCGCAGCTACACTTTTCAACTTTTTCAATTATTTCTCCTGTCCTCGCCGAGGAACTCTGAAAGCAGGACACGGGCTACTCAGGCAGACTGGAGGCTACTTGTGTCTTTATGTATAAAACATGTCCTTTTTGCCGGCGTAATCGTAAATTAGAGCGCGAGGGGGCTGATGGAGAGGAAATGTCGTAATTTTATTACGAATCCCATCAGGCGGATATTCCGCGCGCTATAACAGCATTTTTCCCGTCATGTTTCTGGGGGGGGCGGCGGGGGTGGGGTGGTGGGGGTGGGGGGTACGTCCGGCAGGCTTTCTGACAGGGGCAACAAAGACGATAACAGGTGGGGTGGGGTGGGAGGGGGGGGGGTGTCGAGAAGTGGTCAGATGTTCCTGATGCAGCATGAAAGTAATCAAATTGAGGCTTCAATGGGTGAAAGGGTGTTCAACAAAGTCCGCATGGTAAATAGGTATTAAAAAAAAAAAAAAGTACAAAATGGTTGTGAAACGCTTCACAAGGCTAAATAAACAACAGCAAGTGCAACTACAAGATCAACGAGAACGACTCAAATTCCCGTCGCGTACAAAGTTCGACATTCTGACAGATTGTTTGTAATTCATTAAGTCACCATAAATGCAGTCAACATTTTAAAGCAATACCTGCACTTAAAAAGTGTTGACATGTACCGTAATTCCCGACCTACAGAGCGCACCTGGTTACAAGCCTCACTGAGTACATTTGTCAAGGAAATAAATGAATATTTGGCCGCAGCCATATAAAAGCCGCGAGTGCCCACATTGAAACACGAGATATTTACAAAAAAAAAGACGGTACACAGAAAGAGGTTAACGGTAGCACTAACGCTAGCGCAGATCGACTGTTCTCATGCTTTCCTTTTGGGCTCGCGTGCCCCCTTGCGGCCGTTAGAAAAAAATGCACAAATTATTATTATTATATCATCACTGCATAAAATGCAGGGTTGAAAGTGTGTGAAAAAAAGTTGCGGCTCGTAGGCCGGAAATTTCGCTACAGGGTTACTTTGAACAAATGTGCGTCGTACACATCTCTACATTCGCCTGTTGGGAAATGCGATGGAGGCAATGACAAACGTGCCCGGGAAAGCAACATCCACCATCTTGTCTGTACCTGAAAGTCTCTAACATAGCCATTAAAAAAAAAAAAAAAATCATAATAATTTTCTTTTTTATTTTTATCAAGTTGTGCTTTAAAATAACTGACCCAACAACCCCAAAAACCTGGAATATTTTTAAAATATCTCCATTTGTAAACAGCAGCTTTACATTTAAAAAAAACAAACAAACAAAAAAAAAACCAACAATGATCTTTCAATCAGATTTAGAAGGATTAGGCAACAAAAGGTACATCATCTTTGACCTGAGCCGAGCACTCGCAACGCTTCCGTCCTGACAGCGGCGGAACAAAAAGCGCGGGCGGCGGGCAACTCGGCGCTAAACATAAAAAAAAAGTCCTGATTTGGCTGCGAGGCTACGGCGATCGCGATTGCTTAAAGCGAGCCGAGCGTGGACGGATCTCAGATAAAAGGTCAGGTGCAAGCGAAAAAAAAAAAAAAAAGAACCAAACAGGCCACTCGCCAAGACGCATGGAATTAATTGACTCATTAATATGCATGGATAATAAAGATGGAAAACAAAAATCATTGTCGAGCATCCCCTTTTAATGGCTCTTATTTTCATCTCGAGGAGAGTCAGTCTCCAGGGCGTATCAATCTTTAAGGGGGGTATTTTTGAGGTGGGGGTGAGGAGGCTCTCTTCGAGTCACCTCGCTGTTGTATGCTCGTGTCCTCCCCGGCAGACAAAGGCGGAGTTGTTCTGCTGCGGGGATTAATTGAGAATTAATCCCGCTTTCTGGCAGCGGAGCAGACCGGCAGTTAGGAGTGAAAGTCATCCTGAAGGGGAGTTAATTGGTTGCCCCGTAGCGAGACGCTTTTGGAGAACACAAATCCACTCGCGTTTTCCTTCACGTTGTTACCGTTTGAAATCTTGGTGGAGCGCGACTTCAGATGGAGTCGACGGTTAAAGGCTTTCGCTTTCAATTCTGGGGCTGGGGTGGCGGTGAGCCAGCGGCAAAGGACGGCAACGGCGGCGGGACTTGAGAGTCTGAGGGCTCCGAATTCCCGAGAAGTGATGAAAGTCGATTTTAGATTGGGGCTTTGCCACCTTTGCCTCTCGGATCGGAATTAGCATCACGATCGTAGCGTCATCTTAAAATTGTTGGTTAACGAGCTAACAAGAGCACAAACGCAGTTTTGTCCACAGCGGCTATTTATTTGGATCAGTTGAAGGATTTGAAAGTGTCTGTGGCAAATAGCTACGCCGTCGTTGCGTCCAAGACTTTTCTCGTGTTCAGCGATGGCCAGGCTGACTGTCAGCTACGGCTCGTCGCTTAACGTGAGAATTTTGGTGACCAAGTTCTTGTCTCGATCCAGATTCACTTCTGGAAGTGTGACAAATAAAAGCAAAATCGTTCCAACCTAAAAGTCCTTCAACGGCCATCGTCAGAGGGCTTGAAACGTTTTCTCTCCGCTTGAGTGGGGCCGACGTGAGTGCTCCACCTCCCTAACTGTTCCAAAAATGTTTCTTAGGTTCATCGGAGATCACAGTATGCAACCCTTCCCCTAGTTCTTGTAATTGAGCGCCGGAGCGGCCAAAGCAGGGATTTACTGGCGCAGAAAATGAAGACATGAATGAAAAACGTTGTTTGTGCAAGACATAAAGGTACTCAAAATATGGCTGAGCAACTCAAACAAAACTTGGAATTCATCTCTCGGACTAAACTGTCAGAAATGGTCGAGACGATTGCAGGAAAAGCAAGAAAATCAAAGAAAACAGATCACACCAGTGGACGACAACAAAACATCGTCAATAACGTCCTCGTGATCATAAAATGAATTTAAAAAAAAAAGCAACATTTTTTTCTGGGTTTCGCATCGGGGAAACGCAACAAATTCACTCGAGATTTCCTGGTGAGGTTTTGGGAGGAAAGCAGAGTCACAAGCGCAAGTTGAAGCTAAACAGGAAGAGCGTCGCGATTAGCATTAATTGCACTGAGGATTGAGATCCTGTGTGAAACTGTCAACAAAAATTATCTTCTGTTTATTCCCATTTTTCGCCCCCCCCCCTTGCTCTCGCTCTGATTTCCCCAATTATTAATGAAAAGTAAATACAGAGGAGGAGTCCAACAGCGATCCGAGGGAGGGAAAAGAAACGTTTACACAAACTCGAGCGTTTCTCTGCGTTTGTAGCCGTGCAAAGAGGTCGGGATCGGGCCTATTTTGCACCGCTGGGGGAGTGTTTCTGTTCCGGCGCTGGGCCTGATCAATTTGGCCGTCTGCGCTTGAAATCCAACAAGGAGAGGCCCGCCTGCGAGAAGCGTACATGGAAGAAGTACGCTTCTCCCCTCCCCTCCCCTCCCCATCCCTCCCTTTTACTTCAAAGCCTGCGCATTCCCAGACGAGCATTTGTACCCAGTTAAAGACAAATCAAAGCGCCTCCTCCGCAAGACACGGAAGACTCGGATTCCGTCTGTGTACATGTGTGTGATCTTTTCTTGCGGAAGACTGCTCGAGCAAAGAACAGGAAATAACAGGCGCTCCCGATCCCGACTGGAGAGGCGGCGTTCGGCTCGACGTTTCATGCGGGATTCGCTGAAAGCGTTATCGACTTCCTGTCGCACAAATAACTCCGTTCGGGACAGCCACTGCCTTCGGCAGGACTGGAGAATTCTCTTCCCGGATCGGTGTCAGCGTTCGCCCGTTCCCGACAAACAAACAATTGTCGCTGTCGGTTTAACACTGACCGCTTATGACTGCCAATACAATCCTGCCGTCATTGTTAGCTTACTTGCAATAGTTACGGCTCGAACGGCAATTTCCACGTACGATGTTTTTTTCGTGATATGAAAAGATAAATCATTTCAAAATGTTTTTCCACCATCGGTGCGAGCTGTAAACTGTTCAACTCCAAATCCTTTCAAGATGGGGAATTCGGGTGAGTCTCGTTTGTTTTTTAGCGTAAGCTTGACGATGGTTTTGCACTAACACCGTCTGCTATTCTGAACTTCTTAATTCCTTCCAGTTTGTCCAACGCCGCAGTTCCCGCTCAAGAAAAACAGCCTGGAAGCACGATGGGATTAGGCCCCAAAAGTTCAACATCGCCTTAATCGTTTTCCCATGTGTTTTGGAAATTCTGTTGTGATCCCACGGCACGAGTACATCTTGCTTGTTTGTCGGAGATATTTGAGATTCAGACGTTTATGAGTTTTTGGGACGAACACGGAACAAAAAAAAAAAAAAAAAAATTGCGTTTCATTTGACAGCGCGATATGGAACAAAAACATTTTTTCTCTTGGGACAAATTACAAAATTTGAAGACACTTGCATTGCAAGTGTTTCTTTTTTTTTTGAACAAGCACAAAAATATTCATCCGACTATAGCAAGAACTCGTGAAAAATCTGGAAATTCATCTCAAATTAAGAGCGTGGCAGTGGTGCATTGTTAGTTTATATCCGTTGACGCAAGCGTTGCGACGATGTTCCTGACATTCCCACTTTTCAACCGTTTTGAATTCCCGAAAATCCCCACGCGTGTGACGATTGCTATCGACTCGCCTGTCAAAAGCCGGCGCAAATAACTCCATTGGGGTGATCGACTGCGTTCCCCGAGACTTTGGAATTCTCCGTATAGAGATTAAAAAAAAAAACCCACAACAAAAAGAAAGAAGAGGAGAAAAAGCCTCTCAATTTCAGAGAGGCAGAAGCGCAAATAGGCCAACTCAGCACAGTGTAGAAAAGCGGCCCGCCGGTGTCCTCCTCGGTGACGATATAATTCTTAATGTACACCCCGACGACAATAAATCTTCCCCCCTAGCGAGCGTCACCTCTCTCGAATTCCTCGTGATGAATTGTTTGCTACATCTCGCAGACTAAAACCCTTCAACCTCTTCAAAGCCGGGTTTTCTAATAACGCGCAGGTGCTCCGGCGAGGTGACAGCATGATGAATATCGCAACAGACAGCTCCAATATGGGACAATTTTACCAGATCGATATCTCACCCCGCAATATCAGAGAAAAGGAGCTGGTATTAGTGCGCAAAGTGTATTACAGACGGGCTACATTTCTCCTTCCCCTGCACTCCCAATGAACCTGCGCAATGTTTCATCCGTGTCGACCGCCACTTTACACACTCGCAAACCAATCATAGCGCCGCAGCATCTGTTTAAGAATTATCCGTATTTGTGCGCGTCAGACGCAGCCATAAGCGCATCCGACGTGGGAACGGGCTCGGAAATAAACTGTGAATCACAAGCGCGGAGGATCCAGACGATTATTCTGAGCGAGAACAAAATGGGGCTTTTTTTTTGTCGCGTTCTAATAAAAGACGGCGCTTTGAGGCAGATGTTCCGTACGTGACGAAGATCTTTGGAGGAACGTGGAAAAGCGTCTTTCAACGGGAAACTTGACATTTGTGTTGGCCTGCGATAAGTCACATTCCGACCGTCAGGATTGCAACATTATTTTAGATTGGAGCTCGGAGAAACGGTCGCATCCAATCCCATCAGCTGGTCTCCCAATTTTTTATGGCCGGGGTGGGGAAGCTGTGGCTCGTGAGCCATACCTGGCCCTTTTGGTGGTTGCATATGGGTCGCGGAGCCCTCATAACGACGTCCTGTACACGCGATTTCTGTCGTGCAGAGGTTTGTCCGAGTGGCGTTGGCGAAGTTAGTTGTGGGACGCAACACAAATGACGTGAAGACAGTTTGGCCTAGTGGGTCGCCGTAGTTTTTGCGTGGTAGTCGATGCCCGGACGTGCAGAAGGGTCTAACGGCGATCGTGTCGGAACAACTAATTATGGAAATGCTTTTGACAAAGAAAAAAAATATGAGTAGTACCCAAGTTTTCAACAAGAATTAGAATGGACAGCCTTTGTGGAGATAGACGGTTCCGCTGCGCGTTGAAATTCACAGACGGGGAGGAGGCCAGAGCGTTCGTAATCGACATTGCCAATCAATATTTTGCCAACTTCGCATAAAGATAATCAAACGATTAAAAGACACGCCTTTGTCGCCAAGAACTGAAAAGGTTCCTGACCCCTGCTTTACGGGATTGTTTTTTTTGTGTCATTTTTGGGAGTACAATGCATGCCTTAAAAAAAAAAAAAAAAAAGGAAAGAAAGAAAGAAAGAAAAGAAAAGAAAATCAAGGTCCAGTTAGCGAAAATAAGGAAAATAACCGATGGCCATTATAAGTGCCCTCAAAATTCCCGAACAAGTGGGGAGATAACGTCAATTATAATTTCCCAGGAAAAACAAAAGTGGGTCCTTTTGCAAGAAAGAAAAATAATAATTAAAAAAAAAAATGAATATTGCTATCCAGCCCCATCATAATATTGCGGGTTCACTGTCAGGTGAATTTTATGTTACCTACGACTTTGTTAGCGACACGTTTTTGAAAAGCCCACTTTGTCAACGCTGGACACGAAATATGCAAACACATGATAAAGTTAACACTTTTTGAATAGTTACGGAGGTCGCATTCGTGATACAGGAGCACAATTTGTCGGAAAACCTTGCGGTGAACTATGATGGAAAAATGACTCGCATGGGCAAATGGTGATTAAGACGCGATTTAATTGTGTACATTCGGTCACATATTGAACCGTCAAATGCGTTTGCACTGACTCGCGTGGCCGTTTGTTAGCTTGATGAATGGGACGTGTATCAACTAGTTATTAGAAGCGCTATGCAAATGTCTGCGCGCAGGTGTCATTAGAGGTCCGAGTTTAATTTGAAGCAAATTGCGGCGCCGAGGAGCCATCACAAACATTTATTGAGCGTCGGATGAATAAATCAATCACAAACTCGCGTCGACAAACGAACCGACACGTTTCCTTTTTGTCCGAAGCGGCGGTCGAGTAACGCGCGTCGCAGGAAATGCAAGGCGACACCTTCCACCCGGGCCGTCGGCGGAGAGGCTCCCGGGCCCGGACGTCGCCAGAACGCTTAATATCGGCGCTTTTTCCCCCCTGGGGGGCCCTGGCTGGGAGGGGGGCCCTTTTCTGTCAGCTGCAATCGGACCTTCTGGTTGAGTGCTCAAGGTTCCGTAAGGACCGTTAATGGACCGCAGAATCCCTGGCGCCGGGGAACTTGTCAGTGCTTCATTAGAAACTGATGAACATAGAATAGGAACGGATCAAACTGTGTGTGTGTGTGTGTGTGTGTTGGGGGGGGGGATTTCTCCGAACCATACGGTGGTTGAGTCTGGATTTTGTTAAAAATTGTTATAAAATAAAAACATTTTCTTTTGCAGCGCAACGCATTGAAACAGCAAACTGCTAACTAAGGCTGTCAGTTTCATTCCGGGCCACTAGTTGGCAGTGTAACAGTGACTTTTAAATGGCAAGTTGGGTAGTCTTATTTAGTTTAGTCGACTTTTTACAATTTATTTTAATATAAAGATAACACCATTTTTTTTTTTTTGCTGTCCAGTAAAAAATTCTGAGCTCTTTTATTCATGGAAAAATAAATACTTCATAGCATTTTCTTTCATCCAATCATATTTTTTTTACAATATGTCATATAAACACTAAAACTAAGAGACAAGCAATTATTTTTACAGATAAAAATAAATATTTTTCTTGTTTGGAGATCATGCACAGCCCTTGAAAAAAAAAATGGGGGTAATAAAAAAACAATTCACAAAAGTCTGAGATGCAATGTTTTCCAGTGGAAACAGTAAAATTAAGATATTTACAATTTCAGTCGGCAGGATGGATTGGGGTTGTAATTTTTGCTTTTCCGAGTCCTCCATTATGTCTTTCGTTAGATTTGAAGGGATTGTCATCATAAAGGCCTCTTTCAAATCCAAATGACAGGAAGCGAGGTCACGGATGGCGGCTTCGGTCGAAGCGCGACGTCGAGCGCTGCAACGTTCACAAAATGCGCACCGAAAAGTTTTCCGGGGTCGCCGTGCGGCAGGACGAGTCGCTTTGGAAGTTCCATTGTTGGCTTCCAGCAGTCGGGGCCCAAAACGTACAAGAAAAGAAATGCGTCGCATTCAATTAAAGTTCTCTCGCGGCACTGCAGAAGAAACGGGCCCGCAGCTGGGACTCTGGGTCCAGTTCACAAAGTCCTTTTGATCAACGGTTTGAGAGCGGTTTGGAGTCCCGTTGCGTACGCGGCCGAGCCGATCTTATTACGATAATTGGGAAGCGTCAACTTCACATGCGGCTAATGGAGCGAGATTGCGCTGATCAAGAGGACGTCTTCCGACGCGACGCCGCGCGGTCGGGTCGCCTTCCCAGTCGGCGGCGCTCTTCAAAATGTGGCCCCGGGAGCGACGCTCGGGCTTTGATGACGAGCGCTGGAGATATACATCTACGTCTCGCCGCTCGCGCCTAATTGCTGACTGCGGCCGTTAATCTACTTCATCTTTTTTTTTTTTTGTTTTTTTTTTTTTTTTTGGGGGGGGGGGATTCTTTCTTTTACGCGGGCTCTCTTCAAGCGGCGGGAAAGATCACAGGTCAGATAATTAAAAACGTGTCGGGTGAAAGTCCAAAGCGCTGGCCGCTTTCCTCGTCCTATCGACCCCCCCCCCCCCCAAAAAAAAAAAATGAAATGTTGAACCCTTTACGTGGCAAATTACAAGCGAGCTCCCTCCAAAGCTTTGAATTATTCTCCTCCTTGCAGAGAAACTTTTGTCTCTCGGCCTTGTCCGCTGCTAACTCCCACTCGTCGGCCGGCGGACGGACTGTCACGGTCCGCCCCCCCTGCCCCCTCCCCTCGCAGGCTACTTCTTCTCTTTCCCTTTTCTCTCTTTCCGCAGGTCTGTTTAATTCTCACCTTGCGCCGCCCTTGTCATCAAGCCGCTCAAGCACAAAGCCACGAGCAAGGGAGTGTTTACTCATTTCCCCACTACATTAGCCTTCCTATTAATCACGCCGTGGAAACTTCTGGACACTGAAAGGTTTCTGTGGCCCCCGTGGCCCCCCCCCCGCCCCTCGACTGGGACGGCAGAGGCCAACTCAAAACTGAGCACGGAAACATTGGTGAGGGCAGAATTTGGCTCGTGACTTGATTTAGATTACGGACAAATTACAAATAAATACCTCCTACTCCTTCCCATTTAAAAAAAAAGAAAAAAATGACATTTTTTCACCTCATATGATATTTTTTTAATTGATATTATGATTTTTATTTTTTATATTTAATGACTGGGGGAAAAGGTATTTTTCTCCATTCATGAAGTGATTCTAGTGAAATGATTTCAAATATTAACTGTTGTCTTGACTCCAAAATGACCCTTTTTATCAAATTTGACAATTTTAATCTCATAATATGATGACTTTGTGTGAAGTTGCCATTTTTAGGTGCCACAAGAACTAACTTCTTCTTCTTCTTTTTTTTTTATCAACTTCTACAATTCCCATCCCAAAATTACAAACACTTATTATTCCTCTCTGAATATATGCTTCATATCAAGTGTTGTAAAATTGTTCTCGAAAGATTATTAGACATTATATTGTATAATCTTCATATTTTGACTTCATTCTGATAAATAAAAGCTTTCATTTCGTAGAGTATATTTTGAATACACTCCCCAAAATGGAGAATGGGTAATGTTAATGTTTTCAGTTTGGTTTATTTTCCTCTATATTTCATATTTTTATTCTTGATTTTTTTTTTCTTGAAACCAATGTTTTGTTATTTCATGACGGTGCAATCATACCTTTTATTCCTCCTAATACTAATATTATGTTATTACAAATTGCCAAACAAATCCCCAACTTTGATGACTTTACTCAAGACACATTTCTCCAATCCTGGTGAAATGACAACTTTTTGTACAACTAAGATTTTTTTATAAACATTTTTTTTCTTGCAAACAGTGTAGATTAACAAATAGCATTACAATTTACATGTCTAAATTCTTGAAAATCTCAACTTTTGTACGATTCCGACTGATCGCGAATCCCCAGAGGTCCGAATGGACCAAAAAGGTGCCGGCGAGCGCCTCCCCGATGGATTCGTGTGACACCCCCCCCCCCGACCCTTTCCTTTTGTGCGTTGCCCCAATTCCCACATTCCCGCTGGAAACTGCCGCATTCCCGGCGATTAGCCTCACCCGCTTTTGCCGTAAATTTGCCGCCGTTACATGTGTGGGAAAGGTTGTTAAAAAAAAAAAGAAGAAAGAGAAAACAAGGGCTCCTTAAATATTAGAAGGGGATGTTTGAGGAGATGGATGGCCCTGGGCTAGCGGGGGGAGGGGTTGGGTGGGCTGGGGCTGGGTCTGTTGGAAGCTGCATGTTTGGGGAAACACATGCTACTTCTTAATGAGGCCGTATGGACATAAGCGACATAATCATTAGCGAGCCGTCGGTGCATTTGACTTCCGTCCCCCCCCCACCCCAATTAAAGTTGTTCCGGGAGACGCGGCGGCGGGAAAGGCGACCCAAAATATTTGAAATGCAAATCCGCGGCCAATGTAAATAGTTTGGAGAGAGTTTAGCCTGCGAACAATGCCCCCCCCCCCCCCACTTATGAGACAAATGCAACAGAGGCAGCTTGGACGGGAGGAGGCGGGTGCGGATGGTGGGTCGAAGGGGGGTCCAGAGGGGGGATGATCCAACACAATGTGGCCCTTCTCCTGAAGCAACTTGTTATCAGGCGCAGGCCCCCCCCCCCCCCCACGCCCCCCCCCCCTCCCACTCCACCGCCTGACCCCATTCAATCTGCATTTAAATACATTTCAGTCCACTCGCTCATTTGCATTCATTTCTGCCATTATATTTGAAAATGGCCAAATGTCTGCCCACCACAATGTTGGAGCCCATCACCGAGGGGGGTGGGGTGGGGGTGGGGGGGCTGCCCACACCTGATGCCAATTTAGTCCCGCTTAGATCTTTTCAGCGCTCTTCGCCATCCTCTTCAATTGGATGCGCTTGTGCTGACAAAATTGTTTTGCTCATTGTGTGTTTTCTTTTTTTCCCCCTCCTTCCATCAGCCCCCCCCCCCACCCCCCACCCACACCATTTCCCTCCCTCCTTCCCTTTCATGCCGTGTCTCTCTTTGCGCCGACCGTCTCGGTGTCTGTTGGGGAGCCATGGGAAAAGCGCAGGCAAATGATTCTCAGTGGCTTCTGATTTCCACTATTTGTTCAGTATTAGACCGCACTTATCTCGCAAAAAAAAAAAAAAAGAAGAAGAAGAAGAAAGAAAACACAGAGAAAAAGCGAATCAGTGACTAGCGAGGCCTGCTGCAGACTGCCGAGAAGTCCATTCAAACACGGGGGTCCTCCGAACTGGCCCCCCACCCTCCCTCGATCCGTCGCTCGCTATCTGGCCTCAGTCAATTACCGCCGCTAATCTGAGACGGGAGGGTAAATATTTCATTACCTTTTCCAAATAAACACTCGCTCCGAGGAGCCCGTCGAGTGGCATCCATCCCGCGGAGGGCGCCGCCGCCCACAAGTGGCTCCCGGTTCTGTTTTGTTTGTCGGGAAGTTGAAACCGTTTTGACGAGGCGCGGTTCTTAAATGTGCTGTACAACAACAAAAATAAAATAAAATATTTTTCCATTTTGTTTTTGGGATGACAATATAGTGAGATTATCATCAAATCAAGGAAATTCTCAATGTTGTTATCCAAAAACCTGATTTCTAATGCCAATTACAGCCTCACTGTTTTCACAAATACTAATAACATTCTTCCTCTCTGAATTGTACATATTTACACTTAATATCGTGACTCTGTTCTTATAAAACGACGGTAATGACAACATTTTTCTGAGAATGTTATGACATTATTGTCGTGTCACTTTTATCTCAAATTGGGACTTTTGTAAATTTCCATAACTTCCTCTTATTTTTTTTTTTTTTTGGACAGTTTGTATGGAAGTAAATATGTAGCATCAGAATTTGAATTTAAAATGTAATGTGATCACATTTTCAAGAGTTGTATGCAAGCGTAACTTTTCAATGTTTACAATTCACTGTCTGAAATTCACCGTCTGTGGCACCAGGCAGGGTTACTTCAGGTCAGAACCCAACAACCAGCCAATCGCAGTTACGTTTTCTTAGCATGTGACGTCACGTGACTAAGAAAGCGTAACTGCGATTGGCTGGCCGTTCAGTTCTGGCCTGAAGTAACCCTGCCTGGTGGCACAGACGGTGAATTTCCGACAGCGAATTGTAGCAACTGTTGAAAATGTGATCATTTTACATGTCAAATTCAAATCCTGGCGTCACATATTTACTTCCATACTTTCTCCCAGTTCAGCTTTGTTCTTCATAAACGACAAAATGTGAATCCATTTTTGTTTTGGCGCTCTATTGCTTATTGTCCGAGCTCAGCGTTTCTCCAAAAGTGTGTTCCGAGTACCAACGGCAGTACGTGGGCTCCCTCTGGTGGTACGCAAAAGACAAGACCGATGTAGCGTAGACCTCCCATATTAAATGAGTCGGAGGTCCGCGGTACCGTGGTACTACCTAAACCGGGTCTAGCCTGTTAAGCAGTGCTGAATTTCTGCTTGAAATGTAGCCTTAAGTGTCATTCAAATATTTTTGTTCGACACGCCTGCAATGCGAAAAGTACCAAACATTATTTGTTCCAATCCTGAAAAAGTTTCCATATTTGATCTTTTTCCACACCAGAAGTTTTAACGTCAGAATTTGGGTGTGAGTATGATTTGGCGCTGACTGAAATTTAGATAGGGTTGGGGGGGCTCACAGTTCTGAGGTGCCAGGTTCAATTCCCGCACCCGCCCGTGTGGAGTTTGCATGTTCTCCGCGTACCTGTGTGGGTTTTTTCCGGGTGGGCACTCTGGTTTTCCTCCCACAATCCCAAAGACATGAATTGGGCACTCTAAATTGCCCCTAGGTGTGATTGTGAGTGTTGCTGTTGTCTGTTTCCATGTGCCGTGCGATTGGCTGGCGACCGGTTCAGGGTGTACCCCGCCTGCTGTCCGTTGACAGCTGGGATAGGCTCCGGCACGCCACGCAACCCTTGTGAGGATAAGTGGACCCAAAAAATGAATGGAGGGATGGACTGGGGTGGGGGTGGTGGTGGGAGGGGGGTTTTCGCACTCCACGCAGGCTCATTCATATCACCGTCAAATGTCACAATTGACTAACAAGCCGAACGGCACTTTCCGGTTGAAAAAGGTTCGGTGCGCTCTCCCGCAGCGACGCGCTAACTTAAGCGGTGTTGTGCGATAAAATAATGCGCACAGCCGAGGAAGGAGGGATGGAGGGAGGGATGGAGGGAGGGAGGTTGGTG
Source organism: Syngnathoides biaculeatus (assembly GCF_019802595.1). Taxonomy (NCBI): domain Eukaryota; kingdom Metazoa; phylum Chordata; class Actinopteri; order Syngnathiformes; family Syngnathidae; genus Syngnathoides; species Syngnathoides biaculeatus. The sequence goes on along the minus strand of NC_084653.1, from coordinate 27,249,946 downwards.
GCGAGAGGCAAAGAGGACCGGTGGGGGGTTGACAGAGAGATCCCAGAGTCTACTGCTCATTAATCACTGCAGCGTCTTTGACCTTTCATTTGCCAAGGGCACAAAGAGAGGAGGAGGAGGAGGAGGAGGAGGAGGAGGTGGAGGGGGGGGGGCAGCTGCTAAAAGCTGAAAAAAAAAAAAACAGAATAAAAGCGGGAGCGGCGCGATGACCAAGCGGCGAAGACTCTCCGGTCACCACAACACCTTCTTAATGAAGAGTGAAATTAATCAGCTTCACGGACCGTTGCTGGGATCCGACACTTCCTGGCCCTGGAGGAGGTATCGGCTGCTGCGCTCGGCTGGCCGGGCCCCCGATACACACCGGCGGGCCCCCACCGACCCCCATGCCTTAGCCCCGCTCACCCGTTTTTACACGTGTTGTTAAAAGAACAACAAAGATGCTTTCACACCAGCACCGGCCTTTGGGAAGACCGCGCGGGAATCGGCGTCGTGGTGAAGAATAAGCGCGTGGGCGCGCACGACGGAGCTAACGTGGGAATGGCGCTAAGATGTCAGAGAGAATATCTAGAATAGCCGCGAGTGGGCACGATAACCCCAAATTAGATCAGCGCCAAATCGAACACCCCCGCGTGAAGGCTGGAGGAAGGGGGGCATGTTGAAAATGACCGAGCCCATTTCCGAACATTTCCGACTTCTGGAAAACTTCTCTGACGGATGTTTTTAAATCACATACAAAAAGAAATCAATTCATCCGAGGTTAGTGTCCGGTGAAAAACCCGCGTCTCCAAATGTCGCCACAGCCTCTGCGTGAAAGTCAAAATTCGGAAATAATTTCCCGTCATCGCACGGCAACAATACAGCCATCCGTTATCCTCACAACGGAGCCTAACCCAGCTACACCCTGAACCGGTCGCCGACCATTTCCAGCGGACATAGAAACAAACAACCTACGGGCAATTTAGAGTCTTCAATTAACCGAGGTTTTTAAGGATTTTGCCAATGTAGTCAGTGTAAAGCATGATGGGTAGCCAGAATTCTTTATGCCGATGTTTTGAACGTGAATGCTGTACATGAATTGAAGAACATCATGTTAAACGTTGCTCTTTGCTGGCCTTCCTTCCTTTGCGTGCGCTAGCTACTCATCGGGCTAAGGTTGGTATTTGATATTTGTTTCAATTCCTTGAGCTTTAATCAGTTCGATTCTGGTCATGTCCTTTGCACCCTTAAGCAATTTGGTGATTGGCCAAATGTACGAGTCGCATGTACTCAGCAAAGTTTGTTTTTCTGCGAGAACGAGAGACCAATTGAGCTTTTTTTTTTTTTTTTTTTTTAACTCATAATCAGAATCCGCTTTGTTGAACACGCAAGGAATTTGTCGGCGCTGCCCTGGTACAACGTTCGGAACAAACTAACGAGAACAAAGAACGAGAGACATTCAATTCATAGGAACGATTCCCCGTAAGAGATTTCAATGTCATGATCATTGAAATCATTTGGCTTATGGAGCTGAGTCTGATCAGAGATGTGCACTTGAGTACCTGCGCCGCAATGACCTCGAAAGAAATCCAAAGCGCTGACTCCGCGATAAATAAAACACAAAATAATGAGGGATTACTGTATATATTTTATACCTTTTCAATCCGCAACTAAATGTGTGGCGCTGGCATCTTTTTGCTATGCCTGTAATTTGCGACGTCGATGCGTCTATTATTTACTGAGAAAAATGCCCGATGTTGCAACATCAACAACGCAACTGGTATTTTTATTTTTTTATTTTTGCGTAATGCTGCTGATTAACAAACAAACAAACAAACAAAGAGTGATGATTGGATGGCGCCCTGTGCCGAGGTGACGCCTTGAACACGAGATAAAATAAGTGATGACACAGACACCGGGAATGATGCAAAGCAAGGTTAGAACTCGGCATCAACTAGTTATTAATACGCGTTTCATCATTTCTTTCAACCCCGACTGATGTTCAAGGTTAATCTAATCAGCCTGAACACGCGTGTGAAGAGTCTGCTCCACTTTTAATTGGCTATTTTTACGGCCTCGGCAGCACTGTCAGTCCAAAGCGAGGGGGGGTGGGGGTGTCGCACAACAAGTGTGACATGTGGAGCGTCTGCGGGGGGATGAGTTATAAATATGTGACAAAAATATGTGCATTATTAACGCCATTATTTCCTCGTGACTGCGGGGCGAAGTCTGGAGATTTCTAATCGTTAACATTCCGAGTGACAGACGCGAAAGCGGTCAAAGCGGGAGTCCTCGTTCGGAGAATCTGAAAGCTCGACTCAACACGTCGTCGCGGTCGCCTAATTCGTAAAAGCCAGAGATTACATTGTCCAAGACTTCCTGGATCCAATTACGCCATTGACGATATCGATCGAGACTTTGAAAACGGGCTCCCTCCTCCGCGTCCTTTTCTATCGGAATGAACGTCCCGTTTGGCGGAACGGCGCTATTTGGAGATGAAGGGCTTATTAACGGCTTCCTGCTAAGAGATCCGGCGGGAATGCGGCGCCGTGCGGCGTGTTGTTGTTTGTCCTCAAAAGGAACGACGGCCCCTCCGCTTTAAATATTGGAGCCTATTTGAGGACCTGGAAGGACCGAAGGCTCCGATAAGGGCGCGGAGAGCGGAGACTGCGACCGGAGCGAAGCGCAGTGGAAAACGCCACCTACTCGAGCTTGACATCTCTACAAAAACAAAAGTAATCTGCTGTCAGCGGAATGTTCAGCCACCGCTATCACCCGCGCCGCGATAAAAGACCCGCTACGCGCGCTGGGACGGGAAGGGAGGAGGAGGGGGAGGGGGAGGTTTGGGCCAGGGGGTGAATTTCAGCGGATCGGAATGCATGCTAATTGCCGTCGGAGCTTACGATTCTTGGCACAAAAAACAAAAAAAAAAACCCAAAAAACTAAACAAAGATTAATGAAGAGTGTTGAAAGGCCGCAACGCGCGACTCTCCATTTCATTATGGAGGTCAGCCGTGCCGCTCGCCCGCCGCTCTGCGCTCCGCGTTACAATTTAGCGAGTCACGCAGTACTTACGTCTTCCTGGAAGTTCTGGTTTTGTTGAGCGCGGGATGGGAAAACAGCAGCGGGGAACGTAGCGTACCGGCGATTCTCAACCGGTCTAGTTTGATGCACCTTGGTAGTACCAATGCTCCTCCTGAAACTACGTCTTTATTTTGAAGGTACATACAAAGCCGACTTGGCTTCAGCAATGTGGAGACTTTGGCGTCTACCGGAATGGCGCACAGTAACACCGAGCGCTAACGTTAGGATCCGTGTTCATTTTTGTTATTTACAAATAATTATCACCCGGAATCCGTTCAACCAAAGGGCGACAAGCTGTGCTCACCCTTAACACGGTTCCGTCTTGTCCCGCTCGGAATCCCGGCACGACAAATCCGACCTAATAATTGCCAGTTTTGCCAGTGCGAAAAGCGTCGATTAGAGCTTAGTTAAACCCGACAATTCATTTTCTCAGGAGGGTCACGGGAGCGCTGGAACCATTCCTAGCTATCTTCAGGCAGGGAGCGGGATACGCCCCGAATTGACCGCCAGCCAATCGCAGGGCACATATAAACAAACACGCTGACGGGGCGATTTAGAGTCTCCAGTGAATGTAAGTTTTTGGGATGGGGGAGGAAAGCGGAGTGCCAACCCAGAGAAAAACCACGCAGGCACAGGGAAGACATGCAAACGCCCTACAGGTGGTCCTTGAACCCCGGTCCTTAGAACTGTGAGGCAGCCGGTCTCACCAGTCACCACCGTGGCACTGTGTTAAACCCGTTTTTTCAGAGCGAATGCACAAAATTTTATATTTTAAAAATTCCAGGCCATATTTAGGCTCTAAATGTCACTGACTTTTTCCTCAAAATTCAAGTCTAAAATCTGAGAATTTTAAAAATGAAAAAAGGAATCAAAAATATAATTATATATAAAACAAACTCATAAAGAACAGCAAAGAGAATTAAGACAAATAATTTGATGTAAAAAAAATTACACAAAATCCACTTCAGCATCAATAAAATCAAAGTGTCAAATAAAATAAAAAAAAACGCAGTTGTTAAAAAAATGCAAAAATAAAAAAAAACGAATATAATACAACAAAGAAAAAAAACACGAAAACGCGTGCTAATGTGGTATTCTAAAAATGGAACAATTTATGAGATATGAATAAAATGATTACAAAATTAAATATGGAGGGGAAAAAAAAGATAATCCGGCGTGTCGTAACAATGGGAGGCTCTAAACAGGAGCAAAGCTCCCTTTTTAAATAATTGATAGTTTCTGATTAAATGTGGCAGTTTGGAGATAATGAATTCTTTATAGTGCGCCTGCAGCAAGTCACCAGCTTTGCCCCTGCATGACAGCTTTATGGGGCATCTCTCGTTCTCTCTTTCTCTCTCTCTCTCTCTCTCTCTCTTTTTTTTTTGGTCCCAAATTCAGAAAGTTTAACCTATGTAGATCAATCCTTAAAAGAGTTAAATAAATGAAAGTGCAGAGGGCTCCCCCCCCCCCCTTCTCCCCTCTGCGAGCAGAAAAAGCTGATGAGACAGGTTTAGTTTAATCTCAGGCAATAGAAGTCATTAAGCATTCTCCCAGGAATTAAAATATAGCTTGCCCTTTTCTTCTCTCACTTATCATTAGCATCACTTTAATCTCTCCACGTTTCACACTGCTATTTTAATCATTACTTACTGCCTTTTGACAAGTGAAGAACACGCTCGGGCAATATCCTGATTTTAGCTGACAAAATGTAGGACATCATTTAAAAATATCAAAATCCCCCCCCCCCCCCCTGTTTTCTTTCTTTTTTTTGGTCCGATTTCCATCAGGAGGAAAGGACGAGAGGAGTGGACAACATTTGAAGGGTAACAAAATGTGGAATACGGGGTTATTTTAATGAATGTGGCGCTTCACATAATGCGCTATGTGGGTCACGCGGGGGTATTGGAGTGGGGCGGGTGACGTGGAGTTGGGTGGGTGTGGGGGGGGAGTATTTGTACGCCCTTGAATCAATGATCATTTGCAACATAAACCTCCCATCACCAGAGCAGAATATAAATAAAGTATTACGGCCGGCCGCTCGGTGACAATGACAGATGTAGGGCGAGACATTTGGACAACTTTTGTGCTTTTATTGTTCCTGTTGTTGAACAATGCCAGTGGATCTGGAGCATGATTAATTTGGATATGATAAAAAAGAAAAAAACATGGCCTAAAGCTGATAGTGTATTGTAGTTGCAAAATGTGCACTCGGGGCTCCCGATGCGAGTTTGTTCTTGAATAAAATGAGGACTCAACACTATTTAACGAGCATTAGTTTTGACGAGCGGCGTAATTCCCTCCGATTTGCTGTTTATTTGCCGTGTCAGTGCAAATAAAGGCATTTTGCGTCATTACATTTCAATTCCACCATTTAACAGTAATCCATCTAAGCCGGCCGGCGCTTCGGCAACCCCGAAAATATGCGAAATTGAACTAATCTGCTTTTCCCGTTGCCGCCTTTTTTTTTTTTCTTTTTCTTTCTTTTTCTTCGCACGGTGCCAAGATTAAAAGCATTAGCAAAGAACACAAACCTCAAGTCTTTTAGATTAGTGTTCAATGACATAATCCTTTAATAGAAATAATGCAGAGTTTGAAATGAAAGAACAAGAAGACCTCGAACGTGAAGAAACAGCACTGCTGGCAGAAATCAGGAGCAAATTCGGAAAAGCGACATTTTTTTTTTTTTTACTACAACTCCAAAACATTTGGAACGAGTGTGCAGTGTGTTGCCATAGACAACCACAACATTGCACAACGGACATCCTGCAATGATGTTTTGTTTTTTTAACCAAACAGTTGAGCAACATTTTCCAGCAATTTAGTTTTCAAGCTCAAGTAAAACTCATTATGATGCTCAATATGGAAGGAAAACACATCAGACTTTTGTAAACTTTAGAGAAATGTTTGCGTTTTTGCCTGATGTCAAGATGTCAGACTGACACAAGCACAAGATTTGAACATGATCAAAATGAAACGAGCTAACAAATTGACGATTAGCTCAAAGAATGAGTTTTGTCGGATGTATTTCGCTTCGCCATCGCGGGTGATCATAGCTACATACGTTGCACATCATCAAACTGTAAATATCGAGTGTCCTAAATAATTGCAGGATGCCGTGGTGGGCATCTTTTTTTTTTTTTTTTTTGTATTTTTAATGCTGGTTAAATTCGTTTAACGCTTGTATGAGAGTAAGAATGCTAAAATGTTACTTCAAAAAATGCCTTGTACAGGTGACAATGGTTTCATGTTTGTACTTTATAGTGCCGTTATTCACAATTAAAGGAAGACTCTCCCCAAAAATTCATATGTACAGTAAACCCTCCGATGTGAACTAATGTTATTATTACATATATTTTGGACATTTATTGAAAATAAAGAACATATTTGAAATCCAAGTAGAACAGGAAGCACTGCAGGCGTGGCAAACGCTGACTGGCTGTCAGTTTTCCAGCCGGGCCCATTGGGATGTCTGAGCGGGAGAGGAATTTCGATAATACTTTTCCAATTTTGAGATGTTTCTCGGTGAAATCCGCCGACAACTCCGGCGTTAAAAGAAACACTGAACCCTCATCCGCTAACTTTGAATGTGTGCGCCCATTCCCAATCGTCTCGACAAAGTCTTCCTTTAAGGCAATCACGGGAATAGCTTTGAATGGGCCGGGTTAAAGATTTCTACTCAAAGGCGACGAGAGAGACGTTAAAAGTATTTGTTCACTGCTTATTTTTCTGTGACCTGATTTATGTTTTAGACTAGAAAAAAAACAACACCTGAAATGATGCAGAGTATATATGACAGGACTCTCTATTGTGTAAACGCTGGATGGGCCGGATTAGGAGTTGAGCCGTCCCCGCCTTCCATCGGTGTATCCGTACACGTCTGTTGCGCTTGTTGCAGGGGAGGCTGAGAAAACGCCATCTGACTTTGGGCGAGAGGCAGCCGATAGCGAGGCTCACGTCGGGGAAAAAAATCAATGGCGTCGGAATTCAGAATCTCAGAAGTGAGAATCAGACGTCAGACGCGCTAACCACCGAACCTCCTCGGTGGACGTTTAAAACGTCACTTTGAATCACAAATGTTGGCAGACAACTCCAAAAAGTAGCTGTTTCGTTGCATTTAAGGACAGCTTATTATTTGTCCTGCCAATGCGGCGCTCCAGCCAAGATTCTGATTCATAAAGCGCTGATCCTCCTCGTTTTTTGTTTTTTTTTAAAAATCGACAGCGCTCCCGCCCAAAAGTTGGGCGCAGTTGATGAAGACCCAAAAAAAAATCCCCTCCTCTCGCATGAAAACGCAGCTCGCTTGTGATGTGTGTCCAAGTGCAGAGGGCGAGCGAAAGGGCGCAATCAAAGACGTGCAGCTGTTAAAACAATCTTTTTGCCCGCGCATTGTCTTCCCCGCCGGACTCCTCGCACATAATCCCCCTTTTGCAAAATGAAAGCGGGCAGCATCGAATGCGTCGCATTCAATCATTCCGAGAGGGAGGCTCAGGTGTCACGCGACACTCAAAGATTTGCGACTTTTCGCAGCAGCCGGCACGCTACAATAAGCCGCTATCGCCCGCCGCTGCGGGAACAACTGGCGTCGTCCTCTTAAAAATGCCAGAGCCGGACGTGAAATACTCCAAGGCGTTTCATATTTGATGCGGCGCGGGGGCTCATCCGCCGTCCTCCGCAAGGGCAAATAGTGCCGCCGTTAAAACTTTGCTGTGCTGCTCAACAAGAGTGAGAGGATTTTCTTTCTTTTTTTTAAAAGCCAACTCTGATGTACGTCCAGATAGCGCGAGGCGCTCTGCCAAATGATATTTCTGGATTCTATGAAGGACAAAAAGGAAAGCGTGGAGGTCCGGCGCGAGTCAATCAAACCACTGGCTTGAGGTTACGGCTAATCTGCAGCTTTGATTTATTTGCAGGATGAAAGCACGATGAGGTGGCTGGGGCATCTGATTCGGATGCCGACCGGACGCCTCCCTGGTGAGGAGTTCCAGGCATGTCCTACAGGAAAGAGACCCCGAGGACACTAGCTTGGGAACGTCTCGGGATCCCTCCGGAAGAGCTGGAAGAAGTGGCTGGGGAAAGGGAAGTCTGGGTGTCCCTGCTAAGGGTGCTGCCCTCGTGACCTGACCGCGGTAGATAATGGATGGATGGAAGCGTGATGGACTGGTTTCACAGTTCTTGAGGTTGGGGTTTCTTTCTGTGTGGAGTTTGCTGGTCAAGGCCTAAAATGATGCTGCTCTTGGGGGTCGCACTTTGGAATTTTCCAGGAACCGTTGCAGTGGCTTTCGAACAGGTCTAGTTATGTTTTTTTTTTTTTTTTTTTGTACCTGGACTTACAAACATTCCCACTTGGGGCTGGCGTCACTTCTTTCGGCAAAATCTTCCATTTGTGTGCAGCATAATGGCTAAATCCTGCTTCACCGTGTTTGATTTGGACCTGAGTCTGACAATCTCAGAATCCTCTTCATGGGCTTTCTCTGGGTTTTTCCGCTTCCCTCCCACATCCCATCGTTTATGTGCCCTGCGACCGGCTGCCGACCAGTTCGGGGTGTACCACGTCTCTTGCCCCAGAATAGCCAGGAGAGGCTCCGGCACGCCCACCACCCGCGTGAAGAGAAACTCGACAGAAAATGGACGGACGGGTGAAGTTCTCGGAACTGAAAGCGCCCCAAACTTAACGTTCCTCGAGCTTTCGTTTTGAACATTCTTACCGTAGGAAACTGTGAAGCTGATAGCGGGGACACCGCTTACGTTCCACATTCTCTGCATGATTTATGGATTTGTTTGCAACTTGGAACTTGTGTTTTACGAGGCGATAGACAACTCACCTGGACATCAGACGAGCGGAACAGCAACAGCACATGCAAAAAAAAGGAAAGAGAAGAGAGAGTACATCAGGACACCGATAAGAGCAATTTGTTGATTTTTTTTAACATAAGGCGATTGATGTGCAGAATAAAGAGTTTCATTTTTTTTTCCTGTTGGGCACCCATAAACGCAAATTAGGAGTGAAAAAAAAATGAACAGGGTGAGGGACAATACGCGCGGCATTAGATTGTGAGACGTTTGCATTCGGACCGTTCGCAAACACGATACGAGCTGTACACTTGCCAGGCGCTCTTAGCGGCCATATTTCCGACCGGAAAGAAGTCGACCGTGATGGCGGGCGGGAGACGAAATGCCAAGAATGACACAATCATTTCCACATATGCCACACGGCGAGCAGATCTTTTCAAAATAAGGGCGTTTTCTTGCGCGACCCCGCTCCATCTGGAGGATTGCGGCGGCGGCGGCGAGCTGTCACACAATGCTGGAGACGAAAACCCGCTGAAGGATAACAAATGACTTCATGGCAAAACAGCCATTGAAATTCTTTCGCGATGTGGCATTAAAAACAACTGAACAAACAGAGATAAGACGCTGGCGAGGATTTGAAATGAGATTTTTTTTTTTTCTTCTCCCCCCTCTCCCTTCCTGTGTAAAAGCTAAAGCAAACAAACGGAGCTTATTGCCAGAGATTACCTTACACTGGACACATTTGCCGCGTGTAAACACGCCGTCGGCCGCTAAACGCCGCCGCCCGCGTTCGCGACCGTCATCGGAAACCAGATAAAAACCAACAAGTAGACGTTTAAAAATGCAACCGTCCAAGAGGTTGTTTCCACGCCGGTCGTCATCGCAAACACCGATACGACAATTAGGCTGTTATATTTTGAGTGAGGCTGCCAAACGTCGTCATCCACATTGGCCGGCAACCAGGATCCGCTCCAACGAGCACGCTGTTTATTTTCACTACCAATTGATGACTCGATTGTTGCCGGGGATGTCGGAGCGCCAACAAGGAAGGTTACGGACCGACTTGCTGTCAGGGTTGAAACTCCCGATTCCCGACACTACTTTACCGCTAATTCAACTCCAATTTGTTCGAGTTCTACAAAAAAAAAAAAAAAATCTACGTTTAATTCTATTGTAAATGTTTCAAATCACAGTTTGACAACCTCGGCAGGAATTCATGTGCGAAAATAAGCTAACTAAAGGTGCAGCAACCACTCGACAGCTCATCGATTAGCAAAGTAATCGACAACTATTTTCATAATCAGTTAGTCATTTGGAAAAGAAACCTGTTTAACGTAAAATTGTCCATTTGTCCTTCTCAGTCATTTCAGTCTTTCAACAGTAAATATTCTCTGATGTCTTCGGTCACCCATGATAGCAGACTGCTCATTTTGGTGACTTTTTGTTTTTTTTTAAATAAAACATTTGCAAACATTCGCGTTTACTTTGGTTTTCGACAATGTTATAGATCAAACAAGTCATTGAACCAATGAGTTTATGTTTGTGCCTTTTCTGTACTGTGAAATTGAAAAGGAAGTCAGAAAATGAGATGTAGTGCAGGAACAGAGTCACAAAGTTTTTGGTCGGGTAACAAATGAAGGGAATCTGCTATCGTAAGCGCTCATGTTCGCTTGATTCCTTTCAGGTAAAAATGTGCTTCTGTGTTGAACAGTATTAAGGAAAAAAACACTCTCAGCTCTGAGGATGATGGAGTGTAGTTCAAGACCACAATAAAGTAAAATATTACATTTATCCTCTGATCTTGGACCTAAGATGAGGACGCGACATTTAGATTCCGGCGGTCAAAAGCACAGTAACAATAAATTGAGCCCGAATGATCATCATTATTGCGACTAATTCCATCCAGCCTGGGTCTGAACCCAACTGATCAATAAACCATAAAATTACTATGAGAGGGCGTGCACAGGAACAGGGTCACGCAGGCTGGGTAGAGTCACAAGATTCGAAAACCTGACTCACGTCGCGTTTCTGGAGGGCATTGTCGAGCTCACGGCTTACAAACCATCCGGAAACCGAATGCAACTTCTTGGGGACTCATGAATGCGAAGGTCTGCCAGTTTGATATTCACTTTTGGAATAACACATTTGCTCAAATCATAAACAAGAAATAAGAATGTCCCATCACCGGTGAGCTATTTCTAAAACCCGTCGGATATTTGTGAAGTCTTGGACGTTAGCTTGTGCCATGTTGGGGACCTCTTTGCTACATATTAGCACTGTGAAACCATATCAAGGACCCTTTCTTGTAAAAACCAGAAGTGACCTGTGACTTTGGATACAATGTGATGTTCCATCCATCCATTTTGTAACACTTATCTGAGGTCGGGTAATGGGGGCAGTAGCTTTAGCAGGGCCAATTGTATCTGGGATCTTGTTCTTTCACTCACAACCCACAGCTCGTGACCATAAGTCCGGGTAGGAACGTAGGTCGATAGGTAAATTCGCAACTTCACCTTTCGGCATCCCTCAACGTTGGCGTCCACCACAGGCACCAACCACCTTGCGCCTACAGCGCCGGTTGGCTGCCTCAGCAATGAAGGAACATTTCAACTCAATGCCCCCCACCTCCCCCAAAACATGAGCAAAATTTTGTTGGAGGTGGGAGTTGAAACTCCTTCTGACAGGGGATTCTGACGGACATTTCCAGGAGACCCTCATCGTACGTCGGACCGGCGTCTTCAGTCACGATCGGAGCCGACTCACCACCAGGTGGAGATCACTTGACAACTCCGTCCCTCTTCACTCGAGTGTCCAAGACATGCAGTCGCGAGTCCGATAGCACGAGCACAAAGTCGATCATCAAACTGGGACCGAGGGTGTCCTGGTGCCAAGTGCACATGCGGACATCCTCATGCTTTTGAACATGGTGTTTGTTATGGATGATCCATGATGAGCATAGATGTCTAATAAGAGAACACCACTCGGGTTCTAATCGGGTTTGCTGTTCCTCCCGATCACACCATTGCAGGTCTCATCGTCACTGCCCACGTTGAAGTCCCCGCCGAGTAGAACGATTGAGTCTCCAGGAGCTGCGCTCCCTAGCAATCCCTCTTAGGACCCCAAAAAGGGTGGGCACTCCGAACTGCTTTTTGGTTCACATGCATAGGTTTGTCTTTGGTGAACCTAGTGGGGCCGTGAAGCCCCAGAAAACTTAGCTCCTAGGATCATTGGGACACACAAAACCCTCCACAGAAATAAGGTGACGGCCTCCAGCAGAGGCAATTTGACGTTACCTGAAATAATCCCACATAAGTGGACGTTGCCACGTCTGTTGGCCTGTCATCCTCCCGTACTCGGCGTGGTTCACGAGGCCTCGTTTTGTCGACAGTGGGGACGGAACGCAAGAACCGCCCCTCGCTAAATTCGTCACGTGATCTGAGCTGCCTAACAATCAGGTGGCGGCACGAACAAAAGCCCATCCCAAATAAATTCCCAGTGTATTTGTGCTTGGATTTGATTTAGCGGCCTGTGGGGAGGCACCATTTGGTAGTGAGAGAAGAGGCTGCAGGATGTAGGTGGTGTCTTAAAGTGTGTGTTTGTGTGTAAGAGGGGGCTGGGCACCAGGGGAGGAGAGTGGGTAGAGCCGGCCGGGGTGGCGGTGGAGACGGCGGCGGGGCTCATGTGCCAGAAGTGTTTATTGTGTCATGGTGATTTATTGAGTGAGCTTCATTTCACTGAATGTTCTCAGATATTTATTTCCCTAAAGGCCCCCACAAAGATATGAACAGGCCTGCATCCACATATGTCATCATTGCCCATTTTACAGCGTCAGGAGATTTCTCTCCGACTAACGGGAGGAGGTGCTGCTGCGAAGAGAGGCGGAGGCTACAACAGCTCGTGGCGATCGGGGCGCCTCGCCATCAAAAAGCAACGTGGGAAAACGGCATTTGATGACTTTCCCGCCTCTGACCACCTTTTGCTAAAACAGATGTACTTACCGCACAAACTAAATTTCAAGCAACTTCAATGTTTTTATTGCATTATATTCTACATCTCGCGACCCTAAAGAGGATAAGCGGTACTGAAAATGAATGGATGTCTGGCCATCCATCCATTTTTTGAGCCACTTATCCTTACGAGGGTTGCAGGAGCGCTGGAGCTAATCCCAGCTGTCATCGGGCAGGAGGCGGCGTACACCCTGAACTGGTTGCCAACCAATCGCAGGGCACATGGAGACAGACAACAGTCACACTTACAACCACAACTAGGGACTATTTAGAGTCTTCCAATCAACGCATGATTTTTGGGATGTGGGAGGAAACTGGAGTGCCCGGAGAAAAGCCACGGAGGCACCGGGAGATAATGCAAACTCCACACAAGGGGAGACCGGGATTTGAATCCCGGTCCTCAGAACTGTGAGGTCAACACTCGACAGCTACCCCACCGCGCCGCCAATCGATGCTAACATTGTACATAGTTCTGAAGTTGGAGTCACACAAAATGGTTCAAGTTTTACAATTGCACGACAGCAGATCACGAAATTTGGAATCAGATCTTCTCAGATCATAATCAGACCTCTTCCAAATGTGGGGAAAAGAATGACGATCGCAATATTTCCAATGCGCGGATCGGATCAAGCCTATAAACGCGAGCTTGTCAGAGGAAGACGCTCAAACCTTCAGTGAGCGCATATTCCATGAAACACGATGGACTCTTAAGTACGGAACAAAACAGGTGCGAAGGCCACACAATACGGAAAAGGATGCCATATTTTGACGATATCAGCGTTTTTGCAACTACTCATACAGGTGATTTATTACGAACCATTCTTTACTCACAGTTTTTCGCTATTTGCGGCAGGGCTTGTTCCTGAGCCGCCATTATTGGCAGGAGGAATAAAAAAAAAACATTCGAAGGATCAGGACAGCCTTCTTACCAAGAAATGTTATGATGTACAATCTTACGTGTTGTTAGCAGAAAATGGCATTTAGATTTGAACTGAAGGCTACTAAAAAAAAACTCAATTTAAAGCCTCCCGGAAACTGCAAAGGATAAAAGATGTCCGAACAGCCGCCTCCCACTGACAACATTTGACGGCGGCAAATGGCTGTCACCGACGCGAACCCCGCCGCTGACTTCCTCGATCCGTCGCATGCCCGAATGATGTGCGGCGAGAGCCCGGGGAGGGGCTCGTATCCATCTTGGGACGGTGAGGGAGAGAAGGAGGAAGACGAGGGAGGCGGCATGTCAATGAGCCTCGCCCGTGTCACTGCGCAGCACACACAAGAACCATCTGGAGGATCAAAAGACTCCAACCATCTGGTCGCCTCAGCCGCAATCTACCCCCACTGAATAAGAATGGACGAGACGCCGCCGCTTTACCATGACAATCCGAGCCTTTTATGGGTGGAAAAGTCTGGCAAATCCGCAACATTCCCTTGTTAACCAATAGGCGGGCGACATGGACCCGGTTGTCTGAAGTCTCCACGTCTTTGCGCCGTCACGACTTACAACATCGATACGATCAGATAGTGCCGCTGTCCACACGAAAGCATCTCGCCAATTGGGAACGCTTTTCAACAACATTGGAAAAAATATCAGGACCCAAAAACGACAAAGTCCAACTTTTTCCTCGTCAATGAAACTGGAATCCAAGGAGTAAATCGTTTCCTCGGTTTTACAAGGGAAGGCAACTGAGCACACTTTCTCATTTACAACGCCAACCTGGAGACAATCCAATGTCTTGCCCGAGGACACGCTGGGATTCAAACCGCTCATCGGTTTCGTTCAGCCAACTGAGCTTGGCCGCCTCAACTCTCTGCCGCCATCGAAGCGTTTCACGCATTGCTTTTACTGGCATATCCTCTCACCGAGGTGATGGCGAGACCGATGAGAGCGGACTCACCGCTGATGCGTCGGGGATCTTCGAGCACGACCGAGACACCAACCGCAAGACCTTCCGGAAAGCAAGAACCCTAAACCCTAACGCTAGTCCGACAGCAAAGTCTCAAGTCAAAGTCCCATTCTTGGATGTGAGGCTCAACCTTGACTGAAGTTCTTGTCACAGGGCCGGGTGATCTACAAAGTCATCCTGCGGCGATTGCCCTGACTTCTCACCATTCCCCGAGGACTCGATGGTTCCTGCCGGAGAGGAACATCGGTGTGGTGGACTAGCGTTGGTTTTTTCTCTCAAGGAGACCGGCTCTGAAGACGTGGATGACATCGAGACGGCCGTGCCGACGGAACTGCAGAGCATCCCTGAGGAATCCTCCCCGGAGTGCGCGAAGGTGTGGCAGAGAAGCCTCCGGAAGTCTAGCGTGTGTTGGCTATTGCTTTGGAAAGGACCACCATATCTCATTTTTGTTTAATGAAACAGCATAAACTATTGTTTTATTTTTGAAATCATAATCCCTAGCACTGTTTGTCATCATTCTTCTGTCAAATCAATACTTTTAACCCCTTCAGCCATCTGTCACACTCCCAAATGTTTATCTTTTTGTCTTCGTCTTTCCCCAATAAAGTCCTGGAACTTTTCTGACCCATATCATCCATACTCATTTGTGTCACAAAGCAGACAGGTCGGTGAAAGAGCTGCATCTCCATATTGACTGACGTACTTTGGAGACACGACAACACGTTTGCTTGTTTTCTCCACATCGATACAAAAATCTCACATTTGCTGATACGTTACATGGTTTTTCTTGGACAGCGTACATAAACATTTGTTTCTGTACAAAGCACATATTACATTTATTACCAGCCTTCCAATAGTTTGGGAAACAAATGTGATTTTTTTTTTTTTTAATAATACGACATTTCTGGCATTGTGAATGTAAAGCAACAGATCACGTCTCATTGAATTATCCGCTAACACCCAAAAATGGGAAATGAGCATTCACTTTGCATGTTGGGTTTCCCGTTTTTGTCCCTCTATGAATTATACTTTGCGGCGTGGAGTGCTGACAGAGAGCAAATTGTCATCTTGACCCTCCTCATCACCGCTCGGGCCGGGCAACATTCATGCACATCCAAATTAGCCGGTTAAGCAAATCTCGGCCCCTAATTTGAATGGGACCAGTTAAGGCGGCGTTAAATGCTTATCGCTTTTATATGCTGACCCCCGGTGCGCACTTCTCCTTTTGGGGTCATATCGTCATTACCATAGTGCAAGCTCAGAGACTCGCATTTCTGTGCGCCTTAATTAATGTGTGTTTATGGGAGGGGGGGGGGCCTTAATGAAACACAGCTACACCCATCTCGAGGGTCCGCGAGAGACAGCTCGGCTATTGTGCAGGCCGTAAACGCTTAATTGACCTGCGGAGCATATTTGACTGTCCGGATTGGGATCCTTCCCTGATTACTTTTTAACTTCGGCAGAATGCAGCCAGCGTCTGGGGTCTGTTTACCGGATTTGAAAAGTGCAACACGCACGCTCGGAAAGGTCAGCAAAAAATGCGGCGGCGGACGACAAGGGCCGCCGATCAAAAAAAAACCAGCTTTGCCTCCAACGTTCCACGGATCACCAAAACGATTCGCTCGGAGAGATCCGGGTTAAAAAAAAAAAAAAAAAAAAAAGACGAAGAAGAAGCTGCCCGGTAGACGCGGGATAGCGTTTCTGTATACAGCAGGATTCCTCCTAGCTGGGCATTGTTGTATAATTAATACGTTTGCTGTGTGTTCTGCATCGGAAGGAACTAATTTCATTTCTCACGCTTCAGCGACTTTGTGATTACTTTTAATGGAGAACACACAGAATGATTCGCTACTTCATTACCCGGCAACACATACGACGACTGAAGCTCGACACGTAACCCCCGTGACTCATCGCGCTTAAATGTCTACATCCCGACGCTTTGCTGTTTAAATATACGCAGCGGCGCTAAAGTCCATAAAAGTCGATTTCTCGGAACGGCTAAGAGTGAATATGATCTGGTGCGGTTTTAATCCCTCGCGAAATAATGGAAGTAGAAATAATCCCTTCCGGGGTTAAACAGTCACAACACTTTTGGTAACTGTAGAGAACAAATGTAGCATTGAATCAAAGTGTAAAGTTCAGTGAAACATAAACATAAAACTACGATACCAGCAATAATAACGGGAATAACAACACAATTTTCAAAGCTCACAAGGACAACGTACAAACAGTTTAAGGTACAAAGCACGAGAAACAATCCATATCAAATAAGATTGAAATAATATGATTATGAGAATATCTGATTCCAGTGAATAAAGCCAAATATGACAAGTGACAAAGACAGCAAGCCCCAAATATTTTGTTTCACTTCTGTGTGTTTGGTTGAATTCTGAACCGACTTCATTTTTGAGGGTTCCTCTGTATTTGTCTTTGCTTTATTATTAAAATTAAAACAGAGATAGTCGCAGCCGAATACTTTTGACCACATTTCACAATATTTACCGACATGTATATTTACATACGAAACATGTTCCCAATGCTAGTGTACTTTTCCTGTGAAATTACCGGAATCGTGAGGTGCAAAACTGTTATAAACATTTCAAAATAACAAGGTTTTTGGTGGCTGAAGACTTTTATGAAATATGACAAGGTTACATGACAGATGGTAAAACGGCACTCGTGATAGCAGCTCAAAGGTTTTGCGTGAATTGGAGTCGTATCTTCCCCGGAAATTTGGATCGAATTGTGAAAATGTTCTCTGACTACAAGTTCCACTGCATTTACCGTAATTTCCGGCCTACAGAGCGCACCCGATTATAAGCCTTACTCGGTAAGGTAAATGTGTAAAGGAAATACCATTTGGTACATACATAAGCCGCACCTTTGGAAAAGCCGCAAGTTTTAATACCTTAGCTTAGCTTGAAATACCAACAACACGGTAGCACCAATAGGGCTGGTTAAAAAAACAAATAATAATTAAAAAAAAAAAAAAAAAAACACATACCGCAGCTACGCAGTAGCAACACGGCAACACAGCACTAACCGGGCCAGTTAAAAAAAAAAAAAAAACATACAGGTAAAAGCCACTTCCTCGGCACATATACTCCACCTGTGTCACTCTTACCTTTTCCGCTCGGGTGCCCCCTTGCGGCCGTTAGAAAAAAAAATGCACAAATTAGTTGAAAGCGTGTGAAAAAAGTTACGGCTTACGGGTCGGAAATTACGGTAAATTTACTAAATGTATGAGAAAGCTCGAGGTGGCCGGATGGATGATAAAACTGCAAACTTTAGAGCTGTATTTTTCCGCAAAATATCATTTAAATTATTATTATAAATAGAAAAAAATATTTTACTGGTTTTTGTACTTGTGAAAAACCAAAGCTTGCGGTGGTCATGTAACAAAAGGTCAACATAAAAATTGAGGAAAATCTCTAAATCTGTAATCCGATAAAAGGAGCCATTTTCCATCTTGCTTGTCCACTTTAGTGTCGTTACAAGAATATTAAGTCCAACGAATGGCTTTTGTACAAATGTTCAATCAATTGCACTTAAGTGGTGGAAAAAAAAAAAAATCACCGAATTAAGTGGATTAAAAAGGCTTCAACGCAGATGGAGGTGTGAGCGTGTCCCGGGGCTCTTTTAAAGGATGCGCCACTTCCCATGAGCCACCTTGGCATTTCCTGCAACCAACAAAAATATCTCGCTTGAGGCTGTCGATGACAGATGGACGGTGTCTGCTCAAATTGAGTTTTCCTTTAATTGCGTTCATAATTTATGTGCCCTGCAGATTTTGGATTCAAATACGTTTGACGCTCGCTCCTACTTTTACGTCTGTTTCCCTTGCCCACCCCCCACCCCAAACACCGCCATCCATTCTGCACTCCAGCAGGATAAAAGGACTTGTGCAAGCCGGGTGTTCATTAGCATCACGGCCGGGGCCCCCGGGGGCGAACATGTTCAATAGGTGAGATTGTCTTTCTTTCAATATACACTTAAACTGGGCAAGATTGCGAGCGCAAAGCTTCGCGGAGGCCTTCCCAAGTTCAATGTTCCGATCATCGGGATCGGCTTGGAGGGCCCGGCGCGATGTAATGAAACATCCCAGCCTTAGACTAAGCCGCTCACAAGGACATGCATATTCAGGGACTGCGCCGCGTCGCATTCAGGTACATCCAACACGGGAAAAGGAGCCACTCGAGTTCTTTATTTCTGGTTTCCACACCCTGCCTGTTCAAGTGGCTCTCCTGCTTCCACAAGTGGCGAGCTTCTATTCTTTCCATGCAAACACGCGGGGCCCGCGATACGAGTGACGAGAAAGCCTTTTCTACTACGGGCCACCGGGGTCTACTCGCTTTGTGTTGTCGCAGTCAGTTTTGTACTTCGAAATAACCAAGCAAAACCACGCCGCATGAACGCGTCACTGAAAACAACACCAACCGAGGCCTACAAGGATGTCGGCTGCTTAAGGTCTGGATCCGAATTCATCCCAGAGGAAACTGAGGGCAGCCACAGCTAAGTGGAGACTGCGGAGTCTCGTTTAAGAGTATCCAGCGATATGGTGAGCTTTTCTTAGCATAGTTTCTCGGTAAAAATGAAAAATTGGGGTGCCACTGAGCAGCAGTGACCTGGTACACGAAACGCTATCTTGGTTTTGGTGCAAAAGTGCCAACAGCGTAAAGATGTGGCAGGTGTCAGTATTGTGGAGCAGAAAAGAGGAGAGCGGAACCTGGATTCAAAGGGATACTTTGTACCAATCGTTCCGATTAAATCAGATTCACAAACATATATATATATACATATGCAATATTCCGGACCCAGAATCAAACCACACACGCAGACGCTTTACCGCAGCCGAGCAACCAGAAATGTGCTGGGCCAGTTGAAACGGTTTCAAAAAAAAAACAACATTTGTTGAAAAACTCTTTTTTCCACAGACTAGCAGTTGTGAACGGGAGCATTCAAGAACCGAGGTGTGCGCCGTAGAAAATCGTCAACAAAGCCATTCTTCATCGCTTCAGTGGCAAATCACTGCGCGAGGGTATTGACGATCCACCCCGCAAGAAATCCTCCTCGTCTTAAGAGATCTTGCTTTTGAAGCAACTGGGTTTGTTTGTTTTGTCCCATTAGCTGGTCTTTTCTCGCTTGGGTCCAGACCCCGGTTGCGTCTCGCCAACGGCGCTAAAGATTATATGCTCGTCTGCAGTCTTTCTGCTAGCCTCTGCCACCTTCTAATTGATGCACCCCTTGCCAATTTACACTTGAGCCCCAGCTCTGACCCCTATTAACTACCTGGCCTCGCCGGGCCGTGTTCCGGGAGATTCCTCCAGCCCCTCATCAACTCCTCTTTAGAATGGCGCTCAACACGTTTTCCTTCGCCGCCAGCGAGCCACTTTACATGCCCTGACCGCCAACATTTCATTTATTTATTTTTTTTTTTATCTAGATAAGGATAATCCGCGCAGTTCATCACTTCAAGCCTCGCGGTCATTTGCTGACCCTGAATCTTTATTTATCTCTCCCCCCCCCACCCCCCCCCTCCATCCTCAATCCTCAGATAAGCGTCCCAGTAACGCTGCACTAGCCACGTTTGTCTTCTAGGCGCTCATTTTAGATCTGGAGTATTTCGAGGAACGCCTGCGCTCTGTCGGGCCCCGCCCCACAAGTGGGCCCGCTCTGGAGCCGAGAAAGAACAAGGACTGGAAAGGGCGTTCCGTGTTTTCTATCTGCCAGCTTTCATTACGGACTTGTGATATTTGATCTGGTGTTACGATAGCTGCGGGCACATTGAAACTAATTGCTTTGTAATGTCAACAAAAGTAACTGAAACCACAAAGCCAACGAGACTTTTCCACAGCACGAAATGTATGTGGCCTGATAAGAGATACTGCAACGTTGTTTACATGAACGCTGGGGAAAACGTCTATTATTAGACAAGACGGTTCCACGCCACGACACAAAAAAAAAAAAAATAATAATAAAAAGAGAAATGTGGTCCTAAAGCGCGTGTGACGGCATGGAGAGATTTTATTGTGTTGCTGTTTTGCTTTCAATGTGTTGCATGGTATTCTAAAGCGGTCATATTGTGGGAAACTGATGGGGATTGTGGTGAAATTCATCAGTGGCGGCTTCATGCAGGCCGGCCAGCGAGTGGTGGACAGGCCTACACCCGTAAAACTCTTTAGATCTTCAAACCCTTAAAAAAGGCACGAAATGTTGAGGGAGTTGGACTAATATAACTTGAACGTGTAATTAAATCATTAGCTACAATTTGGGGGAAGTCGGGATCTGCATTCAGCGGCATCCAGCTAACAGTGGGGTGGAACCCAGCAATATTTGTCAGAGACTTTTCTTTTCATATAAAAAAAAAAAAAAAAACGCTCTTTTGATCAGCTCAGCGTGTCTTGGAAAGAACGTGCAAAAAGGCTCATCTCCCAGGTGAACAAAATGAGCAGCTTGACTGAGATCTTTTTAGTCGAGCTAACGGGAATCGTTGTGAAACGCTTTACCAAAACAGAAAGAAACATTTTTGTGATCCTGTTTGGCCATTTCGAACGAAAAAAAAAAAAAAAAGAAAAAAAAAGGCAGTGGTGGTCCGCAGGCCCAGAAGGTCCAAAGACCTCTCTCATTTTGAAAAGTCTGATATCAAAACAGTATCTGTCACTTTAATCACACGCGCACAATAAATCTCCAGCGATGAAAGCACATCATTGGCTTTTCCCGTCACTCCTTGGAGCAACAAAGGAAGGTTTTATTTGCAAACAATAAAAAGCTGGCAATTATGCAGCTATTAAGGGGAGAAGCCAATTTATTAGCGTGCGCATTCGTGGATACCTGACCAGGTCCGCTTTCACACGAGCTCGTCTGCCAAAATATAATTTATGATCCCATAACTTCTGTGTTGCTTCATTGACCATTAAGACGATTATTGATTGTGTGCAACTGGTTAGCCATAATCTGCCTCAAAGTTCTGCGGACACGGGTTCAAATCCGGCCTCGTCTTTGCATCTTCCAGCTTTCCTCCCACATTCCAAAAACATGCGAGGTCGGTTGATTGAAGACCATAAATTGCCTGGAGGTGCGAATGGTTGTTTCTTTCTAGTTGCCCCGTGATTGGCCACCTCCTACCCGAAGATAGCAGGGATTGGCTCCAGCACCCCCGCGACCCATGTGAGGATAAGAAGTATGGAATATGGATGCACGGATGGACGATTACAGATTAATCCGGTCTTCAAGAAATAGATGAAGCAAAAAATTGGAATCCACTACACGGAGTCCTCCGTCTACGACTGTGATCTGGTCCTAGAGTAGCGACTTAAGTTGAATTTCGACCCAAGTCGGAAGTCAGAATTGACATCAAAACACTTTGTATAAAAAGCAAATTGAACTGCTGAGAGGTGGATGGAGAAGAAGAAGAAGAAGAAGAAGAAGAAGAAGAAGGGGAGGCTGCGCTTAGCTGTTGCCAAGGAACCTGGTCCTGGATCCTCTCCATCTCCACAAGTATCAAAGAACCTCGTTTTGTCATCATCGTATCCAACATAGGACCGGAACCCTTCCTCACATGTGCTAAAATACGGACTTTGTCTTAAATCATTGTCACCACGGTCGACCGACTGAAGCCTCGGTGGTGGTGTTGGTGTCTCCCCTTCGTCCGATCTTTTTATGATCTTGACCTTGGTTTCCATGGTAATGGACTCTCTTTTGGCTGCAGAAGCATTTCTAAAGGACGCAGCTTTCTTCTTTGGGGCAATAATGTCTAAAAACGAGGGCGAAAAATGCGGAGATGCTCCCGGCGCACAAACACGGACAAGCAAAATGTCGAAAGGGGGACAGACGTTGTCAAGTCGAAACGTCTTTGGTCGAGACCGTTTTAACCCGAGGACTCCCTGTATTTGGCGGAAACCAGCAAAGGTGCCATCTATTCTTCTTAACTAGCTTTTGGCCTGAAGAACATGCTGAAAGCTACGCGAAGTTGACCGACATCAACAAAGACGACATGTGGACAACTAAAGCATTCAAAAATGTATTAACTGAACATGAATGGTTTGAGGATTTCGGAATCACGACATTTCATTAAAATGAGTTCACAAAGCAAAAAAAATTCACATCATTTTGACGATTTCCATCACGAGAATAAATGTTCGATGTTGGGGAAAAAAAAAAAAAAAAAAAAACCACACTGGGGAAAGTTTTTTATGGGTTAAGAAATTGAGGTTGAACTTCATAGCCATGATTTAAAATGGTCATATTGGCAGTGGGTCTGGATCCCCGCGATACGAGGAGGTTCACCGTCGACAGGTCCCGATCATTCCCACATTGACGCGCGGTACACAAGCGCATATAAATATAGAGCGCCGAAGCAGACACAGATACACCGCGCCGAGGTGTCAGAAAGCGCTGTGGCGGCCACGATAAGAGGCCGACAATGATCCTGTGCAGCTATTAGGCCTCAAATAGCCGGCCAATACAAACAGTTGGCGCGCCAGGCCATTGTCGCTCCGTGGATTTACAGTGAAGCCTGAAGAATTTAGTCCGCTGTGCTTTTGTGCCACGTTTCCTGAGCCTATTGAGCGCATTGTTTGCCTGTATCAAAATGACCGCATTAATAATAAGAATAAACACGCTTTTTTTGACGCCCTTGGCGAAACCAGCGTGTCTAATTAAAAGTCACAAAAGGGGTAAAAAAAAACAAGATATCTTTGAACAATCCTCACAGCCCCGGTCGCCAATTTCCCTATAAACACGGCGATATGCGCAAACACGCTGTGGCGTTAATTGAAAGCCTTTACGGACACACGGCCTCCGTCTTTAAAAAGAGAAACAAATATATGAAAAATCGGGAATGAAATTGCTATCGGCAGCACGCGGAGCGGTCGAGGGCTCCCTCGGGGGGGGGGGGGGGGGGGGATTCGCGAAACTGACTTTCATACAGGAGCCATCAGAGCCCGCTCCAGGCCGGGGGGGGGAACTGTGAGCGGAGAAAAGGGGGCCAGCAGCGGGACGTCATGTGCGGGACGGCGGCCGAGCTGACCTCTCATTTCATACTTTAATAAAGTCACGCCCGGGTGTCCTTGATGCCTTCCAGTTGCCCGGGGGGGCTCTGGGGGGCGGGGGAGGAAAAAAATCAAAGCTAAACATATAAAAGAAAATGCTCTTTGTATCGGACATCCATCAGCGGTTTTGGTCAAACCACTGCAAAAATCCTCAATCTGAGAAGAAATCCGAAGTCCGGACAATCTGCGACTGCGTTTGGCTTCTGTTTGCCCGCCGAGTTGCCGTAGACAGAAAACTAGTTGAGAGCGAGTCACGAGTCCCTCTGCCCTTTGCGGGCGCTTTCATTTGGTCACGAATTTTGTAAAATTAGGGAGAGAAGTGAGAATGGGTGATTTTCAAGAAGAAAAAAATAAAGATCTTTAGAGAACAAGTCAGTCGTTTTGACCAAGCCAGAATAAAGTTTTAATGTGAGGAGAAACGACACAGGACAGCAGAGAAAAACTGGAACGATACAAGAGGAAAGTTAAACGTATTTTGTTATATTTCATTTGCAAGACAGGAAGAAAGGTTACAAAGAAATTCAATGAAAATTTTGAATTTGTTCGAGTCTGACATTTGCCGGATGTCTCCCTGGTGAGGTTTTGCTGACACCTCCCACCGGGTACGGGCAGGAATCCCCGGGTACGACCCAGGATACGTTGGAGAGACTACAGTACATCTCTCGGCTGGCCCGGGAAAGCCCCGGGATCCACCCAGAACTGCTGGATGAAGTGGCTGGGGAAAGGGAAGTCTGGGTGTCCCTGCTCAGGGTGCTGCCCTCGTCACCTGACCTCAGATAAGCGGTAAAAAAAAAAAAAAAGGAATGGATGCTTTCATTTTATGATTAATCATCACGTGACGACTGTTAAGCGCATCCCCAGTTCTTCGCAGGACAAGGAGGCCGACTGAAAGAAGGCAGCTTTCTTAATGCCTCGCAAAGACGTACAAATATCCAAGACTAAGTCGTGAATGACGACACGTTAGTCGCAACTAGCAGCTCGCGTGCAACGTTTTAGGATCAAGACGAGAGTGCGCTCATTGAGAAACACGTCGATTTCCTCACTCGCGAGCTCAACTTGTGCAACGGCGAGCAGCCGTTGCATCGAGAGAACACGAACCGGCGTTGCTTTCGTGATTTACTATCGAGCACGGTTTGGTCACAGGAAATTGGAACAGCGCCGAGTTGCCTTTGAATCGCAAGGCGAGTCCGTTTACTGTTGAACAGTGAAGCAGATTATCAGGCGGCAGATTTGGAGATGCACGCTGCGCTCGGCACAATATGTTGTCACAACACAGCCAGCGCCCAGACAGCTGCTATCTGTCATAAACTGGACCTATTGTTGCCCCCCCCCCCGCGACACGTGACCTCATCGAGATGAGCCGCCGTCGTGCAAATACGAAGCGGAATGGTGTCATTTTTAATAAAGCCGTTTTATGGACCCCAGTCAACAGAGCCGCGGGAGAGAGCGGGCCAAACTTCCTCGCGCAAATGACGACTGCGACAAACACGACCAGAGCGGCGGCGCTTTCATAACTTCCCCTGCGCTCGGGCGAGCCTGTGGCAAGTCTGCCGGCGGGCCAAAAGTGAGAGAGAGGAGGAAGGAAGGAGAAAAAGAAGAAAAAAAAAACCATCACCTCAGCCTTATCAAGATATTACAGACATTCCTTTAATTAGTTTTAATATTTCTTGTTTAGATAATGTCAGCCAATTGACAATTCGGTCCCGAGCGGAACAGGAAGGAATTGGGGGGGGTTGGGGGGGGCTGACATCTCAGATACAGAGCAATTGGCTGATGAGGAAGATTACATATTCCATTTGATTTAACAGCGTGTTATATTTTTGGGACAGGCATCAAACACATTAAGCACGCGTTAACTTTCTGCGGAGATAGCTAGCCGCGAAACGCTACTTTGCTAAAGACTTAGACAAGACAAAGTTGGGCAGTAAAAACAATCTGCGGGCCGTGGGAAAAACTTTGAAACTTTGATGGGGATCCGGAAAAAGGTGCACAGAAATGAGGGAGTTTGCGTTCCGATTTTCAACGGAATAACAAAAAGAAGAAAACGTCTACGGCAAGGAAAAACCCCCAAAATCCTGTTTTGAAGGTGTCCGCTTGTCATCGACATGCATGCAACATTTCGTACATTAGTGACTACTTAACAGGGCAGACGGGAAACTGTTGTTTTGTTTTTTTTCCCCCAGAAATAACTAAATAAAGAGCAAGCATAGGTGAATTTCAAACTTCTTTGTCACTATTTTATACTTAATGTTGCATTCTGGCGACAGCTGGGTGCAGAGAGTGTGCGCGTCTTAATTGCGGGAAGTCTGCTCTGTGATAGAGACATTTATTGTTTACTTGGAACAGGCAGCACGTATCAGCAAGTTGTTTAGAACGTCGGGGCCCCGCCAGTTACTCTGCTCTTTAAATTGAAGTCAAAGCAGACAGCACATCGCATGTTTGCCCAACACTAAACAACAGACAGAATTAGCGCTCGTTTGGAACCGGCGATCGGACGTGAGTGTTCTCGGAGCTGTGATGGAAAAATAATTAGCGCTGCTGGGAAAAAAACAAAACGTTTTTTTCGCTCTTTTTCAGTCATCCCAGACAAACGCGGCGGGCCTCGACCCCCAAACAATGTCGATCAAAGGGCAGAAACATCTGGAGCCACGAAGAAAGAAGGAAAGACGGCCCTTTTCCGGAAACCAACACGGCCGGATCTATTTATAATCGGGGCGCAGATGTGCACTTAAGATGGCTACGCCGAGTGAATTCCAAAAGCTTTTTGGGTGCGACACTGTAGCCTACCTGCATGGCCGCTCTGGAAACGCCAGCACCCGTTTCCCTTTCATCTCCAATCCCGGCAACCGCATTTGACAAAATTCTCGAGCTTTTGTGCCCGTGTCGCCCTTTCTCGTCTCGCGTACCTTTGCTGGGTGGCAGGTGTTGAGAGGTTGCCCCCCACCCCGTCCCCTCTCCGAACTTTGTCTCTCGGCAGCTGGCGGGAGGGAAGGAGGGAGTAGAGGGAGGGAGGGAGCAGGATTCAACAGCTGCACACCAGGGTGGAAAAACGTCGCAGAAGGCAAACCCCTCCGATCCCCTCGGGGTGGTCGAACTCCGAGGGCACCCACAACCGCTGGTGGTTTTCAGGGGAGGCGGTCAGTGTCCTGTCAAATCCACTTGCTTTGGATAACGTGCCTCTTCCCAATGGAAATGACGTTCGAGCTGAGATCTGAATGTTTTTTTTTTTTTCACTGCATCAAAATACACGAGATCATCTCTCGGGGCTTTTTATTTTTCGCCCTGGCAGGGTTAGGCCGCGCTCATTCCAAATTTCCTGAGGGCGGGAAACAAAACAAAAAGCCGATCCCATGCAGATAAATCACTAACACAGATCAAAAGACAAATCAGCGGCAAAGACAAAAGATGCTGAGTCGCTGAGAACAATGGAGACGAGCGAGGCGAAGGTATTAAGAGGAGCGGGCCAGGCCTTTGCACGCTCGGTCAAACAAACTTCAGGAACACAGAACGAGCAATCCAAATAGAGTTTCCGTTTACATTTCGACGATTG
The DNA here is from genome assembly GCF_019802595.1 of Syngnathoides biaculeatus. Classification (NCBI taxonomy): domain Eukaryota; kingdom Metazoa; phylum Chordata; class Actinopteri; order Syngnathiformes; family Syngnathidae; genus Syngnathoides; species Syngnathoides biaculeatus. The sequence continues at coordinate 27,222,582 of NC_084653.1, read as the reverse complement.
CAAGTCTGCTTTCCAAGAAAAATCCTTTCCCAGATCTGCAGAACCTCACGCCATTGCCCACGGCCATCTTCTCTTTCGATGAGCAGGTTTTCCAGTGAAAATCGCGAAGGAAACGACGGGTGATGAAAGATTTTCAGGCTGACAAAATGAAAGTATTTGCTACAGTAACCCAGGCCGACCCTGGGTGGATGTTTCCCCCCACCCCGCGCCTTCTGTTCTTCAGCAACACTTGAGTAGGGAGGCAAGTCTGAAGAGAAAAACAAAACTGCTCAAGTAACGGGAAGTCTACAAGTCACGGCTTTCACGCAGTGTAGAGCTTCAATTTGTTACCTTCTTAAAAACAAAGCGTCCCGAAGAGTTCACAACAACTTTCTATTGTCCGTCACGAGCAGAGAGCCTTTGTGAGAAGACAATTCGAATTGCCGCCGTCAAACACCGTGTTTTGATCAGAAATTGATATTTTGGCTACACTTTTATCAGAGTCAGGATCAGAATCATCTTTATTTTGCAAAAACACAAAGAATTTATCTTTAAGACATAAAGACATTGCGAGAACAGTCACCGACCGATAAAAGGCTGCTTATAATGACGCTACGATTGTTTTATTTTATATTTTGGGGGAGAATTTGACAAAGATTGTCATTATAATTATAAAATAATAAATAAATGACTGAATAAAAAATAAATTAAAAGCATGATTGTAAGTTAGCTGTTTAAGAAGTTAACGGCAAGAAGGAACGTCTGCTAGTTTTAGTTTGCATTGTTCGGTAGCACCGACCCAAGGGAAGGAGCTGGAAGAGCTGGACCCCGGCATGTGGAGGGTCCAAAAGGATTTTGGATACTCGTCTTAGTCCTGGCAGTGTGTAAGCCATCAAGGTTGGGTATGGGCGGGGCGGGGTTTACTGACATTCTTTTCGTAGTTTTGACTGTCCGTTGCAGTCAGAGGTTGTCTTTATTTGTGGCAGCGCCAAACCGGACTGATGGAGGTACAAAGTACCCATTCGATTACCGCCGTGTAGAACAATCTCAACAGCTCCCGTGGTCGGCCGTGCATATTATGACTTTTACAATGGCAGGGAAAACATTGTCAGCGGTTGTCTTTAGTTTACAAGTTGCTGTTGACTAACGCTGATGTGCGCGAGAATATATTTGAACGTTAAACATCGGAAGTTGAACTGCCTCCGTAAAGTATGCTGGTTTTACAGTCTCACGAGCCCTAATCGTGGGGTTTCAGTCAAACGACCGAAAGGGTCAAAGGATTTACCCAATCGATTTGGTGAGCACCCCAACGCGGGTGTCGCGAGGAAGATTAGCATTAAAATATAAACCTGAGCCGGGTCGAGACCTCCGCGAAAGTGAGCCCCACTCAAGTGGCGGTCTGCAGTCCAAAGAAGGGAGACCCGATACAGCTCTAACAGGCGGTAACGAGGGTGGAGGGAGGTTGACGCGGGAGGCGGGGTTCAAGGTCGGTGCTTCAACAAAGACGGGAAGTTCAAAATAAAACAGTTTCACATAGTTTCCGCAACGTTGGCACATCAGAGGCTTAAGGTGGATTTATTTGCCCGCGGCTTTCACAGTATCTTCTCGTGTGACACCTTCAAATACTTGTCAGACAATTGCTTTCAACGGGACGGGGCAGAGAGAACTGAATGGAAGGTGTTCTGTCCTGGCTTCCTCCTAACCCGCTTCCAGGAAAACCTGCAGGTTCACCCTCACGGAATGTATAAGTGCCTTCCACCCGGTCCTTGAGAATTCTCGTCCCGCATTCCACCTGCCTACCTTTTATTGACGGAGCCCTTTGTCCTGCCTCTTTTGCCTCCGACACCGCCACGGAATATGGAAAATTCGCGACTCGAGTTCAGCTCCTCCTTTCCGGGTCGGGCCCTTTATACAGCCGCTCTACGTGACAGTCGAAGGCAAGAAATTTGCACGTCGTATTTACCCCCCGATTCCGTGTCAGTGGCGTTCACACAGCCGCCTTCCCTCCCCCCCTTCTCGGACCTCCGCCACGACCTCCGAAAATGAGAAATTCTCCCATCCTGCCGTTCCCCGTCCGTGCTGCCTTGACTTGCTCGTGTTGTGCATCTGATACGACGCCAGATGTCAGGAAATTTGCAAGTGGACTTTACCTGTGTCGGGGTTGCTACATCTGAGGCAGAACGGTGGACCAAAAAAAAAGCTTTTACAGGCCGTGTGAGAGGAGCTACAGATTCCTACTTCAGTCATTCTTTCAAGCCTCTCTATCTACAACAACGCCACTAATGGAGAGAGAACTGAAGCCCAGAGCTGGCAGACACACCTGCGCCATATTTTCTCCTCCTCCTCCTCGACATCCACAGTCCCCACCCCCCTCCCCCCTCCCCCCTCGACATTAAAGTCCTTCACAGAAATCAGAATTTAATAAATCACCCCAGAGCCTGACAGAGTTTATCTCCGGGGGTCGCCTCTGCCGCGCCGACACTCGGCGACAGACAAAGCCCGGCGCCGATAAGATGCGAAATTAAATACAGTTAGCACTTTGAGACAAAAGGCGGGAGGAGTGTCACGGCCAGCCATCCGCGGCGTAAACGGCGGGCCTGCCTGCGCGAACGGCACCGAGGTGATTCATTTCAACCCCCCCCATCTACATTTAGCCTCATTTGCATCATCCGCCGTCAACACATCGCTTCTCAGATACCTTCAAGAGCTTTCATTAGGGCGTCCACGAGATGACATTTTTTTTTTCGGGCGCCATTATTAATCACCAGAGCTCTATTCCGACGCGCAGCCATCTCCATCACGGATCAAACGCTATCTGCCCGTGTTTCCTTTCAGTCGGCAGACATTCCTGACACCAGCCATCAGCGCCGCTAAAGGAGACTTATGAGAGCGCGTCGGGTCTCCGACGACCTTACAAATGCGCTACATGAGCATTTAATACCAGCGGGGGTATAAATGTGAGGATTTGTTCAGCGCTAGTCGGATCTGTCAGAGCAAACCTCGGGCAGCGTCGCGCAGGAGAACAGACGAGAGAGAGAGAAAGAAAGAGAGAGGCCCGGCCCGGCCCGGCCCGGCGCTGTAAATGTAATATAACAATGAAACGGCTGCCCCGGTGTTATGAAGAAGATTGCTTTTAACGACTAATATTGTTTTCAATTAACTGCGCTCTCGCCGAGAGATGGACGGCCTCCCCTGATGTCGGCCCAACATGGCAGTTAAGAGAATGCGCCGTCAGGTCTTCGGGAAGGTGCAGCTGCTTGAATCGTTGAGGTCAGTCCAAATATTGACACTGCGATCAAACTTACTGGATCTACAGGACCGGGCAAATATGGCTACGTCTCACCCTCATGGGACGGTATTTTGCGGTTTTTAACATTATCAAATTAAAATTGTTCCCGTACAAGTAGATGACTGAAAAAGTATATTATGACCCGAAGCCTACGTCCCACTCGAGTAACAGTTTTGTCGAGATCCATTTCAAATGGGAACGTAGACTACATGAGCTAATATAATAAGCCTTCTTGAGCGCTTTCAACAAAATTCACTTCTTTTCTGAAACAAACCTGAAATGCGATAACACGACTCAAGAATTGCCTCACATTTGGTAGCCTTAATCGATCGCTTCTCTTCCACGACAGCTATAATGGGACCCACCCATGGCCCGCTCTGGGAACGTCGCGACCCGCGGGTGAAGCCTAATCTCCTCCGACTGCGCCCTCGCCCGCTGACCAGACGGCTGTCATCCGCAGCCGTCGCCGTTCCTGCCACCGACGACTTCCCGCTGAGACGACAGTGCCGGGGAACTGTCGACAGGCCGGGTCCCAGCGGGGACACGGACTGGGCCACTCGAGAGTCCCGCAGAATGTGAAGAAGAATGGCGGGAATACACGGTGCCATCGTGCGTTGCGCTAACCTTCTGCGTTCACGCAGTGTGACTACGTTTCCACTCCGGTCAGCCGGTCTACGCTTGACTGCGACCTCAAAATGTCGTCCTGGACCGAGTCTGACATCACTTTACTCGAGTGTTTACTGTTAATTACTACAGGGAGGTTGGAGAAACTGCCGAAAACTGAAAGCTAGCACAGTGGACCCTTGCTGCCGGTCCGGACCGTGAATAGCCAAAACCTGCATGCGGATAACTGACACCAGTCCCAGATGCTTGATGGAAACAAAAGACACTACAAACCTGAAGAGGATAAGCAGCGTGGAAAAGGGCTGGTGGTAAAGAAACAGCGACTGTACGTCTTTTTACAGCTCGTCTTTCTCCCGGCGCGACTTGAGTCTCATTCAACTACCGACTGCAACAACAGGAACAGGAAATGACACAGCTGTGGATGTCAACACAAATAGCGAATGTTTACAGACGCTCAACCGCAGCAAAGTGGTGGATGAATACGAGCACGCTCGCAACGACTCCACCGCTGCTGCGAGCATCAGATAGGGCGAGAAATAATAATAATGGAAAAAAAAAAAAAAAAAACCGACCGTATCCGCTCCCGCGAAACATAAACTTTGTTTGATGTGAACAGTTCATTCTTTTTATTGTTCCTGTTTTCAAACGACGGCTCGTTTGTTTGGTTCCCAGAGCAAATAAACGACACAAAAGGAGAGGTTTGATGTCCGAAACATGATCTGTATTTCTTTGCATTGTCTCCACTTCCTAGCGTGGCTTCTTGAAAGGTCAGCGGGGGGGGGGGGGACGGCGGAAAGAAGAAAAAAAAAAAAGGCCATTTGATAACTACGGAAGGACCTTTCGGCTTTTATTACGCCGTCTTTCATGTGCATTATAACAAAGCGGGGTAAACTTTTGCCAAAGAAATTCATCACCTTTGTCTTTATTAAAACCAGCTTGAAAGGGAGGTGAACGATGTGGCATCCTTAGGCAGAAATGTGACGCGATGTACGAGCAACAATTGCAAAGTAACTCATGATACATGTTATTACATTATTATTACAATGTTAATATGTTAATACTATTGGGGGGGGGAATCATGGATGACAGCGATGGGAACTGAGTCACTCAAGAGATGACATTTAGATATTTGATCCATTTGAAACATATCATATGAACAATACTAACAAGGCGATGTATTGTTGATAGCAACGTTTTCTCCCAAATCGTCAACGTATCGCCATAAATTTCACAAATGAAAAAGTAACAGAAATAATGAAAATTTGACAATAATAATAATGAAAAGCTGTTTTTTTTTTGAGTAAATATTAGTTACGGTAAAAATTACATCATGTTTGTTATTTTCATGAGAATTTTTTTAAAACTTTCAAAATTGTCATGAAGTTTGCCATTAGACATTACTATCACTATCTGATAAAATTCCACCAAAAATGTATTGTAAGAGATGAGCGATATGATATATCAGAATATTAATCTTTTCCCTACCTGTAATTTTCAACACATTACTACACCTGCTCTATGTACTGTAATGTACAAAGAGAAAAAATGGAATCTTTTCATAAAATAGAGTATTTTCCCACCACAACTTCAATTATAGATTTTTTTTTTTTTTCCTTTCTATTGAAATTTCACACCTCTCACTGACAGTAACCTTGGGAGACACTTAAGACCTACTAGGCCGCGAAAAATGTTTTTGATATGCTCGTGTCATTTAATCATCGGCGTTCTCCCACCAAGACCGCGCGGGACAATTTTGCAGGATATTAACTCGCAGGTAAAGCCCGGCTTGTATCATTTGCCGGGCCCAGTCGAGCGGCGTCCCCGGGAGGAACCTCGCCCTCCTCCGCGCTCGTAAGCGATCCGAGCCCGACTGGGCACGGTGCACGGGTAGAACGAGCCGTAAAGGTGATGAAGCCGAGAGGGGACGTCGGATTGAAGTCAAGTCTTTCGTTTGCGATTTGGCCGAGCGAGCAAAAACAAACATTCGATAACGGACGACAACAGCAGAAGAAGAGCATCAAAATTCAAATTGAAATTGGACCGAATGGCCTTGATTTACTGCAGGGAAAATTCAGGATCAATTCGTTGGTCCCTCAAACGTGACAATGATTTGTGAGGATGGACTCCAGTTCAGATTCTCATAACTGCCATCGTGTTGCTCTTTTGTCAACAGAAAACTCCGAAATGGTTCAACTTCAGAAGTTGGAGCACATTTATTTTCTTTTCCTCTGGAAAAAAAAAAAAATCACTTAGTCACGATCCATGTGGAAATATGGCGTTGCTTCGCGGAGTCACAAACGCCCCTTTTCTCAGCGCATCGCGGATGACGTGATGCATTACCCTAAAAAAAGAGTTTCAATATGGAGTCCGTGCGGAGCGTATCCCTCGGACCAAACGTCGCGCACGCACGCGACACAAAGCTCACGAGAGGCCGGCGCTGAGAAAGCCTCGCTAAGAAGTAGGTCAGCCTCTCATAATTGTCAATCATGCAATAAATGTGCGAGCGGCGCAAATGAATAACCGCGTCGGGAATGAGACAAAGCGTATTGGCATGCTATGTCAGCTTGACTCAATTCATCCTGCTTTCCACACAAAAGCGTTCACATGTGAACTCGTCCCTCTCGTTCACACCACCTCGCCGGCCGCAAGCGCGTGAGCCGTTGCGGGGTTAATGTATGTGGACGCCCGGCCTCGGCCCCGGGGCCACTTCATTACCGCGAGCCGCGTTTATTTCCATAGAGGAGAGGCGTCGCGCCGTGTTATTTGCCTCGCCGCTGTGAAGTGAACGCAAAAAAAAAAAAAGTTTCCTTTCTGTGCGCTCGGGGCTTGAAAGCAGCCGCGTGGACGCCACTTACTGATTCGTCGGAGATGAGATGCACTTAAAAATCGTGGCAAATGTGTTGGAACACATGGGCATTACACCTTCAACAAGGGAAGATCGTTGTTCCACGCCAGACTTATCCGAGCGTGCCTTGAACAGGCCTCACATTTTGAAGTGCCGAAAAGTCTTTGCACAAATTGGGAAGCATGAAACCGGAACTCGCAGGAGAAGTAGGGACCAAGCCTCGCCACGAATAGGCAAAAAGTTAAATACAACTGAACTGTTACGAACAAATACAGTCGACAGTATTTATTGCACTTTTATATGATGCAGCTTTTCAACACGCAACACACTTTGTCAATCACGGTTACGCAACAGTAGAAATCTTGGATTCCGACACGACAGTTTAAAAACCCTTAAAAATTCAGATCCAGTGAATACTCGGTTCTCGAACGTCTCCGTTCTCGAACAAATCGGTTCTCAAAGGAAAATTTGGAGATTTTTTTGCTTCTGTTTTCGAATGAAAATCGGTACTCGAACGGCTGCGACGGAACCCGGGAATGACATAACGCGCGCGGCCCGATCAGCTGACCCACGACGCGTGTTGTTATTGTGAATTCGAACGCACCGCGAAAAAACCCGGAAATAACATAACACGCACTTCCTGATCAGCTGACCCACGACGCGTTTTGTTACCGTCAATTCGAACGCACCGCGAAGAAACCCGGAAATAACACAACGCGTGCGGCGTGGGAAATATCGATTCGGTTTTCGAACAAATCGCTTCTCGAACCGCCTTCTGGAACGGATTGTGGTCGAGAACCGAGGCATGAGCAAAATCAGAATCGGAATCCACTTTCGATGTTGTCATTTTAAGGTCACGTTGTTCCCTTTTGTTGTCGCTTTAACCGGAAAATCCAGCCGACATTTTGCTGCAGTCGTCCGCAGGGTCGTCGTCCCGGTCGCTCCCCGACACCCGCGAGGGTTACGAGTCGGCTATCAATAACTTCGGGTCGAGGCATTTTCATCCAACACTGCCACTCCTGGCTTCCGCCACCCCGCGTCTCGCGTCTTCTGTCCGGCCGGATTAACCGTGGGAGTGGTTTTATTGGCCGCCCCCGCTCTTGTTTGTCCCGCCGGCCGACTCAAATGTCAGCATCTGCCTGACGTTTCGTCAAAATCGCCCGGGCCGCCCATTTGCTGCGCCACCTGGCTATTATTGCCTTCCTCTTAAAGAGTGACAGGCGGCGTCCTCGTAGACGGACGGGCAAGCGCCCGGACCGGACGTGCGGTCGAGTCGACGGGATCGCCGGGGGCGGACCTCTGTGAGCCCAACGTGCTTCGATGCGACGGCCGTCGGCCGCTGCAACATGTGACTGCAAATATGGAGACGCGACCACACGGATTTTTAATTCACATTAGTTACTGTAGAGTTAAGCTGGTCATGCTACGGTCCAGAATAGTAAAAATAGTTTTAGAAAGGCATCTCTCACGTTCTTCCAAAGTTCATCATTCAAGTGTAAGGTGCAAAATTTTCTGCGTTTTTTTTTTTTTTTTATGGTGGTGGTGGGGGGGGGGGTTACGGCATACAGGAATTTAAGCGTTTTTGTAGTATTACATTGGCGGGCAGCACTGAAGTCTCATGGAAGACATGCAGAGCTATTAAGAGCAAAAAAACGAGGGAAAGAAGGTACCCAACTAACCACCCCAGCAGTTCTCGTTCCCACACAGCAAAGAGAAAATATGCCCGACATGTGAATATTGTGGAATGCTGTTGTCATGTTGTACTGTAAATTCGTGTACCGTAAGTTCTCATGTTTAATGCATACCTTTGTATAATACGAACCCCTAAAGTTGATCTCAAAATTCTGGAAGACCCTTCTACCCATGTATAATGCATTTTTACAATGCATCGTTTTAGTTCTACCCATGTGATTAGAACATGACATAGTAGTATTTTGCAAGATTTTTCAAATAATTATTTTGGAGTTAAGCACTTTATTTGAACGCGTAACACTTTTTTTTTCCCACCTAGTTGTTGTTCTTTTGAAATTCCAGCCCTGCTTTTATTAAGTAGATGAGAAAACACAGTTGTGCTCAATCGTTGATTATACATGTGCAGAATTTGTAAAATGGGAACAATTATTGAAAGAAAAGATGAAGGGCCTGACGAAACACACTTTGGTTTGATTTTAATAGGATTCAAATTGAACTATGGAGCATTTCAGAATAGCATCATCAAACAAAAAGAAAAACATGAAGAAATGACTGGTGGTTGTTGTTCAGTCGTTTGCCGGATTTTTTTTAAAAATCTGTATTTCCCAAATTCTGCCTGGGTGTGAGAACTTATACGCACAAATGTACATATTTTGCTGCCATTCTACCCCTGTCGTATTGGACTGAAAGTGTAGGCTCACCTCGTCGAGGCCCTGGCATATTAAAGTGAAAGTGTGCACATTTCTCAGAACCTCTCGGTGGCGCTGGCGTACTGGAATGAACGTGTCCCGCTTTTTCATAAAAGCTCGACGGAGGTACATATTTCTAAAATGTGAACCTTTTTTTTTTCCCCATTTCCCCCCGTACCTATGTATAATCCACACCATTGAGTGTTGATTTTTTTTTTTGTCGGGTCTGTATTATACATGAGATGTTACGATATGTTAAAATAGCGGTAGCGAGTTTTTGAGGGTTACAATTACTGTCGTCGATGGCGTTTGACATTCTAAGTTAGCATTTGGCAAGGGGACTGTCATTAATATTTTGTTTGGTTTGGTCGAGCACTGAGGACTTGATACCGGTCTTGCGTTTTGTCTGTCAGTTCTGCAACTAAACAAAGTGGGAGTGATAAATCAAGGATCATGAAGCAAGAAGACTTTTCCTTGCCAAGAACCGTGCGAGCGAGACAATGAGAACAGGCGAGTTTACTTTTGAAAGTAACAATTCCGTAACACTGCCGATGTTGGCCCCGACAACAAAAAGGTTCTGGGGGACCTGACCTGATAAATGTGAGTGACAGAATGGGAACGATCTGCCGAGCAACGTCCAAATTTGGAACCACCAGTCAGCCAGCTTGATCTGACCCACAAACGCAATTACAATAACGCACCTCTCGATCAATCCGTTTGATCAAACCACCTGAAAAGCCAAACGTCCCGAATGCGCTGCGATGACCTAAATTCGGTCCACATTCCAAAGTTATTCCCCTCCGAGCTTTGAATACCGTGGTTGCACTTTTCATTAAAAGGCGAAACAGTACAACGGCTGTGTTGGAAATCAAAGCGAGGCCTCATCTGCTGACTCAACTCGGCAATGTGAGATTTAATCCAACAACACACACACGGCGAGCGCATTGAGCGCTTGTCTGGTTCTGACTTCCCGTCAAACAGAGTTAAGGTCATTTTTCTTTGGTTGGTCATCACAAGGTATTGACTGAGGGGCAAAAGCTTTTGAAGCGGCGTGACGAATGAGTCGCTGGTCTCCAGTGTCATCAGCTTGGGGGACTTTTCGCAGCTCGCGCCAGGTAAAGATTAGATAACAATCGCCTCTTTTTTTTTTTTTCCCCTTTCTTCTTCTCCTTCTTCTCAACGCTCTTCAACTGTGCGAGAAGGAAAAGTGTGTCGCAACGGAACCCCACGGATATTTTACCAAACCATAGCGTCGTCGGTGACTCCGTGAATAGATTCGCTTTTCGCGCTCCCGACAAGCTGAAGTGACGCCGCGACTGCCCGGCAAACGGGCTCCTTTGAGGCCGTTTTACGCCGTGAAAACACAAAATTGTTTCGTCGGCGACGGGCCCGGGAGCATTGACAATAAAAAGGGGAATTCCGTCTGAAATTCATCATTCATTTCGAAAATCGTAAAACGTCGAGAGGCCACGGTATAATTGGAAAAATTCATTCAATTGCTTCATGACGCCGGACGAACTGGATTGATTTTAAAAAGTGTATCTTTTCCATTGTTATCTGGAAAGCAACAAAAAGTACTTGAACGCTTTCTGCATAATCAAACGTCAATCCATCGATGATTTTGAGCATATATATTTCTGGTATGAAGGAGCAAAGGCTCTTTTCGGAGGATTCTTGCTGCCATAAACCTGACGTTCGCAAAGCCGAGCTGCTTGTTTGGAGTCGAGCGCTGAAGACAGAGAAACTCTTGAGGAACGTCGTCGGCATGTTTACGCAGGAGAAGAAGATTCGTCCCCGATAGCCGCCGTCAAAGAGGAAGAAGGAAAAAAACAAAAAAAACAAAACACAAGCAGAGGAAAATTTGTGGAATCCCATGCGAGATGGCCTCCCCGCTGGATTCCTTTTCCTGTCAGCTCAGACGAGAAATGAAGCCGGGGAAAATTAACTCCTGATACGGCCACGCCGAATTAGACAGAGGAGAGGAAGAGGAGAGGAAGGGGGGAGGAAGGGGGGAGAGTGTGAGAGCAAACGAGACACTTTTTAAGGATTCCATCCTTGTCATTTTCAATTTTCTGCTCTTTTGGACATGCTTGTATTCCGACTCCCCAACATCTCCTCGCCGTATCAATCCTAATTAGACAATCTGGGCCCCGCCAAGGATGGGGAAGCGGCTTATTTGCATAATTTAATCATAAATACTCAGTGATACATATTTCCAAATGCATTTGTACAATTATCTTTTCATCCTTGGGGCAAAAGAAGCATTAATATGATTAGGCAATACTTCTCTAAAAAAGGAAAATACTCGCTTTTTTTTTTTTTGTTTAACTCCAGCTTTAGGCTATATGAAAAATTAATTAATTTCACAGGAAAATCAATTTCTCTACGTGACCATATTAGACGGTGGCGACCCAGGGCCCCGCGTTGTTCTTGCCTTTCGCGCAATCAGGAAATTTCATCTTCAAACTCCAACTTGTCAGGAACATTTAGCGTCCTCGCGCGCCACGCTGGCTAAACGCGGCACGTCGTCACGCCGTTGGGGGGGGGGGGGGGGTCGACGTGAAAACCCGCAGCTGTTGCTCAAAGTTAGCACCTGAAAAGGTCATACGTTACGTGACCTTCATAAAAAAAAAAAAAAATGTAAAAAGAGAAATGGGTGCCTTTTTCATGAAAATATCTGCTCTTATCTATCCTGCAAATATACTCGGGAATATTAGAGATACACTAAAATTAAAAAATCTAAAAAACATTGAACGTAAGTCATGAAGTGGTGCAAATCAAGTTAGAATGTTACGACTTTTATGAGCTTTATGTGATGAAACAAATTGCTAATATTAGTATCTATTTTTCATCTTCTGTACCAGCCTGGTGAAAAAAAAATAAAGTAGTTTTTAAAAATCCCACTCAATGAATGACATCTTATTGTGACTAAAAGAAGAATAAGTCATAACATTGAGAGAAAAAAAATTAATTTCGAATGATATAAAGACGAGAATGTCAAAACATTTTCAGGAGCAATATAAGTACAAGTCATGATATCACAAGGCTAAAGTCATAATATTACGGGAATAAAGTTGTCATAATAGTAGAATTTGAAATACAGGTTGAAAACTCTTTTTTTTTTTTAGAATTTATCCACTTTTGGATCATATTACTTGCACTGTATGCGGTTTTAATTGTCTTTTTTTTTTAAATATTTTGTTTGTCATTTTTATTGTTTTTATGCCGTTTTAAAAGTTTTATCGCTTTGTTTTCAAATGCCTTTAATTGTGTGAAGCACATTGAGTTACCTTGTGTATGAAATGCGCTATATTAATAAATTTGCTTTGCTTTGCTTTTGCTTTAGAAAAAAGTCTTGGGAAAAGCTGTGATTGACTGGCAACCGATCCTTGTGGTACGCCGCCAAAACCCGACTGCCATCGGATGCAGTGAGCAGGATAGAAAATGCATGAAGGGATATTTTGGGAATAAAGATGTAAAAAACAGACAGTCAAAAGAAAAGAGGCAAACAACTACGAGAAAAAAATTGTAATATTACAAGAGCTTCATAGCGTTAAAAAGAGAAAATGTAGAAATATGCAAGTCAACTTGAAGGTATATTTTGGGAGATGATATAATAAGGCAATACAGTTCCAATTGTACATGAACAAAGTCAAATGTTTTCAAGAAAAAGATGAAAAGGGAATCGTCGTCATTTCCCAGACGTTTTTTTTCTTCCCCCCCGTATGACTTAATTCGCAAAGTATCTTTTTCCTTCCAGCGTGCTCCGAAGAACACTCTGGGAACAAATGAATAAGAGCGAGCGCTAAAGCGGGCAAATGAAGCAAACGTGCGTCTTAGCCATGCAAATCGCCTCCAAAGCCACAAACGTCGTTAAGACGGACGGCGGGGCCAGCAAAAGCCTCTCCTAACAAGTCAAAGCCGCTGCGTCTTCGCTCCAGACAATGGCGGCCTTTTCGCGCCGATGTTTTTGCGCTTGTTCCGACTGGATGGATGTCAAGTTAATAAAGCCCTTCTGATTTTTCAAGGAGACTATTTGCAAGGGGATAGTGGGGGGGTGGGGGGGGGGGCGCACCTTGCCGCCATCTGCCACCTGCACAGTTGACTTGAGCACATGTACTGTACCTAATCAAATTTAGCAGAGCTCCACTGAAGGATTAAGCAAAAATAAATACACCGACACTCCTTTGCAAAATATAGAAACTAAAAATGAGGCACAATTTGTCTTGTCAAGGAAGTGCTTGAATAGATTTGGATTGTAAACGGCTTCACGTAGCATTATCTCAACCCCCCCCCCCCCCCCCCCGCCATCACCCCACCCCCATCTAATCAGGCATCTGTCACTCTTGTTTTTTGAAGTTATTATCGCCTGGCTCCCTCTTGGATGCGGTTGCCGGGTGACGGCGCCGCATCTCGGCACCCGCTCCGGCGGGCTGCGAGCATTTTGAACGCAATCCAGAAATCTCCCCCGAGTACCTGTAAACACGTCGCCGCCCTTGTAAGAAAACAAATATATTAGAAGAGAGCTTGATGCCGGCGGAGGAGAAGAGAGGGGGGGGGGGGTGCCGGTAGTTGGTGGGAAAGGGGGACTGGCACCCTCGGTGGCAGAGCGCAAAACAAAACAATTACCGTCATTTCCAGATGTGTGTGTGTGTTTTGTCTTAAACACACATAAAAAAAAGTGCAGAAAACGAGCGAGGGTGACGTTGACCCCCCCCTCCTCGACCCCCCAACGAGCTACCAGGCAAGAAGTGACGATGATATCCGTTTGTTTCAAAGACAGTATGGATGAGTTATGCAGGGAAAAAAAAAAAAAAAAAAAAACAACTGACAAAAAAAAAATATTCCACAAATATGATACATCATAATTTGTCTATTATTCGAATGTGGTGATTTGCGTCTGGTTGAGCGACAGAAAAATGTTCGCAAACAAACTCTACAAAATAAGGTTGGAACATGTCATTTCCATACGTTTGTCATTTTGAATACCCCAAAAATGACGACTGTTATGGTAAATTTGTAACGTGAGTAAAAAAAAAAAAAAATGACAGCAGAGGTCAACGATCCCAATGACCTTTGCCCTTGTGAAAAAAAGAGTGACGAAAGTGCACTTGAGAATGCGTCATTTGATATATTTGATCAGGGGTCAGCGACGTGCTGCCCGGGGGGCACCGGGTTGCCCCCCCAGGACCACGCGAGTCCCCTGTGGGAGCCCACCCGTGATTTCCCACAGGTGATTGTTGCAAAACATCAACACTTCCATAAATGATTATCAATGCACGTCGTTGATAATTAGTGATAGAAACGATTTACACTCCATAGTCACCGTCTACACATAAATGTATCGCATTAATAACTACTAAAAACATCGGGGTAAAGATCATTTGAGCACATTTGTAATTTTTCAAGTGTGTATCAGGAAGTACTCGGGAAGTTTATGTTTCAAAAAGTTCACTGACCACCAAAAAGTTGAATGTCACGGGGAGGAGGAAGGGGGAAAATTTTGTGAAACAAGAAAAAAATATACATAAAAAAAGGACACATTATTTTTTTTTTTTTTTAAGAATAAAACTGTAGAATTAGAATGGTCAAAATACGATGACAAACCCTTAACAGTAAGAGAATATCACAATATTATTGCCCAATAGTTATGCATCATTATTATTATTATTATTATTATCATGTGAGAAAAAAAATGGTAAGGTTTTAATAAAATCAGAAATTTTCAAGATAAGCTCATAGGAACCAATATGAGAATGTTATAATTTCTTTTCAAATAAAGTTGGAGTATTAGTAGAAATAAGTAGTAGTAGAAGTAGAAGTTGCTGGGGAAAAAAGGGTAAAATTATGATGCACTTGTAATACTGCAAGAATAAATTGGTAACATCACAAGACTAAAATCCATAATGTTCAAAGAAAAAGAAAAAATGGTAACATTACAAGAATTACAAGAATAGGGTTATAAAAGTGTAATTATAAGGTTCTAGCTTTTTTGGTTTTGTGAATAAAAGTCTCGAGAGGACGGATGAGAGCTCCTGAGAGAAAAAGAAAAAAAATGTATTTGAAGGGTGGCGCGACGTTCGAGGTGAGCGAGGCGGGCCGACCGGCGTCGATTAACTGCCGCACGGCTGCGCCCCGCCGTCGTGTTGTCGCTCTCCGCGACGGCGCGCCGACGAGAGATATGCGATATCGTTTGGCCCGCCGAACGGCTCGCCGCCGCCCCCGTTATAAGAACCTTCCACGGAGTTCAAGTGTCACACGGCAATAAGAACCTTTTCCGTCCCACCGCGGGGGAAATGAAAAGGAAAACAAGTAGCGGGCACGGTGGGGCTCCGGGAGGGACGCTCGGAATGGAAGGGAGATTATCTGTGTGTGTGTGTGTGTGTGTGTGTGTGTGTGTGTGTGTGTGTGTGGTAGGGAAAGGAACAGCGGGCGCGAGAGACCCCTTAAGAAAATGAAAGGCTCAACGCTGATGATATTCCTGAAGATAAATAAGCATTACAAAGTGGAAAAAGAAGAAAGAAAGAAAGAAAGAAAGAGAAAAAAAACAACAACTTGATGGACCTCCAACCGAGGCCGAAGAACCCCAAATCTGGAACCAGCATGGAAGCATTAACGCCAACTTTAGTTGCTCATTTATTTCATTTAGTAGCCGTGAGCCTTTAATCACTCAACTTCAGATGGAACTAGGCAGCCTTTTCTTTTTCATATCACTACGTTCTTTCATAACGTGCAGTCGTTCAATGTTTTGTTCAAACTTTCTTTATCTTTGACATCAGCTTTACAGATACCACGTCAGCTCCGCGGAGAATGTATGATACGGGCAGGTGTGTAGACCGCCACCTGGTGGTAACAGTCATAGTGAACGTAAGCAAGCAGTGCCACCTTGAATTTGTTAGTCTCGGTGTGGAAGCAATTAGGGGGATGATATATTTACTGAGAAGGCCAAATACAACATACAGGATATAGTATTCCACATTAATATTTAACTGGGTTTTTTTTTTCCAGCTTTACAGATACCACGTCGAGAGTGCAGTTCGTATGTGTTGTGGTACCTCTACTCAAGAATATCTCTAGAAATGAGGAAAAAAAAAAAAAAAAAAAAACTCAGGTTCCAAAATATTGTCTCTATTTAAAAAGGAAAATTCAGGATACAAAAGGACGAAAATGGGCGCTGGATTCACAGCCCGCAAATTCCAGCAAATGTAAACATCCTGCATGTGAATGGAGCTGCTCTCCAATTGGCTATCGCCGTCACAAGCTAGTACACATTGGAGAAGTAAAACTTCTTTGTGGGTTTTTTGTTTGTGCTTTTTGCAAGTTTCGTCATCTTTCTTCGCCGTAATGAAGTTGTGCGCGTACGTCCATTCGTACGTATGTTTTCTCTCGGCTAGCAAACGTTTGGCTCCTCCTCCGTCCCCCACGTTGCCTTTTGCTTGTCACTCAGCCTTCCTCTCGCATAGTCGACCAACGCCAAACGCAATGAACATCATTTCCATGACTTTTTTTACATTATGTACTTTGAATGCTTATTTTTTGGCGGGGGCTTGGAACGTATTAGGCTATTTCCATGCAAAAAGCGCTTCGACTTGCAAATAATTCACATTACAAAACAAATTAATTTCCCAAGTAGAGGCACGACTGTAGTTTGGAATGGACTAATTCTCGAACATTGTGTTTGTGTGATGTTTATGTCTGACTGAAACATGTACAAGAATTCAGTGTTAAATACTCACCGATACCGATACCAGACAAGTTTTTCTTTCGGCTTGTCCCGTTAGGGGTCGCCACAGCGCGTCATCTCATATGAACGCTCATATTTGTTTGGCACAGTTTTAACGCCGGATGCCCTTCCTGACGCGACCCCCCCTTGGGGAATGGAGACCCCAGTGAGATACGAACTCACGACCCCTGACCCCTAACCCCTGAGCTATTAGGCCTCTGTATAATTTCAACCAACACAATGACAGATAATTGATTGTGAACCAAAAACCCGTCAAAGCGCTGCCATCCATCGGCAAGTGCTGAAGAGGAGGACTTGATTTCAGAGCCTTCGCAAATACCCAAGAACTTGAAATAAGGCCGGTAGCGGGACTTTCCCGTCCCTACATTCAGCTTTACAGATGTCACCCCTTTGGTTGAGGTAATGATCCTGATTCTGATGACGTTTAGACAATTTACAGCCAATGATTTTTCGGTCCCAGGGTGAACTGAGATCTATTTGTGGTGTGGCATTTATTTACAGGATTCATTATTAACAAATTGTGGGACGGCGTTGAATAATAGAGGAGGGCGTGCGGTAGCTTGATTTTCTCGCCTAAATTCATCCCTGCTGATTGCGTAACAGAAACCGACAAAGTGACATCCAAGTCCAGCCACTCGGCTTTTTTTTTTGTTTGTTTTTTTACAGAAAGTTTCTTTTGGTTTGAGCGGACAGCGAGAATATGCTTGGAAATTTACAGCGATTACGGTAAAACTGCCGTTTTATTGTCGGGGCAAGACACGGCTAGAGGACAACTCATTATACTAGATCCATTACTGCATCTATTAATATGATTGGATTTATTATAGGAGCTGGACAGGACGTGCGTTTTTTTTTTTTTTTTTTTTCGACATTTGGAGACGTTCCCAAGAATGTCCCGCGCAAAAAAAAAAAAAAAAAAGCTGGTACAGCCAGTTGTGTAATAAATGTTCATATCGTTTCTAAAATAGGCAACAAGCAGTGCAGCACAATACACAGCAGGGGGGTCGGGGGGAGGGGGGGGGCTTAATAGTCGCATGTGAAATAGTGCAAGGCCATTGTACCCGATACACAAGTATTATTCACCTCATTGAGAAGTAATGGGGGGGGGGCGATGAGACTGTTTCGAGAGGATACTTTTTGATCTGACGGATGAGGGAGAAAGCAGAGATGGGGGGGGGGCGGGGAGGGGAAAGGGGGGGGGGGGGGGAAACCTGTTTGCACAAACTGACCGTCCTGTCAGCGGGACTTCAATCACGCACACAGCAAATAAAATGATTGTAAGCAACAGGAGCCGCCCTTTCGCACGTGATGTAATTCTCCAAATGGGACGAGCGCTCCGACTCGGGGCGGGCAGGCGGGCAGGCGGGCAGGCCTCTTCTTGACTGATTGATTTGGAGCCCAGCACCGACCCGCAGGACCTGGCGGCTTTCACAGACAATTACGGCGCCGTGTCCGCGTGCCCCGTAATGGCTCGCCAACTTTAGCGTCATTAAAGCGGCGCGGGGGCACAGCGTTACCGTTTAACCCCCACCACCAATCCGCCAAAAGCTCACATGCACCAATGCGCGCCGACCCGCGGAGAAGAAGAAGCGTTTACACCATCTCACTAAACAGGAAGTGGATCTTTTGTGCGTGCGCATGTGTCGATGTACCCATTCGCTAATTTCAAATGAGTGTGCGAGGTGAAAAAGTTGGCAACCGACGACCCGGGGGGGGGGGGGGGGGAATCACAGACCGCAAAATAGCTTCGACGGCCTCATTTCAACTCCGAACGATGAGCGCAAAACGTATCCCGCGGGGCTTTCCGCCAAATGTTGACGGCACGCCGTCGCCGACGTGAATCGCGCGCACGACGTAATCTGCAAACGTTGAATGTAAATCCAAATTAAAAGATCACAAAGCCCCCCCCCCCCCCAAAAAAAAAAATGGAATCAATTTATGCTCATAACATACAATAATCCATGTGCCATATATTCCCATGTATCAAATCTGAAAAGCACCCCCCGACTTTGCATTACATATCAAAAATTAAAAAAAAGCAGAAACATATTTCCCCTCAGTGACACAAAGAGCGTGCACGTGTTAATTAATGTGAGTGATTTAAGCCGTCGTTTCAATCTTTTAAGCTGTCTCCAAGTGTTTACGACTATTGCGACACCGCATCATATTTGCATTTCCAGCTCGTCTCCATAGTTACAGCGGGGCGGGGGGGGGCGAGGGGTCAATACGGAATCAATCACAGTGACAGGTGAGACGTCAGGCTGACCCGTGCGTGTGTGCGCGCGCGCGCGTGTGTGAGAGCAACAACAATAATCAACTATTGATGTGGCTTTTAATCATGCCATATTAAAAGATATTGAGGTCCAAAAATATGGCGATTGCTAATATGCTGTGATTTATTAATTCCCGTGCGTGTATGTGTGATTATGTATCTGTGGCGAGCTTTTCTCCAAATGGAGGCTGTTTAATTGAGCCTTGTAAATCTGCCATTTGCAATCATGATTTTGGATTGGACTGGCATTTCATAAAATATATGAATAATATTTGTCTTAGAAATGCATGTGGTTGGAAAAATGTATTTAGCATTATTGAATACACAGATGGAATCGTTGGATAATGACTTCGGGGCAACAGAGTGAAGGTTCAAGTTCCGCTGTGGCCAAATGTCAAAATTTTTTTGGGGGGGGCGCTCGCTGAGGCTGACGAGGTGCCCTCGAGCAAGGCCGAAAACACCTGGCACTGTTTGTATGATTTCTGTGCGTTTTAGTTTTATGATAGGCATGCAACAGAAATCATAAATGGATTTACAATCAGTCTCATAAATTAAATGGAAAGATTTATTTATTTTTTTTTTTCTTGAGACAACTTTTTTTCCACAGAACTTTTTCAGAGGCTCCGCGAAACTCTCAACTTTCAAACACACTTTTGCAAAGCCAAAGCCGAAAGTCGTGCGCGGAGCGCGGCGGACCCCCCCCCGACCCCTCCACCGCCCCCCCCGCCGATCCGAACTTGCGTCTCTCACCTGGCGTTGGTGCAGTCGTTGTAGAGCGTCTCGAAGTCCTTCCTGGAGATGAGCTTGCAGCGGTTGACGCCGGGCTGGATGGCGCCGAGCCCGCGCAGGATTCGGACCTGCTCCACGTTGCACACCACCGGCGTGATCTCCAGCCTCTTGAGCTTGGTGTAGACCGTGTGCAGCCCCCCCACCAGGTGCTTGAGGAACAGGTCGAACGCCTGCGGGAGGCAGATGAGCTCGCAGCCGTCCACGGTGAACGAGGCCACTTTGGCCCCGCGCAGCTCCACCATTTTGCACTCGTTGTTCTGCGGGATGTTCTCCACGGGCGACGGCGTGGAGTACACGGGCTTGCCGGCCGCCGCGATGCCGGCCGGACTGCCGGCGGCCAGCAGCTCCGAGCGGAAGAGCGTCTGCGCGGCTCCGCCGAGCGCGGCCGGCAGCGACGATGAGGAGGAGGACGCCGACGGCGAGGAGGAGGAGGCGGCGGACGGCGGGGACGCGCCGAGGCCACCGCCGCCGCCGCCGCCGGAGATGGCGGCCGGCGCCGGCGCAGGAGGTGGTGGAGGCGGCGGCGGCGGAGCCGGCGGGGGCACTAGGGAAGTCGGCGGGAGGAGAGCAGCCGGGACGGCGGCCATGGTCACCTTACGAGGCTTCGAGGGGAAAGGGGGTGGGTGGGGGGGGCGGCCGGGGGAGGGGGGGGGCGGCCGGGGGAGGGGGGGTGCGTAGAGGGCGGGGGGGTGTCTTCGCTGAAGAGTCGCCCGAGTTCAAAGTCTGCCGGACGGCGCTCGCCGAATTAAAGAATCCACGCGAGTTTTGGGGCGTTTGGAGCTCCTCGCATAAGTTGCGTGAAAGTTGGGACGCCAAAAAAGAAGAAGAGAGGAGGAGGAGGAGAGGAGAGAGAGAGAGAGAGAGAGAGAGAGAGAGTGAGGAGGAGGAGAAAGACGAAGGAGGAGGAGGAGGGCAGGACAATGATCAAAGATAGCAGGAGGAATGACAGCAGCAAAATGAGCTGAAAAGTCAAGCGGAGGCTCGCTCGATCACTTCTTGGGGGTGGCACGCGGGGCAAGACGGGGTGGGCGGAGCTTCCGAGCGCGGGGGACAGCGCAACAACAACAAACAAACAAACAAATCCAGCCACGTTACGCACCAGCGCTCCTATTAGCAATTTTTTTTTTTTTTTTTTTAGAGGTGCATGAAACGCTTCTTTTCCTTTTTTTTTTTTCCCTTTGCAAAGCACCGCAAGTGCAGCGTGCTTCTCCTTTCAAGTCACATTTTTCAAGGTTTGCAACTGAGATCGGCGCCCAATTTAAAAGTTAAAGGCAAAAAAAAAGCCCTCAAGTCAAAATGCACAGCAGGAATTAGACTGCGGTTCAATCGCAGATATTGTGCCCACTCTATACTCAAACTCACGCTAGTACACTCGCACGGACTCCTATTAGGATTCCGTTTTCGAACAAGTGCTCGCTAAATATCCGTTGAGTCCAAAACCACCGGAACCACGAGGCGCTCGACTAAAACCACAGTTACCGCTTTTGTTTTTAATCGCCTGCACCAAGAGACCTGTATTAAAAGTTAGAAGCATTCAATCAAATCTATTCCAAAATTTATCCGACTCATCTTTTTTGGCAAAATATGTCAAAACACACAAACGATCTCTGGCAGTACGACAAAAGTACACATTCAGGACCAAACAAACAAAAAAAAAAAAAAACAAGTATGAGGGTCACTGGGCAATGACAGGATCGCCATCAAAATACTGATACAAAGACAATTATGCAAACGTCGTCAAGCAATTTCAAGTGAAAAAAATAATAAATGTGTTATTATCATGTCATCAACCAGCGGTCACACCCGACCCCCCAAGCATAATTTAAACACTTTCCACGCACACTGATGATTAAATACGTTTGGACACAAACGCGCAAAGAGTTTGCTGAATGTTCCCAAACCACCAGAACCACTGCACTCTGTTTGGACTCGGGCCACAAGAACGTCAACAAAGTTCACACTCGACACACACGATCCATGCCCGCTCCCTCGCTTTATGAATAACTGTATGCGGCGTTTAAAGTAGTGCTCGAAAAGTTTGCTTGATGTTTCCAAACCACCGCAGCGGTTTCTACCGAAGACACAACTTACAAAAAAAAAAAAAATCAATCGCACACATATTGCCTAGATCAAAAGTTAAAGGCAAAAAAAAAAAAAAAAATTTTTTTTTCAAGTGGAGTTCAAGATTGTGGTCGTGTTCAGCCGCGTTTCAAATGTCGTCAAATGACAGCTTTGGGAAGACTTTTGCACACAGACACAAAGCACGACCGCTCCAATTATGAGTTGACGTTATTTTGAAACAAGCGCATGCAACGTCTAGTTGTCGTTTCTACTGAGTCGGAACCGCCAGAACCGCAGTGGTTTGTGACCAAAGCGTGGAACTCCTCGGAATTGGTCCCAAACATCATAAATGTACAGCAGGGGAGGGTGCACATGATTCTCAAAGGGGGCCGAAGCAAAATGCTACTAATTTCAATTCCCTTCGATCGGGATTTGAAACTTTGGAAACTGTTTTATTTGAATAAGTTGCAATTTGAGTATTCCAGGATACGAAAATCCTTCCATCTGTTTTGTCTACCACTTGGGGAGGCTTCAGTTCAGATGTACTACATTCGGCTCGCTGTTTCTATCGATGTGTATTTTTTTTTTTTTTTTTTTATTCGGGGAAGATTTTACGTCGTGCCCCTTCACATCCCAGCGATGCGGAGGCGGACCCAAATGCAGGACTCCCAGGCAAAGCCATAATGTTCAGTGGGTTTTATTGTTAAAGAGATGCACAATTACACAGTCCAAGAAAGCAGGATCCAAAAAAAAACGAGAAACAGGGTTGGATGACTATGACTATAAGTAGCGGAGTAACCCGGGATGAGGTGAAGCATACTCACTAACGCAAAGCAACGAACTGGCAAATGTCAGTGACAAAACTCCAACTTAAATAGTTGGTCAAATCACAGTGCCTCATGCGAAAAAGCTGTGACCGGTGACAGGGGTCAGAGATGACGATGCCGCCCGGAGGTCCGGCTCGGCCCGGCCACGCCCGTCCCGGAAGTGGCCAACCCTTGGCTCATGACAGTGCCAGACAGTCGCTATCCGCTCCCCCGTTGTGGTCAGACTACACGCCGCCGATTGCAGAAATGGCCGCTTGCCACGGTGCAATTTTCCACTTTTGTCAACCTTCCCTGCATGCTGCGTTCAATCCCAATTATTCATCCACTTTTATGATCAGGATACTGAAACATCACCCGGCATGGCAACCTGAAATCTTCTTCTTCAAAGTATACATCTTCCATCTCTCTTTGAATTGACTTTTGGAGAGCGCTCGCACATTATTCTTCCCTCCGGGAGCAAAGCGACGCCCCGCGTCGGATCTTTTAGGCGACGCCGTCGCGCCGTTTCAAAATTATCATTCAAGAAAAGAGGCGGCGTGTAGTGTAAAAATCAATAGCTGCTTAAAATTCATTGCCGTGGCCATCCGTTTGCCCTTTATGTTGCTAACCTTTCACTTAAATATGCACCGTATTAAGATTTCATTATGTACAAGGAATGTCACAAGAGTTTGCGGGGATTGTTTGCGCGGTGACGCAATACTCGTAACGGTCAGCGGTGGGCGGTGGGGGGGGGGTGTCGGAGATACAGTATATCTCATTTTATGGGAATCGTGTGGGAAAATATATGAGCACGGTTTGTGGGGTCGGGGTCGGGGGAGGGGGGGGGGGCGTTGTTGTCTTTCAACAAAGTGGGTGGGCTGCACATATATGACCACACTTGTCATAGCAGGGGGGGGAAATACATTTACACCACAGTGCTTGGGGGGGGGGGGAGGAAAATTAAAATGTAATTAATTCACTGTTTCATGTAAAATATAAATCTGCGCATATAACGCCACACTTATGATAACTGGAAAAATACAAAAAAGTGCTTTAAAAATGTGAAAAATAATCAAAATAATTCTGCGTTACGTGTAAAAAGTCACAGGATAACATTTACGATAACTTAAATGTAATTACATGTAATTACAATCAAATCAAATGTCAGCATCAGAAACACTTTATTAAGAATACACTTTATTTTCATCAATATTTTAAGTTTGGCTGTTAGTAGGTTAACCATTAGGGTTGGAGAATTGACCATCCATCCATCCATTTTCTACCGCTTTTCCGGGCCAGATGGCAGGGGAAGTAGCTTCAGCAGAGATACCCAGACTTCCCTTTCCCCAGCCACTTCTTGCAGCTCTTCCGGAGGGATCCCGAGGCGTTCCCAGGCCAGCCGAGAGACGTCTCTCCGGCGTGTCCTGGGTCGTCCCCGGGGTCTCTTCCCGGTGGGACGTGCCCGGAACACCTCACCGGGGAGGCGTCCGGGAGGCATCCGGATCAGATGCCCCAGCCGCCTCATCTGGCTCCTCTCAATGCGGAGGAGCAGCGGCTCGAAATTGATCTTCTCACCCTATCGCCGAGGGAGAGCTCGGACACGCCGCGGAGGAAACTCCTTTCGGCCGCTAGTACCCGGGGATCTTGTTCTTTCGGTCACCACCCACAGCTCATGCCCATAAGTGAGGGTAGGAAGGTAGATTGATAAATTGAGAGCTTTGCCTTTCGACTTCGCTCTGTCTTGACCACAAATTGACTATTTTTCCTTTAACGTCCATAAGGAGGGATTTTCATGTTCTGGGACTGGAAATTACCTCGCATGATGAGGTGATGGTGTTACCAAAAAAAAAAAATTAATCTCATCCAAACTCCAAGTTTTTCCCCTTGAAAAAAATCTGCGCTCTAACGCACTTTCACAGCCTTCTCCAACACACCTTGACACACTTGTAGCAAAAAGATCCTTCGCAGCTCCGTCGTCGCCATCATCCTGATGTCATCCACGTCCGGCTTTGGTGAGTCGGGTCGGTCGTTCCCGCAGCGCGGCGACATTCTTCCTGACCAGGGACTGTCGGAAGCTCAGGGCAACGATCGCCTCTTCTCACGCGCTGAGCGAAGCGAACGCACGAGAAACGAACCAAACCTGTCGAGTGTGAAGAAACAGCGCCTCTGCAGGTTGCGGCCGTGGCGTGCGCTTTATTGTGCCCCATTTGCTCCGGGACACGATTAATTAATCACCTCCGCACACTTGATGAATTATTAATGGCGAGTTCATCAATCAATGTGCACACTGATAGTTTTGGAATACCGGAGAAGGGGGAAAAAAAAAAAAAAATGATTCAAGGAACTAGTTAAAAGTCAGTCAACAGCAACTTTTCGACGTGCAGACAACTTCAATTTTGCTTGGAATGAGCTCGTTGCTAATAACCAGCGCAGAATCAAATGAAGATGAATTAAAACGGCTTTAATGACGCTTGCGTGGCGGAATCAACCGTGTTAATACACCCCCTGGCTCAATATCGTGATGACGGAGAATCTTTCAACAGGTAGAATTTCGACACATTCTCCCAGTCAGCAAAAGGATTATGAAATAGACAAAAGTGAACATTAAAACAAAATGCAAAATGACAACTATAAAGTGGAAAAAAAGGAAAATGCTCGATATTTTCCACACGCTTCTGCTTGGTCAAACGAATGCTAATCTGTGTCTGTATTTGATATTTAATCAATCGTGTTTTGCCAATATCGCACCGAGCAGCCGAGACGGCGTCTCTCTACGTTGCGGTCCCTGTCGCGATATTATCAAAAAAAAAAAAAAAACAAAAAAGAAAAAGAAAAACACACTTGTGGGGTCAACATTTGGATGAATTCCAAAAAATGCGTGCAATGGAAAACAAACAAAAGACTCTTTGAAGTACTTTTAAAGAAGTGCGCGGACGTGGCGGAGGTCACGTGAAACAAATGAGTTTGTCAAAAACGTAATCAGCGCCTATGATGTATGGCGTCGGGCGGGCGTTTGAAAATGTACATCGCGTATGATCAATGGCGGAGTATATTGTTCCTTGTGATAATTTATTCGGGCCGCAACGCTTTGATAAAACAATGTTGAAAAGCAATTTCAACGGAATTCATTTAAATGTCAATTCTCATGCTTTAGACTTTTCTATAATTGGCTATTTAATTAAAATAATTTTCACAGTCATTAATACGGGCCGGGGCGACTTGTAGCGCACTGACGTGTTTTAATTACATGGTATTAACAAAATTGATATGCTTTAGAAAGCACGCTGAATAAGAAATAATGAGAGCAATCATGCATCATCCTCTCACGGACATTAAGTGGAGCACAATATAACTGATGAACTTGCGGGCCGGAGAAGAAAGAACTCACACAGATAAATAACTTTAATTGTGCGGCCGCACCGTGCCGCCAACAAAGGACGGACGCCATGACGCTTCATGGCTAATTCATAACGCGCGGCGTCACTTAGCGCTCCTTTCACCTACCGTTACATGACATTTGAAAGCGGCGGCCGTTCGGCGCGCCCCTTCCGAACGTCCTCTCGCCTCCGTCCGGATAAATCTCGCGTCGCGATCATTGAAATGCTCGGAATAAAGCCGCTATCGATCGTGAATATTTGTTTTCTTCAAGGTCACGACGCCTTGAACTCACCCGACGCAAACGTTTCACGCCAGAAGTGGAGGGAGGGGGACATGACATTGGGACAAACAGGTGTATTTCGTGAAAGGGGGGAGGGGGGGGGGGTTGTTGAGGACCAAAAAAAAAAAAAAAAAAGCACTAGCGCGATGCAAAACGTGTCCAACGTCTCGTTAACCAGTTTGAAGTCCGCTGCTAACCAAAACAGCAGCACCGACCAAACTGCCTCATGTGAGACTTAATGCGTGTTTTCAAGGAGTTTGCTGCTCAGTATCAAATATCATTTTAGGATTTGTGTAGAGGCAATTCGCGAGACATGAGGCAATGATGGCGTTCATCACCATCCATTTTCCTAGCCACTTATCCTCACAAGGGTCGCGGGAGTGCTGGAGCCTATCCCTGCTGTTATCGGGAAATAGCCGGGGTACACTCTAAACTGGTCGCCAGCCAATCGCAGGGCACATTGAGACGGACAACGGTCGCAGTCGCAATCACACCTTGGGTCAATTTAGAGTCTCCAACGAATGCGCGTTTTGGGGATGTGGGAGGAAACCGGTGCTGAAACGTCTCCTTGTGATTAACGCGCATGCGCGGATATTTTGTAAACGTCCGGCCAGTCTGAAACATCCCCGTCTGTGGTTCTTCAACACATGCCATTCGACAACTTGTCGCCGAGCGGTCACGTTCGCAACGGACGTCTCAGAAAGACGAACACAGTGAACGTACATATATAGACGTGTATATCTTTTTAGCAACTTTTGTTTTCAGGGTAGGTTAGATTATAAACGCATGTTAGCTCCCTCTATGTAGAAGAAGGGGAATTAGGAGACCGGGGGATTTCCCGGTAAGCATCTGTGTTAGTAACACATGCGCATTCATCACAAGGAGGCTTTTCAGCACGGGGGAGCGCTCAGACCGTCACAACGGAGCGCCCACCCGGAGAAAACCCACGCGAGGACGGGGAGAACACGCAAACGCCGTGCCACGCCACGCCACGCGTGTAACTAGTTGTCTTCCATCTCTGTGAACAATTTGAGTCCCACATTTACCTCCGCTGCGTTTCCGCACATAAAAGGCGCATTTACCGAGCGTGTGTTGTAAATAAGACGGATTTAAAAGCCGCCTCCGCCGGCGAGCGTTAACTTGCGGCACCTTAACAAGACGCCGCCGCGCGTCAAGCAAGCGAACGCGCCCCCCTCAAAAACGAAGCCGACTTCATTTGCAGTCGCACTTCATTCGACTCCACGTCGCTCGCGAAACGGCAGCGCCAGACTCGACGATGTCTAAATTGCCGCCGCACCGAGCGGTATAAACAGCGTTAATTAGCGGGCCCGTCGACGGCGTCGTTCTGGCAACGGCCGGCGTGATTCGACTGGATCCTCATCGACTTCTCCATTAAAGCGCCGGCGGAGGCCATCCCGTGACCTTTGCGCATTGATTGGCCGTAATAATCACAATTCAGCCGGAATGCCGAAAGAAAGAGAACATTTGTTTATATGTACACCAAATGCGAGAGACATTTTCTGCCAGACAATCAGCGGCGGGGATCTCGGCGCGATGCGGGCGGACCGAGGGGACGTTTGCCGGACTTCCGATTCAGGCGAGAAACCCTTCTTTTTGTGCGCTGCGCTAATAGTTTGACACTTTGTGTAGTGGGTCTAACTCTGCGTTTGTTTGTTTTTTTGGGGGGGATGGTGAATGAGAAGACAGACACGTTGGCCGGTCTCAACCTGGTTTAATCCGCTCTTCTTTTCCTTTCGGCTTGTCCCGATTAGGGGTCGCCGCAGCGTGTCATCTCTTCCCATCTAAGGCTTTCTCGTTCATTTTCCTCTCTAACACCCAACTGTCCTCATGTCCTCCGTCACCACATCCATCAACCTTTTCTTTGGTCTTCCTCTTTCGCTCTCTCTTCCTTGACAGCTCCATCCTTACCATCCTCTGACCAATTTCCTCACTTTCTCACCTCTGAACACGTCCAAACCATCGAAGACTGCTCTCCAATCGAACCTTGTCTCCAAACCATCCAGGTTTGGCTGTCCCTCCCTCTAACGAGCTCATTTCTCATCCTATCCAACCTGCGAGAACCTCCACATCTTCATTTCTGCCACCTCCAGTTCTGCTTCCTGTTGTTTCGTCTCTAATCCGTCCATCACCACTGTTTTTATCAACTTTGGCCTTCATCCTAGCGGAGATTCTTCTGTCACATAGGACACCAGACACCTTCCGCCAGCTGTTCCAACCTGCTTGGACCTATTTCTTCACTTCCTTTACCACACTCTCCATCGCTCTGGATTGTCGACCCCAAGTATTTGAAGTCGTCCAGCCTCGCCATCTCTTCTCCCCGGAGCTTCAGCCTTCCCCCACTGCCTCTCTCATTCATGCACATACATTCTGTTTTCCTTCGGCTAATCTTCATTTGTGCCTCCATCTTTCTAATTGTTCCTCGGCCTGTTCCCTGCTTTCACTGCAAAATCATCTGCGAACGTCACGGTCCAAGGGGATTCCGGTCTAACCTCATCTGTCAGCCTATCCATTACTACCGCAAACTGGAAGGGGCTCGGCGCGGATCCCTGATGCAGTCCCACCTCCACCTATGACACATCTCACCGCTGTTCTGCTGCCCTCATACATGTCCTGTACTATTCTAACATACGTCACAGCGGACTTGCGCATGAAGTCCCACAGTTCCTCTCTTGGTACTCTGTCTTTAGGCCTCTCTCTGTATTGTAAAGGACACACATTCACGAATGTTCACAGCTTTCTCTTCACAAATACTCTCAAAACTCTGCAACATCAAGGACAGGGTCGCCACGCGGCCTCCGCTAACACTCATTCGCACCAAACAAACCAGATGGTCCTCAGCAACGCGCACACGGGAACCTCTCCACTCCTCCTCCAACTAGCAAGTTTATGCTTCAAATCAACAAAAAGTATTCAACACTGCGCCTCTGCGACTACATCCAGACGTTTTAAACAAACTTTCTACAACAAAAACAATGAAAATATGTGGAGGAGAACAAAATGCGTACCTACGAAAAAGAGGAAGTAGTCCCTCCCGCCATACGATACGTGTGGCTTCAAAATAAAACATCCAGCCTACTTCCTGTGTTTCTCCGATCTTCCGCTAGCATCTAACGGCATTTTCCACCTTAGTGAACATTTTTAAACGCAGAATTCCTTTTAAGATTAATAACATTGAGAAGAACGTAAACGAATAAATGGCAGAGAAAGCGCTGCCTTTCAAAATAAATGTGCGCTTCCACATCCTGTTCCTATTATAGCACAACAACATCACACCATTACATTTGCATTGCCGCACATTTTGACATCACGGACAGGGATCCAAAGGCACGTAGACGGACCAAAGGAACATTTTGACCCCCCCCCCCCCCCCGCCACCGAATTGAGTGAATTTCCTTTAGCGCTCGCCCTCGTTTGGGTCGTAGCCGAGCTGGAGCGATTTCTTCCGTGACGCTAACGTGGATGTCTTGCGAACGCGGGAGATAGCCCGAGTACTCATAGAAAATTCCGCAAAAAGTGAGACTTTTTTTAAATTTTGGTTCAATAGTAACTCAAAGAAGCGATGAAGGGGGCGTGGCCTCTGTGACAGACTGCTTTCGTCTTCACTGCGCGAACGTACAAGTCGGAAAGATGAGCTTGAGAATTGCACGCCGAGTTTTACTCCACGATTTTAGATTGAGGTCTCGCTAAGTAGACATTTTGGTTTTTGGTTTTCGTCCGATCACTTTCAACGGACGCTCGTGACAGACGGCGTAGTTCTGTGACGCCAAATGGGAAAATAGGTCCGTGTGGCAAACGCGGCGGTTGAACGGAGCCAAACTGGCTGCGTAATTTTGTGACAGTCAAGAAAGGACAAACTTGCCAAATGCGTCCGGAGAAAAGCCCACGATTAGCGAAACGCGCGCTGACAACTTGCCGTGTCTTGAGCGAGAAAAGCCGCTGATAGGCATAAAAATGTTTTACAGTCCCTCTTTGAAAGGCGGCACTCCACGCCGTCTTTCAAAAAGTCGTCTTATGAAGAGCGCGCGCCGATGATGTCCTTAAGGGATTTTCTTTTTAGAATCGGGAGATTATAGTTGACACGCACATTAAACAGATTAAACCGGGCCGCTCTCTCAAGGCAGTTTATCTAATGGAGAAAATGTGCAATGCTAATTGAGAAATTCCGACGGTAAAATTATATTTAAACCCCGCCTTCTCCCTCTCTTCCTCCCTCTCAATCTGCCGGTGGATTCAGCGTGAAGAAATCAAACGTCCGGCGGCGGCGGCGGTAGCTAGGGAGGGGCGTTGTTTGCTAAGCTAAAAGGTAATTGTCTGTGAAAACTTCATCGATGACAGATTCAATTCCATTTGGCAAATGTTTAATAAAGCCTGCGCAAACAGCAGCGGGGCCTATCTGGGAAAACAAAGGCAAACTTTAATTGCTTTCATCATCGTTGAAAAAAAAAAAAAAATAGCAGTTAACAGAAACTGTCCCGACCAGGAAATTGAACCGCATTTGGCAGAACGATGCGTAATTAAGATAGCGCGTCCTGAGCGGAGGGCCGACTTGTTGTGGCTAGCGACGGCATTCCGAGCCTATTCAATTAACGGCACGGACGCAAAGGGGAAAAACCGGCAGCCCATTAACGTATCGCTCGCTTTTAATCAGATCCGCTTTTTGAAAAGAAAAAAAAAAAAAAAAAAAAAAAAAAACACGTTCATTAACAGATAGGGGATGGAAAGATGTATTTTTCATTAGCGGGTGAAATAATGTTTAGCATCAAGGAGGAAGAAAAAAAAATATATATCTCAAGAAACGCAATTAAAGCTCGTGGGCAGCGTAAATTTCCTGCCAGCATTTTTATTTAAAAGCTCATTACTGCACCTTTCATCTGCACTAAAAGGAAATCATGATTTTTCCTCTTTTATTTACCAGGAGTGCTCCAGTGCAATTTGGAATCGTTCTCACACGGCGCTGGGAAACAAAAAAGGACTTTGGAGGTGGGAAAGTGACGACATTATTTTTCCTGGAGGAAACGACAACAATCTACAGGGAAAAAAAAAAAAAAAAATACCTGAATAACATTAATAATAATAATAATCGGGAACATCAGCATGGTGAGGATTTTTTTGTTGTTATGGAAAAGTCATGATGTGAAAAGAATTAAGCCATATTTAAAACAATATTTTTTAATTAGGAAAGTTACGATAACAAAGCTGTAATTGTTGAGGAAAAAGTAATATTTAAAAAAAAAAAATAAATGAGAAAGGGGTGGCACGGTGGATCTGCGGGAAAGCATTGGCCTCACAGTTCTGAGGTCCCGGGTTCCCAAAAACATCCATCTACCCATTTTCTAAGCCGCTTATCCTCACCAGGGTGGCGGGGAGTGCTGGAGCTTATCCCAGCCGTCAACGGGCAGGAGACGGGGTACACCCAGAACTGGTCACCAGCCAATCGCAGGGCACATGGAGACACACAGCCGCACTCATAATCACACCTATGGGCAATTTAGACGTTTTTGGGATGTGCGGGGAAACCGGAGTGCCGGGAGAAAAGCAATGCATGCGCGGGGAGAACATGCAAACTCCATACGGGTGGGTCCGGTATTGAACCCGGGACCTCAGAACTGTGAGGCCAACATTTTACCAGCTGATCCACCGTGCCGGCATCCCAAAAACATTATTAAACATTATTTTGACACTCGAAATTGCCCCTGTGTGTGATTGTGAGTACGTCTGTTTGTCTCTATGGGCCCTGCGATTGGCTGGCGACCAGTTCAGGGAGTGCCCCGCCTCCTGCCCGTTGACAGCTGGGATGGGCTCCGGCACTCCCGTGACGCTCGTGAGGATAAGCGGCTCCAAAAAGTGGATGGATGGCAATGAGAAGGGAGACATTCAATAAAGAAGAAACAAAATGAAGCAAATCACTTGGTGGGTTTCTACGTGGCCTGCGATTGGGCGGCGACCAGTCCGCACCGAGACGGTTGGGATGGGCGCCAGCACCCCCCAGAAGATGAATGAATGAACGAATGGTCTTCTTGTACAACGACAAATCGATAACAGGCTGGCCAAAGCAAATTAACTGAAGGTGGGAATCCAAATCTCAAGAAAAAGTGAGAGACGTGTCGTAAACGCAGATCCCCGCAAGAGAGGCGCAGAGCGATGACGGGCGTGCACACGTCATAAATCAAGCCCGTAAAACATTTCATTGCCACACAACACTAAATTACGCACACATTCTGTTTAAACATTGTCATTTTGCCTCATTCACATTAAACCAATGCCCGCTTTTTACAATCCATAAACAGAGTATCTGCAATAAAAGTTAATAAATGTCAGCATTTGCATTTGCGCAAAGACGGGGGGGGGGGGGGGCACACACCCTTGCTACATTTTTTTTTTTTTTTTCCCACGGCAAATATCAATCTATGAACCTTTCAACATTTTGTCAGACAAAATGCTAATTGTACCTTTAGGAATTTTCAACGACAAGTGACAAGAAATGAGATGCGATGTCCTTTTCCAGTCAGGACGACGAGCCGGAATAAATTAAACTTCACAAACAAAACCAAAAAATGTAATCCGGTGACGCACGCGCAACCGGGATACATTTCCATTTCAGCAACCCCCCCGCACGCGTCACTTAATTGCGCTCAAGTAGTTACCGCGTCGTCGTTTGACGGCATCCTTCGCGCTTGACGACTCTTTCCTGCCCTCCTGTTTATTGAAAGGCTGATAAAGGATACGATGAATTATTCATGAGTACAGATGAGATTATGGCGCCATACGTTGGCCAAA
This sequence comes from Syngnathoides biaculeatus, assembly GCF_019802595.1. Classification (NCBI taxonomy): domain Eukaryota; kingdom Metazoa; phylum Chordata; class Actinopteri; order Syngnathiformes; family Syngnathidae; genus Syngnathoides; species Syngnathoides biaculeatus. The sequence goes on along the minus strand of NC_084653.1, from coordinate 27,189,336 downwards.
CGCCGTGGAAGCGTTTGAAAGTTCATCTTTCATTTGTTCAAAGGAGTCAATCGAAGGGTCACACGCAGACACGCGACAAAAACGACACTGAAACTACAATCACACACAAAACATGGAATATGACATGAAAAATGAAGGGAAGTTGGCATTTTACAAGGGGGGGGGGGAGAAAGAGAATTTTGCAAGAATAAAGTCGGCGGTACAACTGGCAAGAGCGCCGGCCTCACAGTTCTGAGGATCGGGGTTCGAATCCCGACCCCATCTGTGAGGAGTTTGCATGTTCTTTCCCGTGCCTGCGTGGATTTTATCCGGGCACTCTGGTTTCCCCGCAAATCCCAAAAATATGGATGCATGAATAGAAGACTCTAAATTGACCCAAGGTGCGACTGTGAGTGCGACTGCGCCCTGCGATTGACTGGCGACCAGTTCAGGGTGTGCCCCGCCACCTGCCCGATGACAGCTGCGAAAGGCACCGGCACTCACGTGACCCTTGTGAGGATAAGCTGCAAATTAAATGGATGGATGGATGGATGTGGGAGGAAACTGGAGTGCCCACACAGAGAAAACCCACGCAGGCACGGGGGAGAACATGCACATTCCACACAGGTGAGTCCGGGATCGAACTCGGGACCTCAGAACTGCGAGGCCAACGCTTTCCAGCTGTCCCCTTCTGATTTCATTTTTTTCTAAATATGACCTTTTCCTCAACAATTACAGCTTTGTTATATTAACATTACTCATTTAAAAAGATTGTTTTAAATGTGGCTTAATTCTTCTATAACATCATGAGTTTTCCCCCCCAAAAAATCCTGCGAGCCTTGTGAGGATAAGCAGCTGAGAAAATGGATGCCTGGGATCGATTCCCGCTCAGCGATGGTGTGGATATGTGCCCCGCGAGTGTCTGATGACCAGTTCAGGGTCGAGCGTGTCTTTCGCCCAATCTTAGCTCGCAGGGGCTCCGGAACTCCCGTGACCCTTGTGAGGATAAACGGCGAAGAAAATGGATGCCTGGGATCGATTCCCGCTCAGCGATGGTGTGGACACGTGCCCTGCGATCGGCTGGAAACCAATTCTGAGTCGAGCGTGCCTTTCGCCCAATCTTAACTGGGACGGGCTCCGGCACTCCTCGTGGGGATAAGCGGTTCAGAAAACGGACGGATGGAAGAATACATTGAAGTTTAGAGTGAAATATATGACTCATATTGCGTACCGCGACATGCAATTCAATATTTGTGCCTATGACACGGTCCTTCGAGAGCTCGTGCACGTGACGTCACCATTTTCACGGCGCCATTTTGCAGGTCAAACAGAGCCGCTCAACATTGTGGGAAAAAATTGACCGGGAGGAGAATATTTAACAGACGAGACGGATATTCAAAGAGATGATTGCATGGAATACCATCTGAAAAGACCAGAAAAGATGGATGGATTTCGGCAGTTAAACGTGATGGATGGCGCCCAACCAAAATACGCACACGACTGTGTAGCGATCGCTTCACTTCAGGTGGGAATTATTCTTCTCAATCTCAAATTACCAAAAAGTATTTATAATGCCAAGTTGGCTCATTCGAGAACAATGCGTGTTCAAAAAAAAAAAAAAAAAAAAAAAAAAAAACCTGTCTGTCGCAAAGGTTTACGGAGGTTAAAGTGTGGCCGCAATCGCTTCCGTGTACGTTCCACGGAGAGTACGCCGTCCTCTTTCTTTTTTTTCCCCCAATCATAGTTATTGAACGAGAGTTTGTGTAAAACCGGGGGTCATTTTTTTGAAATATTGGCCTTTGTATTGAATACTAGCTGAAAAGATGGACGGATTCCGGCAGAGGTTAACGTGTGGCCGAACACGCTTCCGCGTTCGCGAGCCGTCAAAACGCGTCACTATGTGGGATTTATTCCTGATTGAGAACAGATCCGGCAACGGAGTACTCGGATGCGTCCAGACTTTTCTACGCCTTCAAACTTTTCCGTGTCCATCTCGACGACTTCCTCACCAGATCCGCGCGTAGATCCAGTTGTCCGAGACGAGCGGAAGCGAATTAACAGTCCAATTTCTTACGGGCGAAAACATGGATTTCGCCATTAAATACGGGTCCTCTACGCCGAGTTTATCTCGGTTTTCCACCTCCTGTCATGATCCTGCCGCTTCAGCACGAGCTGTGCGGCTGCGCTGACTGGGAGGCGCACACCTCTGCCTCATGCGGGCTGATCATCCCCCGGTGACGACTGGTCCGCCGCCAGTTCGTTGAGCTTTATGTCCCGTTCCAGCACTCTCGTTTTCCCGACTTAACCTGCGTGTACCGACCTCCGTCCGTTCTCCGACCAACCCCGTAAGCCTGACTCCTTCGACACTTCTGCCCGCGTTGATTGTTCTCCCGTGTACCGACTCCTGCCTGTCCGTTCATCTGTTCTCTTCGCCCGACGTCACAACTACCGCTGCTGCACCGGACTGCCTGCTCGATCCCCGAACTCTGCATACGATAAACGTGTCTCTTCTTGAACTACCTTGCGTCTTCCGACTTCCCGCATTTGGGTCCTACCTCTCGTTCCGATGGGACGTGACACCTTCTAAATGCCTGACGGTATCGGACAAGACTCTGGCCGTCGTGCCATAAGACGTATTTTGGTGACAATCCTTTGTTAGACCGGCAACATGGCGACGTAAACAAAAGTCACGCGATCTTCTGACGCAGGCGCGCGAGCTCTCCACATCGCAGTCGCGGACGGCAGTCTGCAAACGTGACACGGCGGGCTCGGAAACCCCCGGGGCCCGACTGTCCGTCTTCTTGACGTTCGGCTTTTCGGGCCACGCCCGGCGCTCCGACTGACTTCCTCCGCTGTGAACTTTCCGCCTTTATTATTCACGTCTAATCTCCTTTCGCCCTTTTTCCCGGGGTCATAATTAGCGGAGCGGCATCCGTCACCCGCGCCGGAGCAGGCCGAGCGGCGCACCTGCGGCCGCGGCCTTTGTCTTAAGTTCCCTCTTTTGTTTTCCCCTCCGTCACAACAGGACACGTTCTCGGGGGGGCCTTAATTCACTTGGCGTCGGCGCAAATCAAAACGCGGGCAGATTGATTTTTAATCTAAGAAACTAATCGCGTTTATAGTGTACGTATCCATCACGGCGGTGACGGTTTGCGATATGATGCGATATGAATTTCACATTACGAGCTCGGGCTACAAGTTCACTTTTAGCGTCGGCGCCGTAATAAAGCTTGGCAGTCGTTCGCTATGACGACTTTTAATAAAGTGTGCATCCAGCGACAATAATTAGTCATGTCATTCTTCAAAGGTCCTTGAGAAAAGATCTCCCGATTCAACCTTTTGTATTAATTCAAGCTTGGCGACGACTGTACCATCTGGGCTCTTGTACTTGGTGATTAATGCCAAGCGCTTGATTCATACGCACAACTGCGGATTAATAAACACGTCTCGTGGAGCTAAATGGCACATACAAATGCTGAGGATGAACTCATTCAGACGCTCTCATTTGTGCTGCTGGTAATAAAGCCCACTCATCACTGCACACTACAATCATCTCTCGGATACATAAATATGGGGGGGGGGGGGGTTGGCGATTAACATAATGTGCTTCTTCCAGAGGAGAGAAAAATAATAATAATAATAATAATCCCGCCGTTCCAAAATGCCCCGAGACATATGTACACAAGCCTCTTCATTTGGCTAACTTGCAACCGGCGCAAAGTGATTAACTGGCGTGGACGATGATGACGGATCAGCGCCACGCGGATGAAACGCCAACAAACTTGAAAAAAAAAAAAAAAAAAAAAAAAACCCGACAGAATTGTTGTTTGCGTGAGACATTCTGGCTCGGCAAACAAAATGAAGTCTGTAATCCCGCCACTCGCCTTCAATGTCACACAACTTGGGAGGGGGAGCGCGGGGGTTGGGGGGGGGGGCACCGTGCCACAGCGACCTCTATCGGTTCTTCACTCACTCATATTTGATAAATGCACGGGTGTGGTCAGTCATGCCCGCAGATGTAAAGTTACGGGTGTGATTAGGGTTAGAATCTCAAGACCTTAAAATAACTTACTTAGTTGTTACACTCGAGTATGGAGGTGTTACCTAATACCATCATCATAATTTATTGACAATGCGCAGACTGACACGGACATTTTTCAAGAGGTCAAAAGACATTCAATTTCAATTTTTTCAAGTTACGTTGATGACTTTCGACGTAAATGCCTTCGTAGTACGCGACGAAGCCCGGAAAATGTGCTTTTGGCATCGCTTCCGAACATCCTCAGTACGGTTAACTTGCATTTCCTGTTTCCGGGTGAATGCTGATTGTTTAGGAGCAGGCTTGTTTTGTTAACAACATTTATGAAATCCATCCATCCATTCTCTTCATTGCTTATCCTCACGAGTGCTGGAGCCTATCCCAGCTGTCAACGGGCAGGAGGTGGGCGGGGTTACGCCCTGAACTGGTCGCCAGCCAATCGCAGGGCACATAGTGACAAACAACCGCACTCATGATCACACCTAGGGGCAATTTAGAGCGTCCAATTAATGTTGCACGTTTTGGGGACGTGGGAGGAAACCGGAGTGCCCGGAGAAAAGCCACACAGGCACAGGGAGAACATGCAAACTCCACATAAGTGGGACTGGGATCGAACCGTGGGCCTCAGAACTGTAAGGCCAACACTTTACAGCTGATCCACTGTGTCACCCGTTTATGAAATAAAGATCTTCATTAATATCAAGACTACACAAAATAAGCACCGTCTTTCAACATCTATGTATTTCTACTCGTAACAAATTTTCCGCGCGTGATTTTTCATGCTCGACCGCGCAGATTTGCGAGTCCGCCAAATCACTGCGACTGCACTTGCCGCTGTTTTGGTTAGCCATGGAGTTCAACAGAGATTTTTATGTCCGAACGTTACGAAATGAATTTCAGTGAAGTGAGAAAATTATTTGGTGGTGAAAACGGTGGCGAGGGCCACATTTTCCTCTCTTGTGTTTGTGATTTTTCAAAGATTCCAGAGCGCGCAATCAAAGAATGTGATGAACGCCAACGAGAGCAACATGACCACGAAAGCGACGCTCATTTTGGATTGACGTTTCCCAAGTGGTGTTTTTTTTGGGGGGTGGGGGGGTGGGGGGGGGGGGCACCGTGCCACAGCGACCTCTATCGGTTCTTCACTCACTCATATTTGATAAATGCACGGGTGTGGTCAGTCATGCCCGCAGATGTAAAGTTACGGGTGTGATTAGGGTTAGAATCTCAAGACCTTAAAATAACTTACTTAGTTGTTACACTCGAGTATGGAGGTGTTACCTAATACCATCATCATAATTTATTGACAATGCGCAGACTGACACGGACATTTTTCAAGAGGTCAAAAGACATTCAATTTCAATTTTTTCAAGTTACGTTGATGACTTTCGACGTAAATGCCTTCGTAGTACGCGACGAAGCCCGGAAAATGTGCTTTTGGCATCGCTTCCGAACATCCTCAGTACGGTTAACTTGCATTTCCTGTTTCCGGGTGAATGCTGATTGTTTAGGAGCAGGCTTGTTTTGTTAACAACATTTATGAAATCCATCCATCCATTCTCTTCATTGCTTATCCTCACGAGTGCTGGAGCCTATCCCAGCTGTCAACGGGCAGGAGGTGGGCGGGGTTACGCCCTGAACTGGTCGCCAGCCAATCGCAGGGCACATAGTGACAAACAACCGCACTCATGATCACACCTAGGGGCAATTTAGAGCGTCCAATTAATGTTGCACGTTTTGGGGACGTGGGAGGAAACCGGAGTGCCCGGAGAAAAGCCACACAGGCACAGGGAGAACATGCAAACTCCACATAAGTGGGACTGGGATCGAACCGTGGGCCTCAGAACTGTAAGGCCAACACTTTACAGCTGATCCACTGTGTCACCCGTTTATGAAATAAAGATCTTCATTAATATCAAGACTACACAAAATAAGCACCGTCTTTCAACATCTATGTATTTCTACTCGTAACAAATTTTCCGCGCGTGATTTTTCATGCTCGACCGCGCAGATTTGCGAGTCCGCCAAATCACTGCGACTGCACTTGCCGCTGTTTTGGTTAGCCATGGAGTTCAACAGAGATTTTTATGTCCGAACGTTACGAAATGAATTTCAGTGAAGTGAGAAAATTATTTGGTGGTGAAAACGGTGGCGAGGGCCACATTTTCCTCTCTTGTGTTTGTGATTTTTCAAAGATTCCAGAGCGCGCAATCAAAGAATGTGATGAACGCCAACGAGAGCAACATGACCACGAAAGCGACGCTCATTTTGGATTGACGTTTCCCAAGTGGTGTTTTTTTTGGGGGGTGGGGGGGTGGGGGGGGGCAGCGAGGCTCCTTCAGTTTCATTTCTGGGGACAGAAGGCGTGCAGCCAAAAAAAAAAAAAAAAAAAATTGGGCTCATTGAGGAGGAATGAACGATGCTCCGATAAGAGACAAAGTTAAGGAGGGCAGACCAAACAGGGAAAGTACAGGGGGGGGGGAGAAACCATAATGCGGGGCGTAGCCTGCCCGAGCAGGAAAATGTGCTGATATGAATATTTTGCACTCTTTCTCGGCTCGTACTATTTTGTTTGTGTGCGTGCAGGACATCGGCTCAAGGTTAGCGTTGCTGACCAGTGAAAGTTTCCAGTTTGGAATGTGCGCAAATCCATATTTTGGGGGGGAACCCCCGTCAAAATGCTTTTTGCCACACATTCTCCACAAAGTCAACCAAAATGCCTGGGATGATAGTAATAAAGTCTACGAAAAGCATCTTCACGTAGTTCTCGGTGACTCATCCCCGGTAGGGGTCAAGTGAGGGACGCCCTTACGTGGCATGCGACGACCCTCTCAAAGCACTTCATGATCACGTGTCGACTGAGATCCAAGCGTGGAAAAATGACTCATGAGTTCATCGTACACTTGAGCAGCAGTTGCGTTCCGTTGCAATTGTTCAAAGTCTGCAGGCAGAAGAAAACTGTAGCGGAGAGCTAATTCTATCTGGGGTACAATTGCTGATCATTAGTAACAGCAAATCGGGGCAGATTGCTGAGAAAAAAGGAAAACGCGAGCTAATCTGCCTATTTTCCTTCACTCAAGGGAACAGGAAAACACAGAGAAAAGACGTTGCAGCCCCATTTCTTTGCCACTCCGGTCCTCCTTTCTGCATTCAAATGAACTTCAGCAGCATCAAATTCTCCCAAGAGGCGGCATTGTCCTCCTGCGTGTCCCCCGGGTTCCCGAGCCCCCGCCCCCCGCACGTATCCAATACACGTTCACGTGCTCCAAATACGCGAGACCTTCAAGTCCCACACGATCCCTTTTGTTGCGCAGATTGTTGTTCCGATTTGAAAACTACGATTCCCACCACTTCGGATCGAAAATGTTCCAGGGTTGAACCGCGTCGGAAAACGGGAACGTTGACAAAGTGAGGTTCAAAAACAAAACTAAACCAAAGTAAAAGGGCTGCAACAATTGGTTCCCAAGAAAGATTGCTGGAACTCATACTGTTACCGCCTACTTGTTAGTCTATTTTTGCCAATGCAAGTTCTGTCCAGTATCTTGTTTTGAGCGACCATAGTTTCAAAATTTCTGGTTCCCTGGTCATGACACTATTTGCCATCGCTGTGGTGCGTCCAAACCACAAAAAGAGTTCAACCTTTATATGCTCGATGAACACAAGTATCAAGAGGTTTTGTTTTGAGACATCATTTAGATTTTTTTTTTTTTTTTTTTGGCGGACCTCACTGTTGCGGCATTTGACTTTGAAGGTTCTGTTCTACTTTGACGCGCACACCCGCAAAGGTGCTTCGATGCGCTCTGGTGAACCTCGACGTTATGTTCAGGGCCAACTCGGGAGCAATGAGGCCTTGCTTTGTGAAACGAGCGAGGCATCGGACAAACCAGCAGCACACGGATAAAGAAAAATATAATAATCCAGGCTACGGGCATCGCCTACGCCGGCCGGACTCCGCACAAGTTGGAGGACTGAACTCAGTCCTCGGTTTGCAACAGGTGACGCTTCGACGCGCATTGCACCAGTTTGCACGGGGATCAAGAATGCATCATCGAGTGCTGCAAGGACACGGGCAAATGTTAGCAACGTAAATTGTTTGGGGTTTTCGGTGTTTTTTCCAAGAAGACTGGAATCCCAGTCTTTGTCTCGAGCATTAGAGAAGGTTTGAGAAATACTGCGGCGTGTTCCACCTTACGTACAAGTTCGGATTACGGAAAGGAAGTCAGTGGTAAACAAAGCAAAGTCCTCTTGCAAGCGGTTGCCTTTTATCTGGCTGTTCACGATGAAACCAAAACTGTAATTCTTCCCGTGTCAGCATTTGCCGTCCGTCACCCGGTTCAAAAATCTGTTCGCGGCCTAAAAAATGGCAGATCTCTTTTGCGGCATGAAATTTATGAGTTGTTGTTTTGTTTTCCTCCTGTGGGTCTTCTGTTTTTTTTACGCAAATTTCCCTGAAGCTGAATAAAACAAAAAGCAAAATTCCAGGGGTCAGGATAGGGCAATTCTCGGGGGCAAGCCAACCAAACAGAGATCAACACACCTGCAAATTCCCTTTTCTTTTTGGAAGGGGGCGGGGCCAGAGGGGGGGGGGTGTATGGGATCAAGATGGTGATTATCTTTGGCCTGATATTAATAAGAAACACAGCAATTTATTCATGCTTTTATCAAACTGTGTGGATTTAGTGATGTCATCTAAGCAGAGGATCTCACGACGACATCAAAACTAACCTCTTTTGTTGAAAGAATTCCAATATTATCATATCTATTCGACAGTAGCAGGATTCAAACGGGCTCAACGGCGCGCCCGCCTCGACAAAACCCTCCCACAGGGTTGCAATAAAACAGCGTTTCCGACTCCGCGTCTCCCCCGTCGCAAAGATCGCGGTCTGAAGCTCTGTGATCTGCGATAGACCAAATGAGACGCAGCAGCTACAACCGAGCCGAGGCGCAGTCGGCGTATTCCCGGCGCTCCTCGAATAGATAATGCTCGCCTCCCCCCCTCGTTTCGCATGCCTTTTATTGGCTCAAAAAGAATGCATCAGAGGGGCCAAACATTAATTCTCCTCGTCATATGGAGGAGCTACGCAAGTGGCATACCACCACGGGCTTTTGAATGATTAAGGGAACACATAAAGGGGTCCGCGTGGCGCTTTGAACATTCCCCCCCCCCCCCCTTCCCCCGGCAGCTCCAGAGTTCCGAGCACTGTCAACTTTATTCCCCGGCTCTGCAGGAGACTGCGCATTAAAAGGCAACATTAACGATCTGTAACAGGTAGGGACAAAGGAATGGATGGACGCAAACTCATCAAGCCTCCTAAAAGCTGACTCGGGCTGGGAGTCCAACGCAGAAAGCACTTTGCCACTTTTTGTCCTTCCCGTTCCATCCACACTTTGTATCACCTTGAAAGAGATCAAAATGGAAAATGGATCAAGAAAGTCTTCGACTGAACACGTCGTCACCGCATTAGCGAACCTGCTCGCCAATGTTCAACGAGGTTACTCAGGGCTTAGTGGGCGTGGCTCGCACGCGTACGCCAATCTGGCGTCGGCGTACGGGGCGGTTCAAATCCGCGTCGAGAAAAAGACGGCAATAACCGGCGCAGTTCTGTCGCCGGGACTGCGCCCGTTTACAAGTTCCTGCAACAGTGACGGTATGCTCGAGTTTTCAATGACGCTAACGTAGCTAGCGCAAAAATGAAAGCGAGCGAGAGTTATCGTTTTGATGAGGTTTGCTTGTGAACGGGATGACACCAGGGACTTCCATGAAAGCGGCATATTTGAATTTCTTTTCACGTGAGCGAGGGGCCGCGCACGTCATCACCAAGTCGGTCCAGTAGATGGCGCTACTCCAGGCGGAGTGGAATAATCCTGCCCCGCCTGCCGAGATCATTCGGATGGCTGGGCCCGGTTGTGTGCGTTCCGATGCAATTGTGTATGTCGGTGTGTGTCTGTTGTGGGCGTGGGGGGGCGATCACTTGAAGGAGTGACATTGACCGGGGAAGTGCTGACTCGCACCAGTGTTTGTCTTTTGATGTGAGAGATCAAATCGATGTACGAGCCGCTTCTCCGGGGCCGCAGCGCCGGCGGATTAGCATTAGCCCGAAGGTACGCGCCTTGCCCCTCGATCATTAGCGCTTACCAAGTAATCAAGATGCAACGAGCGCCGGCGTCGGACACGCGAGGCGAGAGCGAGGCCGTCGTTAGGAGGCTCCCCGACCTGAGCCGCAGACAGCGGATGACACTGACATTTGTTATTGTGGCCTGCCGCGTGATTTGTCAGCGGCCTGTGTGCAACGGTGCCTTCAAATGGAAAATACCACAATGAGATCTCCCGGGTCTTAAGTCAGATGGATGGAACGCTGATAAAAGGTTGATTTTGCCCCGTGCCCACGTTGCTGTGGCTAAACTAATGCAGAATAATTGGCGCATTTTCTCCTGTCAAAAATCGGGCAAAATGACAAACTTTGCCTCTTACAATTGAACGAAGGACGGGACCTCGGCTCTGGGACCAAAGCCGACTAAGCCGTTGTGGACGAAAATAAATAAAAGTTTATTACAGAAAATGGATTTTTAGCCAATAAATCCAACACGCTCCTGTTCTTCCCATTGGGTGGTGTCCAAATTATGGTCCGGGGGACTATTTGTGGCCTTCCCTTTCCTGATGGGTCAGCTTGGCACAGATTGCTGGTTTTTGCTTGCGAATACACAGAAGTTTGGTTTCAGTACAGGTGTTGATCTATTCTAATGAAATGCAGGGCTGAAGGCCACCTCCCAAAAAAACCTGAAAAATCCTACACCTGTTGCTTCAACAACTTCCTGGTCTACGTTTCGGTTGATTTCATTTTTCCATGTTTCCCTGTGTTCCACGTCTTGTGCGCTCACTGTTGGCTGTTGCCACCTGTTCTCGGGAACCTCCTCGCTCCCATTGACCAATCAGTTTCTCCTTGTTGTCTCCTCACTCGGTGTGTACTAAGCTCCCTGGTTTCTTTCAGTTCTGGTCAGTCCACTCGCGCATGTCTGTGTTTGGTGAAGTTATGGTTATTTGTGTCAGTTATATCAGCAATCCTGTTTTTATTGAAGTGTTTCTTTGTTTAGTTGCTTTTTCTTGTTAATTCAATATTTTTTTTAAGACTCCTGCTTTGTCCCCCCCCCCCATTGACCCACAGCTATCTTGTTTCACTTGGACAGCTCAAAACGGCAACACAATACACAATAACCATGTGAAAACAGACAATGATAAATCTGTACACAAAAAGAAAACTACGTTTGACAATCACGTCAGAATTTTTAGCCTTTGCTAAGAACAAATTTAAGCGGTCCCAAGTCTGAAAAATTACAATAACGATAGCTCAAGATTGCCGTGAACACGTCCACGTTCGTTTTTTTTTTTTTCAGTGGCTAAAAGGAATATTAGGGATGTGGACGTCTGATTTGTATCCATTAAAAGCACGGCGAAAAAGTCAGTTCAATTTGCCTAATCACACGTGGCGACAAATTCCCAAATGAGCCGCACATTTTCATCAGCAATATTTTTGTTTCCAATAGCAAAAGAATTTTGCATTTGGGTGTTTTCTTCATGGTGGAGGAGCACCTTGAATCTGGGCTAAAGAAACGATATTACTGCTCAAGTAATTACAAGAATCTGCATTTTTCATTGTTAATTGCTGGTGTCAGCATCATTAATTTTCATTTGCGGCAGGCAATAAAATTAAGAATACTTTGCGCTGATGTTTTAAAATCAGGTCTGTGAAGGGGACACAAAACATGACTTCAATCTCAAGGAGATATTGATTGTGGCTGGATGAGCATTTCTATGAATCTTAAACAGGCCCACGATGGAAACGCGCTGGAGACGTCGCTTTGGATAGTGAACTTCCGGACCGGACGGCGCTGGTTCGATACAATTAAAACGGGTGTCAGCTGACGCGCACGAGCCCGCTCAAAATCCGATGGGGCGCTCAAACTTGGGCGCTAAGCGAGGCACTCTGCGGATTTGTTAGCCCACCCAATTTTGAATCTGGGCCAACTTGTGTAGAAGACGGCGAGGGCAATTACGCATTTATGCTCCGATCCTGTCCGAAATAATAACGTAAGCGCATTCCGAGTCCACGTATTGATTTGATTTCAAACACAGGCTAAAGAGACCAACATGACGGCGACCTCAACCTATAGTAGCGCGAGCGCTTCAATTGCTAGTTTTGATGTCTGGACGCAATCATTTTCCTCGGCCAGTGAGCCCAGCTCAGATCCAGAAGACGGCAGGCGTTTTCTTCCCAATATGGACGGTATTTGATACTCAACTGAGAGAGGAGGGGAGGGCAGGGGAGGGGAGAGATTCAATAAAGCTAATCTGAATTTTATATAAACTTTTGGTTTTGGTGTCATTCCCTCGGTGTGACGAGGCCAAAACATCCGACTTAATTGGTTGACACGGATTCCACCGAGCTATGTCACCAGAAAACTCTCTCAGCAGGTGCATTTTCCAAGATATTTCTATTTTTTGGAAGAATCTCAAAACATTTTACAGTACCTTTAATTTGTTTGCAAAGAACTCAAACTCTCATGAAGTGGCATAATTGATCATTAATAAAAGGTTATGAAGAAATCTTTGGGGTTACAGGTGTGGTCCACCAGTCACGCCCGCAGATATAAAGTTGCGTGTGTGTGTGTTTGTAATTATATATATATATATATATATATATACAGACACACAGACATATTGCACATATTTAAAGGAAAAGTCGGATTCCTGTGGACATTTTTTTTTTTTCACAAAACATAAATCACAGCTTTACGGCAATACCGCTCAAATTAGGTCATTTGTCTTTTTTCAGACTGTCTACTTATGTTTGAATACTCACTGATATTAATACTTCATAATGCCTTTACGTCTTGCAATTGTTCTAAAATGCAGCCACTCCCATTTGAAAAATGTACGGGTGTGGTCAGCCATGCCAGCAGATATAAAGTTGCGGGTGTGTGTTCTGTTTGTAATTATGAGCGTACCCCTTTAAGAGCGGAGGGGGGCGGTGTCAGGTAAACGAGGATGTAGAAGTAGGCTGAGCAGCAGTTCCTCGGGACCGTGTGGTTCAGTGTTTAAAAAAAAAAAATGACGTCAGGCTGTGGTTCACTCCACTGGATCGGTTTTCTTGCGCACTGAGTGTGCAACAAGTGCGCAATTGTGCAGTGGCGCAGCCTCGAGGGAACATTGGTCAAGACTACACAAGATTTTACGCGCGTGATTTTACGTGCTCTTGCGCGGATTTGCGACATATCACAGTGACTGGTATTCTAAACTTTATTTGATTGGGGGCGGGGCAGGTTGAGGTATTGACTTTTTTGACTAACCCGTGTCCGATTTTTATAAGGGTGGAGAGTTTGAGCTGTGATTCAGCAACAAACGTATCTGAGCAACACTCTTGCTGCACCTGCCAGACAGCTAAAAAAAAAAAAAAAAATTGTCAAGTTTCATACGAATTCCACATTGTTTATTGTGTCCCACAGTTTTATCCAGAGAAAACCGCCACCGACTGGAGTAGCGCATTGAGCACCGGCGTACTTCTACTGCGAAGATCTACAAATCTGACCGAAACCACGACCCCCCCCCCCCCCCCCCCCTTATGATCGTTGGGTTCGTAAGATAACGTCGGGCTGTTTCTCATGCGAAAGCAGATTGTAGGAGAGTTTGATGTGAAACGCTGTAAAGTGTCCGCGTTCTACGGGGGGAGGTGACATTGTGTGTTTCTGCTCCTACACTTGATTTATAGCTCCATTTGGCCCGCGCCTGTAGCAAACACATCCTGCCTGCTGCATTGTAGTCACCAAACAAAGGAAAAATGAAATGGATCTTTGTGGACACACACAGAAAAATCAATGAATGACTATTTCCCGTTTCGTACGACGCGAGTCCAAGCGCTCCAAATCCTTGAACTTTCCTCTTGCGTCCCCGCAGAAACATGTGAGCAAAGTTCAACCTGGGATTAAACTGTATCCCGGCGTATCCTTGAAGAGAACGCGCAGTGCAGTTTACGCCACCGGCGCCGCTCTCAACAGAACCAATTTGGAGCGCTGTGTGCTCACGTTGGCTTGTGTTTGCGGATGACAACGAGAGACTTTCGCGAGGTCGCTTCGTCCGTAGGGCGTGGCTTGAACACACCGTTGAAGCGCAAAAACCACGTCAAATACAAATTATCCTAAATTTATTTGCATATCTCTATACATGATGCAAAGTTTGCAGAAAGAATGTTAGGGAGACAAATTTATGAGACTAAAAGTGTCTTTTTTATTATTTTTTTTTTTTTTTTACCAAAACTCATTATCAAAAATTTTGTGGTATTTTTCTTTTTTTACTTTTCATGTGAAATAACTCAGCGAAAAAACTGTTACTATGTCTTCTTACAAGCTAAAAAGAATGACTAGTTTTGTTACAGTTTTATGATCAATCACACATCTGCAATGTGTATTTCGTAAGATGTTTCCCACTACCTTTCCACAAAAAAAAAAAAAAAAAAAAAAAGAAAATCAATATAATAAATGAAGTTTACATCCAGCATGTGGTACAATTAGGGTGGGCGCGATACTTGTAAGACGCACCCTCCTCCGGTGGCGGCTAATCGATCAAAGTTACATGTCGCTGACGTCAGTCAATCTCTCTTTACATGCAGCACCCGCCTGACACCGAGGTCCGATTCCTGGAGCCACGACGGCAAGTACACCAGCGCAAATTACATTTATAACACCCCGGGATATATGATTACACCAATCCGAGTGGCTAATCATTGTAAGAAATAAGGGGGACGACACCTTGGTCTTTCAAAAGTCAATCCTCCACTTTCCAAGCCGCTTATCCTCACAAGGGTGCCAGAGCCTGCCCCAGCCAACTTTGGGCAAAAGGCAGATCGCACCCTGAACTGGTCACCAGTCGGTTGAGATGGAAAAAGACACCGGCACCGAGCAGGAATTGAACCCGTGCTGTCGGCACCAAACTCAGGGGTGTGTGCGTCTACAGCGACTGTGCGTCCTTAAATTCTGAATATAAGTTTTCACGATTGCTGTCGGGTTGACATAGCTTCTTTGAATCCCGTCGTTTCTATTTTTTGCGCCTGTGCTTGTACCCGTCGCGAAGCGCACGCCGTTCTCCCGCGCTCCGTTTCCACAAGACCAAAAAGTATTCCAAAGCTCCGCGTTGGATTGTTCTTCAACGGGCTGCACGAAACACGGAGCTTGTGCACCATCGCCCCCCACCCGCCGTTCCTTTTCCCGTCCCGAAGCGCGTCGACCCCGCTCCGCAACAATGACGGCTGATTTGGACTCGGCTCACCCGAGGCAAATAAGTGCTTAAGCAGCTGCGTGTACTTTGATCCAATTTTCCTCCTGAACGTGAGCTTCCTCGTGCACTCCAAACAACCTTGCCTGAGATGCCAGTAGATTAAAGACAAGGAAAATGCTTCTCGTGATTATTGTTGGCTGTGTAATGCTACCGAGAACAATATTTCCCCAAACTCGGGATCAGGAACCGCAACACGCACGAGGCCAGTTCCTACGGCAGAGGTCACCGACCTTTTAGAAACTGAACAGAGAAGAATTTTAGCTTCATATTAACGATAAATGATATTCGTCTACGTGAAGACACGGATCATATTAATGATTTTCCACGATAATACATCGGGTTGGTGAGTCCTTTCCCACTGGCAGCAGGTTGCGGGTGAGTTATGCCGTTGAACCAATCGACGGTTCCGCGGCTTGATGGCACGAAAAGACAATTTCGACGTCATTCTGGAGAACAGCAAACACAAAAGTGGCTCCATCGAGTGGAACTGGAGTACTGGAGGAGAGGAGAAAAATGGTACGTAAATAGAAAAGATGTAAACAGTTGTTTGTTTCCATGAGTCCTGCGATCGGCTGGCGACCAGTTCAGATTTTTTCAGATTTCAGATATTAGAGGTCATCTCTGCTTTCACCTTGTTCGACGGGTATTGCTTTTATTGAATCAAATACCACGGCCATCTTTGAAGTGGGTTGCTGGCTGCAGACGTCCAACCTGCACAAAGGGTTCTTGTTTCGCTTCGAGTTGGCCCATTGAAATAGCAGGCAGGCAGCGGTCACGTCTTGAAAGTAATTAAGAGCAACATCCAAAGAACTTGGGATCTTTTCGCTGGGTGCTGTGTCGTTGCGTTGTCAGCGAAGTCAAGCCACTTGGCCGCATTCACAGCAACGTGCGTATTCCTCTGTATTTAAACCATCCCTGAGAAGTGCTAGCAACGAACGTGGACCACCACAGGAACCAAATCCAGAGCTATCGTTACCACTTTGGTCAAGGATTTAACATGCGTGACTCGAGTTGTCTGGCGTAGATGCAGAAACTCCTGAAGCCCAAATTTGTGTTCACAGCTTCAAAGCGGCCGTAGCTGCGATCATTTTACATATTAAAAAGGTAGCGGTAGCAAGCATTTGTACAACAACTCAAATGTACGCGAACACACGTACACACAAAACTTTTTATTTCATCATTTGGCCCATGTGTAGTTTTAAAGACCATGTCGTGACACGGGACTCGTCTTGGAGGCAATCTCCATTTATTTGCCATAACTGCCGTGGACAAGGCGAAACAAGCACTTTGTAGTACATGTAGCATCAAGCTAGGACCAAAACGTACGTCGTCGAAAGGGGGAATATCCGCCGTGAACGAGGCGAAACAAGCACTTTGTAGTACATGTAGCATCAAGCTAGGACCAAAACGTACGTCGTCGAAAGGGGGAATATCCGCCGTGAACGAGGCGAAACAAGCACTTTGTAGTACATGTAGCATCAAGCTAGGACCAAAACGTACGTCGTCGAAAGGGGGAATATCCGCCGTGAACGAGGCGAAACAAGCACTTTGTAGTACATGTAGCATCAAGCTAGGACCAAAACGTACGTCGTCGAAAGGGGGAATATCCGCCGTGAACGAGGCGAAACAAGCACTTTGTAGTACATGTAGCATCAAGCTAGGACCAAAACGTACGTCGTCGAAAAGGGGAATAACCGCCGTGAACGAGGCGAAACAAGCACTTTGTAGTACATGTAGCATCAAGCTAGGACCAAAACGTACGTCGTCGAAAGGGGGAATATCCGCCGTGAACGAGGCGAAACAAGCACTTTGTAGTACATGTAGCATCAAGCTAGGACCAAAACGTACGTCGTCGAAAAGGGGAATATCCGCCGTGAACAAGGCAAAACAAACAAACACTTTGTAGTACATGTAGCATCAAGCTAGGACCAAAACGTACGTCGTCGAAAGGGGGAATATCCGCCGTGAACGAGGCGAAACAAGCACTTTGTAGTACATGTAGCATCAAGCTAGGACCAAAACGTACGTCGTCGAAAAGGGGAATAACCGCCGTGAACGAGGCGAAACAAGCACTTTGTAGTACATGTAGCATCAAGCTAGGACCAAAACGTACGTCGTCGAAAAGGGGAATATCCGCCGTGAACGAGGCGAAACAAACACTTTGTAGTATATGTAGCATCAAGCTCGGACCTGGACAAGGGAAACAAATTATATTATCCTCTATACATACTACAAAGTGCGAATACCCCTCAAACACGGTGTAGCTTAGCAAATCGTCGAAAAGGGGAGGGGTGAAGACGGTCGCGGTACTTATTACGGGAAGGTGCGTACCTTCTAAGTATACGGCGGGGTGCAGGGGCGGTACTTAATTGCAACGTTCCACTCGGGGTTAATATGTCGGGCAAATATTTACACATTTTGTGTGATTATAAACAAACGAAACTTATTTACTTTTAACTCTGTTACACCTATACAATATATGCAATATATATTGTCAACTGGAGCTGGTATGGACCAAATGTTACAGCGGCATCTGACAGGCAGTGTTGGATCGATTTATTTGTGGAAAAAAAATAAAAAAATAAAAAAAAAAAAGAGGATAGCAACCCTAAAAGAAAATTAACATCACCACTGGCACTCTTTTGTCTCAACAATGCTGTTATTACCTCCTCCAGATTCAATATAATCTTTTCCTAATACAGTATTCCTTTCAACGCATTGACGCTTGGACGTGATATTTACGGAGTCCGTGTAGGTGAGTCCAGAAGCCATATTTGGAAAAACAGCAGAGGTTCCCTTCAACCCAAGTTGGGCCCGACTCAGCTGACAGGCTGTACTTTGTAGTTCAGGTATCTGTTGTACTTATACGCGACGGCAAAAGGCTGGAAGTTAATAAGGAGGTTCAATTGGGGGGTTGGGGGGGGCATATGGTGAACATGGCAACCTTTAACATCATCGTGCGCTTGACTTATCCCCAAGGACGACGCGGCTAAAAAGATGATCAGCGAGAGAAAATTGATAGCGGTGATTTAATAAACATCGTCAAAACGATCCCGGTGACCTGGCAGGCGGCGCGGCAGTCGCTCGCACTTCGGCTAGGTTAAAGAATCAAGTGCGATGATTCATTTGACTGACTGGGGTAGTTGAGTTTGATGGATCGTCCCTAAAAGCATCATTGCTAATCTTCGGCTCCTCTTTTTTAGGTTATTCACAGATCAGTGAGTTTTCCGGCTAATCCTGGACCCGACCGGCGCTCCAGTCTGTGTACATGGTATTCATCACGCGCTGACAGGTGGAGTCCTTCAGACGACAAATAACCTTCAGCGAGAGGAGGTGCGCGAGCGGTAGCTGTGCACTTATTTTGGATACATTGCACAGCGGAGTGCGGAAAGCTGCGCGGGGAGATGTATGGCGTCCTTGTTGGGCGCGCCGAGATGGACCCCCTCTCCGATTGCGAGCACAATCATTCTGAGCCTCAGCCATGCCTTCGACAACTCAATCAGACAGCTTTCTACCTGTAAAGTGGCTGGGCTGATTTGATTGCCATTTTTATTGGATCCCGCGGCCATAAATCAAACCAACGGGGACGGCTCCACAGACGTGACCGCTCGTCATTCGCCGGCAGCCTTGGAAACATTGTTTCGGAGGCCGCGCCGCTGTCATCAGAGGTAAATCAGGCCTCGGAAGTTTCTTCCCTCCGACGCGGTTAAATCATTTCGGAAAAATGGATGTCACAGCAACCAAGTGTTTTAACCTACCCCTTCGATAGAGTCCCATCAAGCGGTGACAATGTCAGCGCTTTTAGCCTCTTTTGGGGGGGGGGGGAGTCCTCGCTTCGTGGTCTGCTTGAGCTGATAAGAGCAACTCCAATTTTAGACATTTTCATAGACTTTTCTAGTTTTGTGACTTTGATAGGGAGCGGGAATGGCAGTGGATCACAATACAAGATTTGGCCAACAATAAAAATATCATTGGCACAGCCCTCCATCTTGCAGTAAGCTATACATTGGAAAAAAAACAGCCATGATGCGACGCAATATTTACATATGTGAGTTAAAAAGAAGCGGGGAAACTCACAGAAAACAGAACCGTTTGCATGAGTATACAGGCATAAAGGGAAAATTAATTCATGCCAAACATAAAAACAGAAGCATTTAGGAACAAAAATCTGTTTGGTGTGAATCTTTTTTGATAGCTGATGGTGTATCAATTATTTACTGCTCAAAAACATCACAATATACTTTGTCACACTGAGTTGTTGACTGTATTTTATGCCCTGGTAGCACCGGCGGCCCTGACGCCGACCAAAGTAAACCATTAGCAAACTAAAAACACGAGCGACAGCCAACTTTGGCCAGCGCTCTCACCTTGTGGTTCTGGGTTTTCCAGTTAGACAGTAAAATGAGATCTCATTTCAGATTATCAGTGGGTATTAAACCGATTATTAGATTAAAAAACAACCCCACATCTGTCAGGATCAATGACAAATGTCCAAACCTAGAAAGAAATGTACACAATGTCAGTGGATCGTCTTTTCTAGATAGCAAGACGTGGTTCCAAAGGCTAATCTTAGCTGTAATAAAACTGCCTTTAACGTGACTAACAAAAGGCTATATTTTACGGGCTGTTATCATAACAGAAAATGACTTCCCGTCGCAGTAAGTTCGAAAACATTGTCCTCGATTTTGGCATGCAATGACAAAAACCGGATTCTAAATATTCAGCGAACATTCGGCCCTATTATTCAGACTGGGCATCATGAAAAACGGTGTGGTTTTTTTTTTTTGTTTTTTGTTTCGTTTTTACAATCCCCAAAGAAACGGAGCCCCCCATCCGAGCTCCTAAACTTCCTTTTACACTCCCTTTGAAAGTTGAACTGCGTTGTTCATCATCGCTTAGCGCCGTCTCCTCGGCGTTTGATTCAGTGTGAAAGTGAAGTCTATCATGTCCACCAGCACTTACCGCGGCAACATATTCTATTAAAACGCAGGTAGCTCATTTCCTCCCCCTGCATGGGTGAGCGAGACTGTGAACGAACGTGATGTAAAATTAATTCCCATCTCTGAAATTTTGATCGCGCCGGGGCTATTTTGGGTTCCTGGCGGCGACGGGTAATGGGAGGTTGTTGCTTCCTTACCTCGTTCCCAGGGGGGCTCTTTGAATCAATGTCATTCAGCATAAATATCACTTGATCTGGAAAAGGAAATTGGACAAAACAAAAGCCATAAACGTAAGGAAGCGCCGTGAACGCGTTAAAGATACAAGGAGGCCAGATATGTCTGAGGCGGAACCGAGGCGGCCGTTAGGGGCGCGGATGATTTGAATCAACAAGGGTGAACAGATATGGATACTCGGCGCATTAGTGTTAATAGGAATAGATTATGGAGGGATTTGGCGGAGTGACCTTCAGTGCACTAATTGAAATAGTATTCCGAGTCAGCAGTGGAGTAATCAACTTAAACACAGAATCATAAATCACGGTGAGTAGCGCTGTCACAACGCAGCCATTAGCCTCGTGTTTTTTCCCCCGGCAACCTCGCCAAAATGTTTGCCACGCCGCTCCGTGGGTTAATAGGAACAGAAATGGCATTTAGACTCTATTTGGATCAAGCGCACTGCGGGGTTGAAAGTTTGCTAATTTGCAGGTAATGTGAATTGATGTAGTGAGCGGGCTGGAAGACGGGCCCGGCGCCGGCGAGCCAGATAAAAGCCGCGTCGGAACGCCGCTCGGTGACAGCCCGTCTTTGCCGGCTTGACTAAGAGGTCCGCGAGTGGCCAGATCTGTTATCAAGAAGGGATCAATCTTACAGCCTTGGTCTGACCTTTGTGTTTTCTTATTAATTAGAGCTGACAAAAGAGCAATAAATTGCGCTTCCTTAGGGCTCCTGCTCTCCCCGTTACCTTCAAGAAGTCAAATTTAAGACTGCGAAGGACCTCTTTTTCCTAACGCTACCTCAAAAGACCAAGGACCCGAAGACCAGACACTTGGATGAGCAGCGTACACTCGAATTAATAACAAAAGTAGAATATAACATATGAGAAAGAGGAATTAAAAGTATACGTAACACGCGGGTAGAAACAGTAAAAGTAGTCAATAGGTCCGCGTGAAACAATTACCGATGATCCAGTTGTAAATCATGTATACGACAGTTCGGGTCGGTGGAGTGTCCATCACGTGCGAAATGACTGAACCTTTTTGGTATGTGTCTCTTTCTGCAAAGTGTCTTTGAACGAACCGTTTTGGATTTCTGCCTCACTGTTACATAACTGCGATGCTAATATATATATATATATATAAAAACACACCCACACCTGAACTTCCCCAACTATGACTTGGAGGCCCGGCTGAGTGAACATCTGCCAATTTCAAGTAGTTCGCTAGCAGGGCCACACTCTTGGAAACGCTATCCTTTCAAAGCTAACGTGGACGCGGAGCTGCAGAGCGTCAGCTTCTCGTAACCACTAGTTTTATGATTAGCCGTTGCTCGGTGAAGTTCTTGAAGTGGCGATGGGGTCGGGGGTCGAGGGGTCGAGGGGTTATTTGTCCTTGTCGATATTTCTCCAACATGCGCGCGCTAATTGCAAAAGCAATACTGGGCATCTTGGCGATGAAGCGCTGCCTCGACACAAGAAAATATAATCCATGCCTTCTCAAGTTCCCGAATTTAAATTTGTTAAGCAAAGTGCTCCCACCCAGGATCCGCCCCCGGTTTTTGGGTATAGCCGAAGCAGGACTCGCTACAGACGCAGCGGTTCACAGTACGGACGGAAGGTGAGGGCAGCCTCAACTTGCAGGAGATGGGACCTCCCCGCTCAAATCCGGAACAAAAAATAGGGTCAAATGATCCTTGAGCCTTGGGGTCTTCAGGAGCAGGCACATCTCCAGACATTATGAGACCTGGGAACTCGTTTCACTTGTGGGAGGGCTACGTCTCCTTTGAGATGTCGCTCGTCCGGTTAATAAATGTTGGACCCTCGCACGAATCCTTCCAAATACGAGGCAACCAAATCAAAGTTCACCAAGCGTCACGGAACAGATTGTGGCCCAACTTAATTACTTATTACAAAGGAAGCTTGAAGGGAAAGGAGAAACATTTGTACGACGACGACGATGGCGGAGTGCAACTTCCAAGGAAAAGCGAGGCCTTAACTTGCTGAAATCAAATGGAGGACACGTTCCGATCAAGAATGTGGCGCTCGTTTGAAACAAAGCTCTTCGTGAGCTCCACCGCGTCTATTTAGTCATCATCGCTTGCACTAAATGTAATTTCAAGTATTGGCGCCGAGTGGATTGCGGCAACATCTATATCAATAGCAACGGCGGCCCTGCCGCTAAATAGCTTTTTAATTGCGGCTAAAGAGTTGAAATTGGATACTAAACAGCCAGTTAGCGTCGGCGAGACGTCTTTCGCACAACAATACGCCGCAAACTTGTCACGAAAGCTGATAAGAGGGCCGATCCGGAGCGCCTACGCGGCATTAATCAAATATCAGCTCTAATTAAAAGCGCTTTAAAGAAAGCTTTTCTCCGAAATGTTGCACAGGTATGGTCATAATTTTTGATCAGCCAAGCCTGCAAGACAAATAATTAGAAATGCCACAGCGGCCTGATGAGTGATGTCAGCATCTGCGAGTGACCTTCCCCTGCTAATTAATTTTCATTCCCAGAGAAGGAGGGGGGAAAAAAAGCCCCCGTTGTTGCACATTATTAATTGAGTTCATGAAAAGATGCACCTGATTAATTTTTGTTGATAATACATGTCATTCTGGCAGCCGTCGGTCATCATTTGAGGGGGTTTCGGTCTCTGTGTTTTTCAAAAGTTGATCTAAGTCATCTTTGTTCGAGATGAATTCATCCTGAAACAAAAAGGACCTCTGTTGGCAAACTGTAATCATCTCGGACTTATTTTTATAACTTGTTTAATGACATATTACGGCAGCTATGCCGGGAGTGAAGGAAACAAAGAGCCTTTGGTTACTGAAAGCATCTTGTACTCATAACAGCGCAAAGATGCGTTTTTTTTTTTTTTTTTTCTTAAAACCTAAAAACCCAAATTTCTCTCTTTGTGCTTTACATGAGTAACTTTGCGTATAAGAAAATACACCCAACAACTTTTGATTTTTTTTTCCATTTAGTTGTGGTGAAAACGTCGGAACCGTTTTTGCAGTTTTCCGTCACGTACCACGTCGTGTACACACGGCTGTGTGTAAACAGCAGAGCGCGAGTCTTAAAAAAAGAAAGAAAAAGTCGCATGAACAATACCGTAAACATTGCAGTCATTCAAAATCATTCAAGGCATGACGTTGAAAAGTTTGCACCTGCTGATTTGGTACAAAGGCCAATCTTGATGGAGAAATAAGAGTCATTTCCTTTTATTTAAACATGGACTTAGCTGCGCACTTTGATTAAGATCTGTACCAATATGCAGGTGCGTGAAAAAAGGTAGTAGTCTTCGCTCATGAAGTAACAGCTGACCATCAATAAACATTTAAAAGTGGAAGCTGAATTCGGGCAAGGCAACCAGTTCGGGAAATTTGGGACGCTGTCACGTTTGAGACGCGGTCTTTCACTGCATACGTGCATCGTGGTGGCTCACTGGTCTTCACCTCTGTAACAGAAAAACCTGCACGGAGCAGTTTTTCGCCCTCGCTTTTGTTCTTAATGAAAAGCGCCGGTAACGTCTGCGGTTGCGCGATAAGCTGCCAAACACGGAGGGAGAAGGGGTCTCGTCTCGCTTTGGAATGAATAACGCGGGACGCACTCTTGCTAATGAAAACCTATCATTTGCCTCGGGGTAATCGGTGCGACCGCAGACCGTAATGGCCACCTTCCCAACCGCGCCACATTGTTCTTGACGGCACCGAACGACGTGAATAGCTGGCGCTCGCCATTGTCGCAAAACTGTTAAAAACATCTGCAATTACGCTGGGCAAATTGTTGACTCCCCCCCTTCCAGTGGTATTTGATATGCTCGGCACAATGAGGGGACGAATTAGGACTAATAAACAGGTCTGACAATTGGGTGTTTAATTGGAGGATCATTATATCTCTCCCATAGCGATGCCCCCACAGCCAAAGCCCTCGGTTTCAAACGGGACACAAGAAAAAAGCCTTTAATGAATACTCCCGTGACTTTGCGCCGTCTCTCACAAAGGGGGAGGCACATAATGCGTTTTTATCTCTCGCATAGTTTCCAGTAATTGTTGGGCCGAGGTACCAGATCAATGCGGCTTCCCTTGGAAATAATTAAAGCGGAGGTTAAATTCGGGTTACGCCGGGCATAATGTGACATTTGCTGGAGTTTTCTTCAACCTGGGATCAATTTGACATTACAATCAGCGGCAAACAATCGCAGCCAGTTCTCGGTGCTCAAGCGGCTTCAGTTGGAGTCCGGCGAACTCTTGCGTTTGCTTCTGCCGTGACGCCGCCAAGCCAAATACTGTACGTACTGTAACCGTCAAGATTGACAGAGCCGCCGGGACTTTTTTCATGTCGCGGGCCGAGCGGTACCCTTCCAACTTGTGTGCGGCGCTCGTACGAGTTTTGCAGCGCTCCTAAAATCAGCAGTGTTCACGATCGTATGAAACTGTCTTTATCGAATGGTAATTCTAGTAGGAGCATTTGTCAGTGTTGATCCATAAAATGTCATCACAGCAAATTATTAAAAAAAAAAACAGAGAAAATGATGCATAGTTGCATTTCTTGACATTTCTACATGCGGACAACAATATTGTCAACTCTACAGACAACGGTGTAATATACACGTCACTTCATTACTTCAACTACTAACAACTTATTAATATTTCCTAGGGAGATGCATAGCACTTTTCATACAAATACATAATACAATTTACCTAGTTGAAAATCACTGTCTAGGATTCAGACACACAGTGGATTTTTTTTGAAAGCCACTTCAATCAAACGTAAGACTGCTCATCCACTAAATATTGTCAACAGTGTAAGACATGTTTCCCAAACTATGGCCAAAATACAGCAGCATTGTGTCTGTGGCATTTTAAGGAGAATTTTGGAAGCACTTTTAAAAATCATTTTGAAGGATTTGAGCACACCCTGTACAGTATTCATATTCCCGTGGTGTTCAGGACTTCGGATGAGGTCTCGAGGACCCAAGTTGAGTACGAGCGACGCGCTAAAAGGCCCCAAAGCACATAAAAAAAGGGAACGTCAAAGTCAATGTTCCTACAGGCGGACAATGATTATTTTCTGAATGACATAAAACTGCGAATAACGTCTCTTACTGCAGCTTTGTGTGCAGCAAGAGTTCCGCAAACGTAACGCGCACGGAAAACGTTCCATCTGCTTCGGGGCAGGCGCTCGCCTCTCGGCAATGGCGGCGCAACTCGGAGCGCTTGGCTAAAGCTTCCCCGTTTATGACATGTAACGGGTTACTCGTGAAGATGGAAAAGGTTGCAAGTGCTACACATCCATTATTTAAGGCATATTGTTTGACTTGGTGCAATGTCAGCGAGGTTTCCTTTTGGTTTTTCTTTTTCTTGACATTGCGTTTGACCTCCGTGCTAATGGAGGAGGCCCTTCTTTATCTATTACTGACCAACGCGATCACCCTTGGACA
Organism: Syngnathoides biaculeatus; assembly: GCF_019802595.1. Taxonomy (NCBI): domain Eukaryota; kingdom Metazoa; phylum Chordata; class Actinopteri; order Syngnathiformes; family Syngnathidae; genus Syngnathoides; species Syngnathoides biaculeatus. Next base: position 27,163,397 of record NC_084653.1, on the reverse strand, counting down.
GCTCGGAAACTCAAAAGTGCTGAAATGGTCTAAATGACGAGCAGACGGATCAGCAGGCTTTTTGCATATCACACGTCCTCCATAGCTTTAAGAGGAAAAAAAAAAAAAAAAAAAAAAAGGGTGAAAGAGGTCAGCTCAATATGCATATAATTTGGCGTTACATTCCAAGTTTAGGTTATAAGCTGCCTGATGAAAGGCAGCTATGAATAAATGTAATCTTTTTCCTTCACATTTTGGTCATTTGCGAGGAGGAGTGGCGGGCGAAAAGTCTTTGTTCAGCATGCCGGATGTGCTGTTAGGGTTCCTTAATGCCTCTCCCTGTGAATTATTGTCCTAGTCCAAGTCTCTCAATGTGTGACCAATGTCAACCGGTTCACGTGTGGCAAAACTGCCGCTTCCGACCCAGGCCAAAATTTCACGTCACACTTTGTAGGTTTGTTGCGGCCTCCCTTCTGCTTCACGGGGGACACAATCAGACAGTGAGCAGACGTGACGTGAAGGAAAAGGAAAGTCGCACAGGTTTAGACATGCCGCACTCGTGATTTGCCAATTAAATGATCCTGAAGAAGTCCGTGGGATTCGGCGCTGACTGCAACTGATGAAAAATGCCGTTCGGCGTCTCCCTGCAACCGGATGACGTGCTCTTCATTCACCCTCAAGTAGTTTGGATTCCAAAGAAGAACACGACGTCGTCCGAGGCCCGCTACGGTGCAACTTGGCGTAGCTTTGATGTGCTCAACGCGACGACAGACTAGGACAAAAGTTCCAAACATTCAGAGACGTCCCTCCCCGTCCGATGAGTGGCATTTCCGAGTCACTTGCAAGTCTGCATCGGGAAAAAAATGAACCCTGAACCGTCATTTTCACGTTACAACGAAAAAGCGGTCAAACGTACGTATGTTATACTGACAAGAGTTGCAATGCCGACAGCTCCCGATCCCGGAGCTGTTCTCTACCCTGAAATGATGATCGCCGCGGAACAAAGCGTTCAACGCCGGGGCTGCACAGATGTTCACGAAAGACTGCGGCCGTGCAAGATTAATCCAAGACATTGTTGGGGAGATTTGATGAAAGCTAGCCAGTTACCATTAACTAGCAGCTACGTCAAGTAGCGGGCGTCGTACACGCTGGTGTTGCCAGCCATCTTGGATGAGACGGCACAAAGTGAGTGACTTCCATGGGGAGTTCGCTCATCCAGTATAAGGCTAACATATTTTGCAACCAGAAATAATAAAGCAGGGTATAAACATACACGTTTTTACCAGCTTTACCAAGTTATAAAACGTGAGACCTCACACGCGACGAGAAGAAAAACATTCTGACTGCTCTTATCAATTTGAGACGACCAGCACACTTTCTCAAGGAAGGAAGACAAGAGGAACTTCTGGCTCGCGAGGAGAACGCGGGATGAGTCTCTTTCACAATCTCCAACCCGTTCTGATCACATCTCCACTTTTGTATTCCTTCGCGCGGTCCGCATCACAACAAAGGGTTAGTGTGACAAACAAAGCAGCCGTGACAAAAATTGTCCATGTGCGTCTTTGCGATGTCTTCACCACCCTCTCGAGATCGTCAGTCTTGAGGTTGTCTTCACTGTCTGGTGTTTCCACGGCACCCGATGGGCCTCTCGATGGCGCCGCATCACATAAGCAATGGAGCATTAAAAACAACCGAGGGAGCAAATATGAGATAACTTTATATCCAAGGAATCCGACATACACCACACCACCCGGCAATTGCGAGTCTTCTCCACCAAACCCGGTAGAATCAAGACTAGCCCGTTGAAGGCCGCATCCAGACTAAAACTAAAATCTACAATACAAAGATCCCAAAATGAAATGCCACTCCCAAGTTTCAGAGGTTTAGATGGGCCTCAGGAGTCAATTTCTTTCCGTCTGCATCTCCCTCCCCGCCCCCTGCCACGGTTGCAAAATGTATGCTTCTTGAACTAAAATATCAAAGACGCATTCGCTCGTCCATTCCAAGAAAAAGTGAGAGCCCTGCCAGGTTTTGTCACATACTGCATTCTAAAAGTTTTGAGGCCACCAAGCTGTCGAGCAACTTATTTGTCAAGCCACGCAAAAAAAAAAAAAAAAGGGATGAGGAATGGAGGGCGGCCAATCAAAGGCGCAAACACGCCGTTCATCTGCTCACCTGTTCAAGGTGCGGCCGGTTGATGTTGCCCCCCCCCCCCCCCCCCCCTTTGGTGGGGAAACATATGTCCGCGGCAACTGTGCCACCGTCAATGGACGCTCGCTAACCGCCCTCCCGGGAGCCGGGCCGAGTCGGAGCCGAGTGAGCCGTCCCGTCTTTTTCCTCCTCCGTGCGAGCTTTCGCCGACATTCCACCTGACAAATGAATCTCGGCGGAATTAGTCACCGTTCGTTTCGGCTCAAACTTTTTTTTTTTTGCGGTGCAGTTGCTGAAAGGAGCTGCACTACGGTTTGATGGGGATAAAGGACAGGTGGGGACTCTTGCATTTTCCTTGTTTTCCCCATTCGGAAGCAAAAAGCATCTTCACCAAACTTGTCGAAAGCATGCAATTGTAGAATTATATTCTTCATCAGTTACGTATATAGATTGATTTTTTTTTGATTCATTGATATAGATTTTCTCCATGAAAAAGGGATCCAAAAAATGTCCTGAAGAATGTAATGTTCTACGAAGCGCAATTTTTTCTTAACTTAACTAAAGATCCCTTCTAGTGCATTTCTCTGACATGAAAGGCTTTTATTGAAGGAAAAATTAAGTATACCAACTAACTAACTTTGTCTCTCGTTGCGACACAAAATGTGCAAACGCGGGAAGAAAAGAGCAAAAGAAAAACACCACCAAAAAATGAATACATTTAAAAAAAACAGTGATTATTGACAGAAGGTGCAAAGTGCACACAGATGCGCGAGGCTTGAGAATTTTATGAAGTAAAAACAGATATTGTTTGAACAATTTGAGTCATGTTTTCCCAACACGGCCGTCATCCTCGTCCTCACAATGACCTCCGGCACCTGCGATTGTTGTCGGGTCGCACAGGAAAAGCGCGGCCCGCAAACGGGCCGCCGCCGCGCCGTCCAAAAAGGTTCCGAGGCAGCTGCGAAGTGGAATTCTCGTTTCTGTTGTTGACGGTTTGTCGGCGAACAAAGAGTGGACGCGCTCGACGCTCCTCTTGTCCTATGGCCGACCTCCATCCCGGCGGGCGCGAGCGAGCGAGCGAGGTCAACAGAAGAGCTCCCGCATCCCGAAATAAACCCATCCCGCCTCTTAAAAACAACACAATCGCACAATCGACGTCGCGTCGCCTTTGCCTCATTGTTTAATTCCGAGCGGCTATCTTAGATATCTCTGCGACTGTTCTTATCTTTGACCTTCAGCTTGTTGCTTTGTCGTCAACCCCCGCCGGAGCCGCGCACCTAGCGCGCCGCCCCCCTCCTCTCTCCTCTCCCCTCGCTCCGCGCTCCTCCACGGCCGGCGACCTTCAGAGGGGTGCCATTACTCCCTGACCCATTTGACGATCCCCTCATGTGGAATGCGCCTGTGCCCGACGGCTCGACTGGCTGCTGAGCGGCGCAGTATGGGGTGAGGTGAAGTACTCGCAGAAATATGACTTGACACGCTTTATCAAATGGGGAAAGATGAAGACGAAACAGCTGCTGGTGCTGTCGTAAGCAATCTGGCCGTGATTGAATAAAAGTGTCAGGAAAAAAGGGCCGCTTGATGGTCTTTTGTTCTCCCGCCCACCATCCGGCTTGATGTTAGTTTGAGCTGTCAGGAGGGAATCACAGCTGGGTGATTTATCAATACGTGAAGTGACCTTGCAGCCACGCAGCGCCGGCGCAAGAGTGTGCGGATTAAAGACAACCAAAGTGGGATATTTTCAACACGCTTGGCACACGCAGACAAAGACTTGGCCCGGCTTGGAACAAAAACGCTCTCTTCTTAGTGCTCCGATAAGACGACGTTTGTATTTATTCTCCACTTCAGAGCCCTCAAAGCACCGGCGGTAAATGTTTGAGTCTTTCAACTAATGCCGCTTTTGAAGACTGAAAAATCTCTGCTAACTGCTAAGTGTGGAATCCAGCAGGTTAGATCAGTTGTTGGCTGAGTTTTTCTTTTTCTTTTTAATGTTTTCGGGTGGCCGGCGAGCAATGCGCCTTCGGGTCAGATTGGAGGTGGATCGCGATCGGCAAGAGCAAACAGTACGAATACAGCAGAAGTCCTGAAAGGCGAAGCTCTCAATTTACCGGTCGATCTACTTTCCTCCCCTCACTTATGGGCACGAGCTGTGGGTAGTGACCGAAAGAACAAGATCCCGGATACGAGCGGCCGAAATGAATTTCCCCCGCAGGGTGTCCGGGCTCTCCCTTAGAGATAGGGTGAGAAGCTCAGTCCGGGACGGATCGGTATTCCTCCGCATTGAGAGGAGCCAGATGAGGTGGCTGGGGCATCCGATCCGGACGCCTCCCCGGTGAGGTGTTCCGGGCACGTCCCACCGAGGACGACCCAGGACACGCCGCAGAGACCAAGTCTCTCGGCTGGCTTGGGAACGCCTCGGGATCCCTCTGGAAGAGCTGGAAGAAGTGGCCGGGGAAAGGGAAGTCCGGGTATCCCCGTTGAAGCTACTTCCCCTGCGACCCGACACGGAAAAGTGGTGGAAAATGGAGGGAGGGTGAAATTCCACCCAGAAATTATTTCTCCCGCTCGTCCTGGTTGGGGTCACGGGTGACCTGGAGCCTATCACAAGAGACGGGGCACACCCTGGGCTGCTCGCTAGCCAATCACAGGCAACACACAGACAGATATCAACAAGCAAATTAGGATTTCCAATTAAGACAAGATGCAAGCCGGAACTGGAATACAGAATAATGGAGAACACGTGAACCTTGACCTCTGGGCTGGGAGGCGCACACGCCGCAACGCAACCTCAAATGTTCAAATTAAAAGCTGAAAAATTTGCACGAATGGACGCACTTGTGTCATCAGTGGCGAGTGCCACGCCTCATTTCAGACTACATCAAGGATGAACTTCTCTGCCAGTCCGTTTAGCTTTTTCTTTGACTGGATTCGAAATGCAGCACAGTGTTGGAATAAAAAGGAAAGAAGAGGTAAGGAATATTCGCCAGATCTTACCGGAGTACGCAGACTCAGACTCAGACAGAGAAAACACAGACTGAAGTGTTTCAATGTCACAAAGCCGAGTCGTCTGTAGTCATGCGGATGTTTCCGTCGGGCCGTGATTAGCGTTGCGACCGCTTTTATTCCAGCAAGTTTCGAGCTCCTGTTGGCCTATCGAGTCAAATCCTAAATCCCGTGAAATCGATTTCAGACTTCTTTGGCTGGTGTTGGGCATCGCGTTCCCCCGTTCAGCGCCGCTTGACAAGGAGGACCGAGTGCTGCTGATTGTTAAGCTTCCCCCAAAAAGTCATCTTTTTCACAGTTTTTTCCTCATTATTAATATTCGGCTTGCTTGTCGCTTGACCATTCACCAACAGGACCAAAGTTTAAAGGAAAAGAATGAATATTTGTTGCCTTTCGTCAAAATCAATCAATCAAAAGCCTTTATTGTCATGTCTTGTCATGAATGACAGCATCTCTGACAACTTGAAGATTTTAAGAAAAAAAAAAAAATCGGATAATTGAATAACACGAGTTGCCTTCAGGGGGCACCCAAAATCATGTGGCGGCCCGGATCTGGCCCCCGGGCCTTGAGTTTCGCACCTCGGATCTAGATTCTGGTTCCGGGCTTTGGGTTCTTTACTCGATCTTGTAAAATAAGTTATTGTTTGTCCACAAATAGGCACTCGGCCCACGCGAGCGGTGGCGGCCTCTGCGACACGTCCGCCATTGCGCCGCGACGGCGCAGATGTTTTACCGCCGCCATAAAGCCATCTGTGGAATGTTGTTTTATGCAAATGCGCAGCGCATCTGCATAAATAAAGCTCCAATTAATACCTTTCTGCAAACCCCTGCACTCTTTTGTTTTGCACGGCGCTCTTAATTGTGTACAAGCGGGTGAAATAGCGAAATCGATGTCGCGTTTGTTCGACATTAGATGGTTTATGGCGCTTTTAGTGGGTGTGAATGAGCAACGAATAAGCCAAATTTGCTCATATGTTAGGGATTGTTTTTTGTTTTTGTTTTTTTAACACTACACGGTATGTGGAAAACGTTTTTTTTTTTTTTTTCATCCACCATATCAGATTTTGACAAGCCAACACGGCTAACTATTGACGTATCTTTAATTAAGAATGAGCTGCAAACAATTTCAATCTGGGCTAAGACTCGTGTAAAAGTCGCAGCGGGCAGCGTTTTTTGGGTTACAGGGGAAATAAAAGCAAATCTGCTGCTACCGGTTGATTGGGAACTACTGAAGAGTAAAGTTTCCAGCGAGAACATTAAGGAGGCTTTATAGATCCCTTTGTTGCCAGGGCGCCAATGGAAGCTCATTAATTTCCCCCGGCTTTTTAACGGGGGAGCGCTGAACATGTGGCGAGCGTTGTCTTGCCGGGCCCCTTGCGCGCCGCACACCTCTGCAGTCGGGAGTCCGCGCGCTGCCTTTCACTTGTAAAACCTTTTGTCCCTTTTTGCAAGCCAATCAAACGCTTACCGGCACCGATTGATTTACGAACGATTCAAATTAGCCGGCTCTTAAAATTCCATTTACGCCCGCCGCCGCAGTCCGCTGAGAATTCTCTGCTTTTCGTCGTAAACTCGAAGTCTTCATTTTCCCGCAAGTTGCGACGATGTCGGAGTTGGCGGTTCTTGGCGCCCGGTGTCATCGTGTCCTTGGCTTTCAAAATGAAAGAACTTAAGCTCATTTTCAATTAGTACAAATCGGCGCGCTCGTGAAGAAAGGCGTGTAAACCGCGCAAGATTAAACGGCGAGCACGCATCCCGAATCAAGAATTGGAAATAGAAATAATCCGTTCCGCGTTCAAACAGTCGCCATCCTAAAAACCTTTCAAGTATGTCCCGACGATGTTTTTAATGAAAATTTCAACGTTCTTAAACGTCACACATTTGAATCCCTCGTCTTTGGCACGCTACAATTTCGAAGTCGGACTAACGGAATCCTGGAGCAGACGAACGAACGTTTCCACTTATCTGTTGGGAGGATTTTGAATCTTAAAAGAACCCAGCGTGCATGTTTCTGGAAATCTGAAGAAGTTGGAGTTACCCAAAGAAAAGCCACATGCACGCGTTAACATCATTAGCCTGATGTTTCTATGAACTTTATCTCGACTTTTAAAACTTACTTAGTGTGAGCTCAGCACTTGGGGGGGAAAAAAAAAATAATAATTTGTGTTGGAAATGCCCAGAATGGCCTTTTTCAAGTTATTGTCATTGGTCTTTTAGCGCTGGCATTTCAGACGTGTGTATTTGTCATTAATATTTAATATGTTTGGCCTGGTTTGACTTTTATTTTTAATGTACCATAATTTCCGGCCTACAAGCCGCAATTTTTTTCCCCACACGCTTTCAACCCTGCTGTTTATGCGGCGCTGGCGTTAGCGCGGCGCTAGCGTTAACTCTCTTGTTGCGTACCGAGCTTTATAACCAGGTGCGCTCTGTAGGCCGAGAATTACGGTAAATATGGAAAACAACTTTACCGTGATTGGTGGTTGCTGATATCACCGCATTTTGTGGCTTGTGGCGGCCAAGCGGGTCGTCCGCGTGCTCATGTGAGACGACGGAGAACCAATGAACGAGACGCTGCTTCCTTCCTTTGAATTTTGTTTTTTTTCCCCAGCGTCACCCGGTGCCAGCGACACCCTCGTGCGGGTGCAGAAATCCCCCGGATCGCCCAAAACCCGCAAATGTTGTGTTGCTGGTCAGCTGAGATAAGTGGGTCAGTACCATCTACCAAGTGGCCAAGTACAAGAAAAAATTCATAAATGTACCGTCGCAGACTCATTTTGACCTACAATATACATAAAACATTTGAAATAACAGGATTTTGATGGCATGGAAGCCAGGTTCCTTTTAGTTCTCCTTTGAGGTAAAAGGCATAGCAGAATTTCTGGCCTACAGATCGCACCTGATTATAAGCCTCACCCACCACATTTGTAGAGGAAATACCATTTGGTACATACACAAGCCGCACCTGTGTAAAAGCCGCAAGTGCCCACATTGGAACACGAGATATTTACAAAAACAGTTTCAAAGTGTTAATACCTTAGTTTAGCTTAACATAACAACAACACAGTGGCACGAAAGGGCCTGGTAAAAAAAAAAAAAAAAAAAGAAAAAGAAACATATCGGTAAAAAAATGATAAAACAGCTGCAGCAGCTACGCAGTAGCAACACGTTAGCACAGCACTAACGGGGCCGATTAAAAAACATACCAGTAAAAATCACTGACACATGGCAATAACACAGCAGCAACCCGCTAGCGCGGCACTAATGCTAGCACTTGCTAACAGGGCAGGTAAAAAAAAAAAAAAAAAAAAAACGTACCGGTAAAAGTCACTTCCTCGGCACATACATTCCACCGGTCTCACTCTTACCTTTTCCGCTCGAGTGCTGCCTTTGCGGGCGTTAGAAAGAAATCCACAAATTAGCCGCAGCGTTGAAAGCGTGTGAAGAAAGTCGCGGTTTATACTGTAGGCCGGAAATCACGGTATTTATGTTTTGTCTGAAGAATTGTATGGCGGATTGTTTTAAGGCCCACGCGCCAGGTGTTCCCCACCCCCTTGGGCAAAAAGTCTGAAGACACTTTGTCGCATATTTTGCACACGCAGTCGCGATTTCTCATATACGTAATGCCGCGTGATTTCTTTCGCCAGCTCGCGTACGTACAACGACTTCCCGGCTAATGACTTTAGCAGCTCCGCCGCCTCGACACAGTCCGACCGCGCTGCCGTCTCCTAAATTCAATTATGTCTATAAGCATTAAAGGTTTGATGCTCTATTTGGGCAGCGCGTGTGCATCCATTTGCTAAATTCTGTCTAACAAAATTAAAATTAAAAAAACAAAAAAAAAGCAGAGACACCTATGGAAAGTGGACTCGGCGGCAGCACTTAAAGGCGAGCACTCCAAACGGTGTGCTGACTAATGCATTTCTAATCATTCCTCTGATCAATGTTAGCCGCTGTACAATGAGATTAATCAGCCGTATGCAAAGCGAGGATCACCTTGAACGACAAGTGTCGTTATTATGCGCAGAAGAGAAAAGAAACGCACACCTGCATTATCGCCGTTCCTCCCGTCATGGGTCACGTCGACTGTTTGAGTCCCGTCCCCCGTCCCGCGTCCCCCCCGGCTGCGTTTCGGCATCTGCGCGCGCTGAATAGCTGCCTGATTATTCCGCATCGGAGAGAATATTCAAACAAGGCCGCTAATTCATTCGTCCGTCCATTCTCCAGAGCTCGGGCAGCTGTCGAGCAGACGGACGGACATCTCCGTGCAATTAACGGGCGAAATCGGGCCGAATAACAAGAGCCGAGATTCCGGGAAACGTTCAGCCGATACAATTTTTAACCCCGCGGGCAAAACGGCTTCGATTTCAGGTATGGAAGCAACATTTCATTTCAGCGCTTAACCTGTCAACAACAACAAAAAATAATAATAATTAGACCGCTGTAGAATGCTAAATATATAGAACATCCCTCGAGTCTGAATACTTTTTGCATTTTAGTTTTGCATATTTTTGACGCACATTTTCGCGAGCGAAAGAACAAGATCCCGGATACAAGCGGACGAAAGGAGTTTCCTCCGCAGGGTGTCCGGGGTCTCCCTCAGAGAACGGCTGAGAAGCTCGGTCATCAGTGTCGAGCCGCTGCTCCTCCGCATTGAGAGGAGCCAGATGAAGTGGCTCGGGCATCCGATCCGGACGCCTCTCCGGGGAGGTGTTCCGGGGACGTCCCACCGGAAAGAGACCCCGGGGACAACCCAGGACACGCTGGAGAGACGACGCCTCTCGGCTGGCTTGGGAACGCCTCGGGATCCCTCCGGAAGAGCGGGAAGAAGTGGCTGGGGAAAGGGAAGTCTGGGTATCCCTCCTGAAGCGACTTCCCCCACGACCTGACCCGGAGAAGCGGTAGAAAATGGATGGATGGATATTTTTCACGCATCCATCCATTTTCAGAAATGCTCGTGCTCACTCGGGTCGCGGGTGTGCTGGAGCCCATCCCACCTACATTGGGGCGAGAGAGGCGGGCCACACCCTGAAGTGGTCGCCAGCCAATCAGGGCAGATGGAAACAAACTACTTGCCTCCATTCACACCGACGGGCAATTTAGTCTTCAATGAACCTAGCATGCATGTTTTTGGGATGCGGGAGGAAACCTGAGCACCCGGAGAAAAGCCACCTCGGCAGGGCCGGGATTGCGTGATTTTGATTACGATTGGACGAGAAGTATAAACATGCACCGGTCTGACAGCCGATTGGGTCGTACGCTGTATTTCACAAGAAAACGCCCGCAAACGCTACACAAATCTACACTGGCATCCGCCGATGCGCACGCCACTCGCCGGGCCGAGCCGGGGCCCGCCTTTTCAAGCCGTGCACACTTAAAGTCACAGATACGACAGTAGGTCGTGACGACGGCAACTCTAAAAGAGGACAAAAACAGAGACGTCGGGTGTTCTTCTGAACGCCAGCCTCACCCGAACCCTTTAAGAAGACCAAACGCAGAGCTTTGAAAGCTCATCTGACGCGTGGAACCAAAATCAGATTTTCAGTAACTTTGTCGCAATCCGATTACAACAAACGGCGAGCGCAAATGAGACGAGCGCGCCGACAAGAGCGGGAATCAAAGCTCGGTTCGTCCGGCCGAAGAATTCCTCCGGGCCGACGGTGAACAATGAGCAGGTTTGTGCGTGGAGGGCACACCTGCGGGGGCAATTACGCCACCGCGCCGTCAACTTCAAACGGGCAACATTCTTGCAGCAGATTAGAGCGAAAGCATGTTTCATTATTAGAGGGCGGAGGGGGCGGGGGGTTAACGTACTGGACTCGCCTTTGTGGTGGAACCCGAGACAGTTTGAGATGGCGGCGCTACGTTTGGACTTTTATGAAAGGCCGGCAGGCAGGACGAGATTAGAAGGCCGACAGCGAGCGGCGCTTTCCGCGCTCGTCTTCTTGTCCGAGCCTGTTAAATGAAATGGCTGTAATAAACGTCGCCGAACGGCCGCCCATCAAAGCGGGAAATGCCGCAGAGAAACGCCGGAAGATCACGAGGAACCTTCAAAATGGACTTGTTTTCATTTCGAGCTCAATTACAATGCTGCGCCCCAGAAACAATTATATTGATGAATGCCGCCTAACTTACTGTAATTAAATTATTCCATTTAATTAAGGAATTATAGGGAATTTGTCCCCGGAGAGTCCACGCTCGCCTCATCCGCTGTTGCCCAAACAGGAAATGATTCCTAATGAAAGAGTGTGGCGTCGGGTACGCGCGCCGCTCGCCGCTCGTAACGCAGCCGAACCGCAGATTCCGTCCAACTCGGGACAACGTATCGATTGGACTTTTCGGGGCTAGAAACAATTAAAAAGTCACTTTGTCGGAACACGTCGTGAATGCTCGAGGGGCATTCGAGGATAAAAAGGACTTCAAAGTCAAAAAATGGTGTCTTTTTTAAAAATATAACCACCTTTGAATACGTGCATAACATAAAGCTGAAATTTTTGAATGCTAAAACGCGTTAAGCCAACAGCAACTAACATAAACAGGAAACAATTTTATCATTTGAAGTAGAATATGTAGCTGAGCATATACAACATAAGGACAAAAATTGTAGAAAAGTGGAACATATACCGATTCTGTTCTTTGCATAATATATACAAATGAGAAGCTGAAGAAGTTATTGATAAAAAGCTCGTGCACGTGACGTCACCATTTTCCCGGCGCCATATTGCCGGTCAAAAAGAGCTGCTCGACAGCGAACCGGAGCAGAATATTCACGATGCCCGAGACTTGATGTGCTGTCGGTTGTCGCAACAGACCAGACAAATATTCAAAGAGATTATTGTATGGAATACCATCTGAAAAGACCAGAAAATATGACGGATGGTGCCCAAGCAAAATACGCACACGACTGTGGAGCGATCGCTTCATTTCAGGTAGGAATTATTCTTCTGAATCTCAGATTACCAAGAAGTATTTATAATGCCTATAATAAAGTTAAAAAAAATAATAAAGTTGGCTCATTTGAAAACAGTGCGTTTAAAAAAAAAAAAAAAAAAAAAGACAAAGTCGTCGCCAACCTACACAGAAGCGTGTTGCGGCCACACGTTAATCTTCGGAAAATCTCTCCCCGACATCTTTTTTTTTTTTTAAATATACATTGTTCTCAAATGAGTCCAATGCGTATTAAAAAACAAACAAACAAAATAAACCGTCAGTCGCGGAGAGGTTTATGTAGGTTAACATGTGGCCGCAACGCGTTTCCGGGTACGGGGGCTGAAGTCTGTTGAATTATATTCTCATATTTTGTTTTATTTTATGAATTTTATTTTGAAACTGGTTATGTAGTGGGGGTGGGGGGGGGGGGGTCATGCGATTCACTAACATCAATACACTGTAAGGCTATGTTTCTTTTCTGTTCCGTTGATACCGAAAATACACTCACTCTGTGTGTCTACGGCATAAATAAATATATCTATATACATAAAGAAAGCGGCGGCGTCAAGCATTTTCCCTCTAACTTTGGAAGAGCCTGGAAGTACAAGTGCAACAGACTCATTTGAGAACAATGCATATTAAAAAATGTCACTGAGAGGTTTACCGAAGTCTAACGTATGGCCACAACACGCTTCAAGTACGACTCGCTGTCTTTTTATTTATTTTTTTTTTTTCAATCATAGTTAATGAATGCGAGTGTGTGTAAAACCAGGGGTCAATTATTTAATTATTGGTTTTTGTAGTGAAAAAATCTTGAGTGGCTCCATCGCTATGTCGGATTTATTCTTGATTGAAAACAGATCCAGCAACAGCGTATTTGTATTTGTACGCGTCCAGACTTTTCGACGCTTTCAAACTCTTTCGTGTAAATCTCGACAACTTACTCACCGGATCCACGTGTCGATCCAGTTGTCCGAGACAGGCGGAAGCGGGTTGACAGTCCAATTTCTTATCGGCGAAAACATCAACTTGGGCATTAAAAAAATGGGTCCTCTATGGCTACGCCAAGTGCCTCTCATTTTTTCACGTATCTTTGTTTATTTTCACCTAAGTGTTTCACGGTATCGGACAAAACTCGTGCGATAAGACATTTTTGTGTCGTCTCCAACCAAGAACGATTTGTTTGACCGCCACTTCCGGCCAGTGACGCAATTTTATGACGTCGATGCACGCGCTCGAGACGGTATGCAGCAAAAATGGAAAGATGAACCTCAGGAAATGACTGCCCTCTGGCGGTGATGTTGGGGAAACGTAATCGTTCCCGTTCTCAATAGATTGCCCGATTTAATTTAATATCATAATCTGAACATTTCTAGAATTATCACTATATATCGAGATAATTTTGATTTGCCATGACCTAAAGAATGAACCAATTCTGGCTTCTGCAATATTTTTTTTTTTTATCTTAGATTTTCTATTTTTATTCAAATGCAATCGAGGGCAGATTTCAACGTTGCGCTGTTGGACGGATTCATGAAGTAAGTCAAGACTTCAAAATGTGGTTGACCGACGGTGTTGCCGGAACTTGAGGTCAGTTTGGGAACACTTACCTGTGCGCATGTGTGCCTCGTGGTTGCTTGTCGACCGGTCCGCGTTGACCTTATTTAATATACGGGAGTCTGGATTCGGGAAGTCAACCGGCGTTGTGCCGGAAACGGATTTTGTTCCACTTCGGAGGTCGCGGCGCGTGAGGAAATTCCCCTCGGACGACACGTTCGGTCATGTCAGCTTTGGGGCGCTCCCCCGCCGCTTCGCTCGCGTGGGAACCGAACAAAAAGCCCGACAAGTCGACTCCATTGTGTTAAGCTGACGGTGAAAGCTGCTGTCACCGCGATCTGAAGAGCGCCGCGAGCTCGGATTACGACTCGGCTTTTTATTGCTGAGACACGACTTGGAGAAAAATCACCGAGCACGCGTCAAAGTTCTCGTGTGGGGCCGACGAGAGACGCCGCACGGCAAACAGAATTTTTGCCGTTTGGTTCTTGGAATGAACACAATCCGTTCTGGGATCTGTCGTATATGTTGCTAATACCTTACCTAATGCGGCGGTTGGCGGCATCTGATCAGATGAACGCACATATACGTTTGGGACAACTTTTTTTTTTTTTTTTTTTTTAAACACCCAGGATGCCCTTCCTGACGCATCCCTTCTCAGGGAGTGGAGGCCCCAGTGGGGTACGAACCCACAACCCCTGGTTTACCAAACCAGTGCTCTAACCACTGAGCTACGGGGCCTCCGGTGGAAGGAATTACGAACCGATCCAAACAGTAGTCAGTCAGTCAGTCAACCTTTGGGCTTCTGCCTGAATGAAAAAAGCCCACTTGAACATCAGAACTTTATACAGGTCAGCCATCTTTAAACACTGGCAGGTGTGCTGACTTTGATTCATTCTGAAAACAGAGGGTGTGTGCACTTTTGCAATCACATTTTTCACAGTTATGTATGGAATGTTTTTTTTTTCTCGATTTATTGTTTTAGCATTTTTTCCTCTTTTCCCCTTTATTAAAAGACCTGCTGGACTCAAATTAATAAAAAAAAAACTGAATAGTGTAACCAAAGTATTTGAATTAAAAAACAATTTTGGGTTAGATTTTTCTTTTACACTCATTTTAAATACTAAACTCGAGATTTAAAGTGTATCAAACATGCTCATGATATTCAATTGCAGTAATTTCATCTATGATGAATGACAAATTGCCACCTTTTTTGGGGGTAGCAAATCATTTCCCAAAGATCATAAGTATGTTTTGTTTTTTGTTTTTTTTTTTTTTCGGGCAAGCAAGCTCCAAACAAGATGAAAGTATCATTTCCTTGATTTGTCTTCAAAAAGCAATTTCAAAGTGTGTTTTCCTCTACTTAGCACCTGGCGGCGTGAACATCTGCCAAACGCTTTTGGTGTCGTCGAGCTCCTTTTCAAAGTGCTTTTTTTCCCCTCTATATTTATTTTTCAAAATGAATTAATAAACACCAAACAAAGGCGTCCCCCAGCGGGAGGGGGTCCTTTTATCGCCTACTTTTTGCGTCGAAAGCCGCCACTCCTGCCTGCTTGGTTTTTTGGACATTTTCCATCCATCCATTTTCTTTGCCGCTTATCCTCACGAGAGTCGCAGGGAGTGCTGGAGCCTATCCCGGCTGTCAACGTACAGGTACACCCTGAACTGGTCGCCAACCAATCGCAGGGCACATCGAGACAAACGGTCACATTCACGATCGCACCTATGGGCAATTTAGAGTGTTGCATGTTTTTGGGAATGTGGGAGGAAAGCGGAGAAAAGCCACCCAGGCACGGGGAGAACATCCAAACGCCACCCGGGCGGGGCCGGGATCGAACCCGCGTCCTCAGAACTGTGAGGCCAACGCTTTAACCAGCTGATCCACCGTGCTGACCGTACATTTTACATTATGATATTGTATGACTTTAGAGGCATCAATTAGGAAAAAAAATAAAAGTAAAAACCCTCAGGTGGACTTAAATATATGTTCATTTTGGTTAAAACGTGAAATTAAGGCGCACATTTTCATGATTATCGATTTAGTTTTTCAAGTTTTTCAAAATGGCATTTGTCCTTCTTTAGCATTTTGGTCACGTTGGAAATATACTGTACTGTACACATCTCTGGAATTATATATCTTTTAAGATATTTACTCTCCGGAAGAAGTTTGTCAAAAATCATCCCCACAAATATTCCCCCCGAAATTTAGATCAAATCCAGAATTATACAATATCATTTCTTTACAGCTCTTGGGACACATTTAGAAAAATTTAGGGGAATATTGAATAGGAATAATAATAATAATATAATATAGGAAATAACAAACATATTACATATAAAATGCAATTTTATTAACCTTCATGCCTTCATTCATATTAATATACATTTATATGTGTGAACTTATTTCGATTTCACAGCGCCAGCCATACGAGAAAAGAAATACAGAAAAAGTCGGAGGAGAAGACGAAGCACAGATTCGGGGGGGGGGGACAGCAAAACAAAAAAAAAATAATAAAGAATAACACAAAAATGGGCACCGTTTTTAAAAAAAAAAAGAAAAAAAACCCACCCCCCCAAAAAAGTACATTTGTGTCGTTATCGTGTGAGCAAAATCTCCCTTTTGAAGTGTTTTTTTTTTTTCGTCCTCCCCTAAAGATGGCAAATAAAGACGACTGAAAGATATTTACACCACACGCACTTTACATAAATACGAGAACGAGCATTTACTGTACGAAATACCTGCAAATTGAAACACGGCCGCCGGCTTCACGATTATTCCCAACCACAAAATCAAAAATGTACATCGAAAAGGAAAGCAGATATACAACTGATAGTCTCTCCAATAATAATAATAATATTAATAATAATCATTTAAGAAAAAAAAAAATCTACACTGAGTGGGATTCCCTGTTACTTTTTTTTTTCCAGAAACCGGGAAATAAATTCTGTTGTTGAATAATAATTTTTATTTTTTGTAAGAAAATGTGCATGTGTGATTTTGGCAAGTGGGCGTGACAAACGGCGTAATAAATTCAGCCGAAAATCAGCTGTCCAACTTGCATATCGTTGTCTGTGCTTTTTATGGATATACTGTATATAAATATGTTGTTTTTTTTTTTTTTTTTGCTCTATCAATAGTTGCTTGATCGCGCAAAAAGGAATTCTGTCCAATGAAAATGCTGGACGGAGCGGTCATGTGACACGAGGCACTAGTCATGAACCTTCTTATTAGTCGTATTGTTATTATTGCATAACTTTGACCCTGGTTACCGTTGCAAAATTATGCTCGAAAAAGATACTGAAGAAAAAAATACAACAATACACGCTGTCTGCTTAAGGATGACTTTTTTTTTTTCCCTCAAAAAAATGCTATAATAAAACAAATATTGATTGGCAATTGTGTTATGTGCATCGGTGTGTACAATCAATAAGTTCATTTAATACTTCCATTCCATTGAAAATAATACAACTTTTTTTTACATCAACCACACAATTTCAGCTATTTCAACAGAAACCTTTTATCAGTATTAATTTACTTATGTTACGTCAATTTGCACCAGATAATTTTAATTATAGTCTTTTTGTGTCCCCCCTGATAAAATTATGACACACGCCCCCGCACAAAAATAATTTTTTTGTATTTAAATGAGAAAACAAAATTGTGTGGTTGAGTTATTCGATATGCTAAAGCAACTTAGTTGTTTTGTGTTAAACTAATAAAATAATTGACAAGTTTAAAAAATAATAATAATAATGTTTTTTTTTTTACTTATGGGGGGGTTCATTTAACATTTTTCAAAAAAAAAAATCTTGAAAACTGGACAAATAAAAATTTTGCAGGATCACTTATTATTTGTAATATTGCAATTGTTGAAAGACAAAAAAATATTTAAGCTGTTGGATGAACTTAATTATGGAACATGCTGAAATATTAAAACATTGTGAATCATATTTTTGTCAAACTAGCAAAAATGAAATTATGTGGACCGCTTTGACAAAAATATTTGGGTGGTCATTTTGCGCCGAAATAAGAAAAAAGCAATTATGTGGAACATCTGAGAAATCAACATTTTTTTTGTTTTTGTTTTGAGTGACCAACCAAATTGAAGAGAAAAATTAATTTCCAAAAAAGACAAATGGAGAAATCCTGCACCTCCAATCAAAGAGCCCTCTTTATCAAACGTATATATAATATATATATATATATATATATATATATATATATATATACTGTAAATATATACACGTCATCACATATATTACAACATTTTTTTTTGTACACAAAAAAAGTAAGAAGCAAGTTGAAGTGACCCTCAATCATAAAGTGAAATATGGATAATGCAATATGACGATGATTATTTTGTTTGTAAATTGACATCTTCCATAAAAATCATTTGACAGAAAAAAAAAAGTACTCTAAGAACAATATACAAACAAGGTGCTGATACTCTAATCACTAACAGAACACATCATGATATGTGCACAAATTATATACAGTACATAAATAAAGAACATACAATTTACACACAGGGGGGAGGGTAAAATATGTATCGGAGGGCGGGCGTTTATGGGTGTGGAGCTTTTGTTTTTTTCAAGGTGCTGCTTTTTATACATCAAATAAAAGGTCACGGGTTCCTTTTACTGGCTTGGCTCCAATAAATGCATTCGGCTATCAAAGAATAGCACAAAATTCATATTCGGCCACGACGGTGTTGAAATCTCGCAGGGGGTAAAAATAGATTTCTATTTCTTCAAGTTGTGGGGATTTTTCTGCATGTTGTCTATGGACAAAAGAATCGGGGGGGCAAGCAGATCGATTATTACAGCGGAAACGATGACTTATGTCATAGTTTGAAGAAAATGTTGAGGAAAAAAAAATCATTTTTGACCTGACATTTGCTGAAATGTCGCGAGCGCGTTTGGCAAGTTTGCCTCCACGCGTACGTTTGGCTTTTTCTTTGGCTTTGGACATGTTCTCGCGCGCCAAACGAAAGGAAGGTGAGAACATTTGAGACAAACGTCGACTGCTGACACCCCACAAATGTCGTCGTTATTTACCTTTTATATTATACTCAAGTTTTACCCCTTAAAAAAAAAAAAGTTTGCTCATGTTGATCTTCCGCTTGACATATTTTACATTTTGACCAAATCTTTTCATCTTCATCAACTTGTGTTGTACAAAGTTGCGAGGGAGAGTCGCCGCTTTGTCTGAATTCCAATATTTGTTCCGCCAGAATACATTTTTCCCAATCCCTCGCTGACATCAGCATTTTTCCGCCCTCTGATTGGTTGGTCAGAATATTTAATCATCTCATCATATTCACGTCATCAAATTATGAACTAGTTTTGGAGTCAGAAAACACGGGTGACGTGTTTTCCCAACTATTCACGTTTGGTAACATAAAAATGCTTGTATTATCTCAACTTTATCATTTATAATATATGACAATTTGAAATTTTGGTCCAGATTTTTACTAGAATCATGGAAATCGACTCTCGATTTGGCTTCGCGGGCCACATAAAATCATGTGGTGGGCCGTATTTGGCCCCCGGGCCTTGAGTTTGACACCGGTGCACTAAATCAGCATCTCTGGTGGCGATGATGCTTTTCCATCCATCCATTTTCTTTGCCACTCATCCTCACAAGGGCCGCGGTGAGTGCCGGAGCCTATCCCAGCTGTCAACGGGCAACACCCTGAACTGGTCGCCAGCCAATCAATCGCAGGTCACATGGGGACAGACAACAGCCGCACTCACAATCCCACCTCGGGGCAATTTAGTGTCCTATTAATGTTGGAAGTTTTTGGGGGGATGTGGGAGGAAACCGGAGAGCCAACCCGGAGAAAACCCACACAGGCACGTGGAGAACAGGCAAACTTCACACAGGTGGGGCTGGGATCGAACCCACGACCTCAGAACTAAAGGCCAACGCTTTCCAGCTGATCCACTGTTCCACCCATTCGATAAATGTAAATATTGAGTCCAGATGAGCTTGATTGATGGGATTATGTTTTTGTATAATATTGTTGGTTCCTTAACTGCAATGTGATCTGGATGCGATTCGCAGTTGGATGAAGTCAGTGGTACGCATACTTTTGTGGGCATTCCCCCATTTTTTGGGAGATATTTGCACCCCCACCCCACCCCTTGCAAATAAACAAAAACATAACCTAATAATGAAATGTTTTGACATAAGTCGGCCCCCCCCACCCCCACCCTCAAGTTCGAAACCTACCGGGTCAAGTCGACTAAGTCCACATCGGTTAAAGGAGCTTTTCCGAGGGTGACGGTTTGACCCCGAGACAGACGAACTCGATTCCACCTTTTCCTACGGGGAGAAATTCAAGTTTCCGCTGTATTAAAAAAAAAAAAAAAAAAAATTAAAAACTCATTGAGGATTTTGTGCGATAAAAAAAAAAAAACTCCCCGACGCTTTTGTCCATATCGTGGATGCAAATCAGTGACTCAGTAACAAAATGTCAACTCGATGCGCTTTCCATTACAATCCAGACAAAAGTTTTTCGAAGTTGACGACATTCGACGCAGCAGAATTTTGAGCAACATTATTATGATCATTATTATTATTTTTTTTTTTGACATCAATCAGCGGGACAAGCTCCGTTCACAACATATTGCTCTTCTGTGTGTGTTTGCGTGTGCGCTTGCCGCCATCTTTTGTAACACTTCGGCCGTTTTGAAATCAAGTGCTGCTGTGCAAAAAAAAAAAAAAAAAAAATCAAAAATTAAAAAAAAAAAAACAACAATAATTCAAACCCGGCTGGGAGAAGAAGTGAGGAAAGCGAAGAGTCCTTTTAGGTGATTGTTGCAAAGTTGTTGAAATGTTTAAAGCAAGGGGGGGGGGGGAGAAAAAAGACCCCCAGAAAACAATTAACCCACAAAGGCTCATAATACATAATAATAACAATAATAATAAACACATGTCCATTAGGATTCTTTCTGTATGGCCCTCGGAGGACTGCGAGGAAAAAGAAAGACGTCCCTCTCGCTCGTGTGTGTCGTTGTAACCGTTAAGATTGCACTTGATCTGATTGCTTCATCACAGCACAAAAATCCAACAGATTTATGTATCTGCTAGAAATGACGCGCACCCCAAGAAGATGGCTTTTGAGTCGCTGAGCTTGCGGGAGGGGGGGTGGGGGCACCTTCCGAGTCCAGAGGAAGTCAGCCGCGGTCGGGTGGCGCCCTCTGCTGCCAATCCGGATTTGCTTCGAAAGAGCCAGCATCATTAAAAAAAAAAAATTACGTTAAAAATAACAGTGTGTGTGTGTGGGGTGGGGGGGGGTGACTAAGAAAAAATCCGTAGTCCTGGGGTCTCTTTCACATTATAAAGACAAAAAAAAAAACAACAACAACTGCATTTTCTCCCCACGTCTGATGAAAAAGTTTGCGTTCCAAACTTCCAAACAGTGCTGAAAAAGATCCTGACCGCTTTGTCCCTTCCGAGGGGATCCCCGATCGACCCTGTTTTCTTTCTTTCTTTCTTTCTTTCCCCCGCGCGCGTCCAGGCCAGCTGAAGAACATTTCCCGGGGAGATCCCCCCCCCCCCCCCCCTTTCCCTTCCTTTCCGGCCGATTTCCGTTTCCTGGCTTTTCTCACACCAGCATGTGCCGGCGCCGGTGCAGGGCTAAGTGGTCCGAGCGGGAGAAGCTGCGGTCGCAGTCCGCGCACTTGAAGGGCTTGACGCCGGTGTGCTTCCGGTAGTGGCGGGTCAGTTCGTCGGAGCGGGCGAACTTCCACGTGCAGCCGTCCCAGGTGCATTTGTAAGGCTTTTCTCCTAATAAATTAAAAAAAAACAAAAACAACAACAACAGTTCATGTCAGCGTTTGCAGAGTTTTCTCAACTTTCTGATATTTGGACACTCCGACGCAGCCTGAATAAGGGGAACAAAACTATTTTTCATTGTCATCTTTTCCTGCACGTTCCCTCACAACATCCATCTTTTGCCTGGCAGCCCATCACCCTCCGAAGCAATAATCTCACACGCTCTCCCCCTCTGGACTTGTCAAAACCATCGAAGGGGATTCTCTCTAGCCTTGTCTCAAAAACAGCCAAATTTCTTCATCATTTCAAGGTCAAGTGTCATGAAATGGATGATTTTTTTTTTTTTTTAGTATGTTATTAATAATTAAAAAAAAAAAAAAAACGCCACAAAACATGATTTTGACGTATGTGGCTTTTTGTAACTCCCGCCGTGAAAATCCTCTCGAGGGTTTCGTTTTCGAGAAGAAGCAGGAAGCGACGTGAAGGACAGCGGCGCCCCCAAGTGGACTCGTTTGTTTCCATGAGTTTTATCTCCGGGACGGTAGCTTGATTTTCCTTCGTGTTAGCCAAAATGCCGGCTCGTTTCATTGCTGGACATTGCTCGAACACTCGGGAGAATGGAATTAGCCTTCACCGGTTCGTTGTGAAAAATGGATTGCACGGCTGCAAATAACAGGTAGGCAGTAATGCGTCCCGGCTCGACGGTGTTCAGCAAGTACTGCGGCGGCTTTGAACATCCCCCTAAAAGCAGCACGGGCTCGGCTCCATTATACGGCACCGCGGCGCCGAAGACCAGCCACACCGGCCGAGGCGCCGCGTTCGGCGGTCGCCGCGTCTGCGAAGGCTGCTCGCCGGGCTTTGCGGACGGGGGCGGCACTGAAGAACCCAGCCGAGTGCGCACATAAAGCGCACCGGCTCGACTGTGTTGCTCGGTACTGCGGCGTCTGTGAACGCCCCCCTAAAGCAGGACGGCTCGACTCTGGGGCCGGCTCATCCGCGATGGCTCGTCTCTGCCGCGGAAGTGGACCGGACCGGGATGCGGTTTGGCCGTGATCGCATATCATCTGAATACGGCTCGAAACAATCGTGAAATATTGCCCCAGTAACTTCGCTCGGTTGTGTGTGTTTCCGTGTTTTGTCTCCCGCGTGTTTTCATTGGCCAATGTCCGGGCGACGTCGCGGACGGAGGACGCAGCCAATATGGCGACCGCTTGGATGTCGTAGAATGAGACTTCTGCAAATTGGCACATGGATGACGCGCTTCCCGCTCGCATTTATTTTTTCGTGTGTAATGTATTTTTCATTCCAATATCTATTTTAGAACGTTTATAGGGATGACACTTGGGCTTTAACATTGTGTCCTGTTTCAAGGACTAAAATTGGGACGACTCTTCTTTTAGTCACATCAAACCTAAGGAAAACCATATACAATAATCTTTGTGAGGCTTAAAATTGTTTGACGTGCTTGGTCAGAACGAGCTAATGCTAAAGTGCGACGTTGTTATTTTGAAAGTGCTAATGGTGCCGCTAGCACTAACTAAGTAAAGCAATATCCGCTGCTAACACTGTTTGTTAAGCACTGGCCCCTTGCTAGCTCGCTGGACACAAAGCGTAATACTAAAAATGAAGTAGCAAAGTTTTATGTCGCAAAACATTTCTGAAGCTTTGGAAAACTGCCAAATCGTTAACTTTTGCAACTCCGTAAGTTTTGTCTCGCACAGCAGTCCATAGACGCACTAAGGTCTACCGCTGACGTTCGCTAGCTGCTAAATATCAGCTGTATCATTTTTTCTTTTTTTTTTAACACTTGCACAATATTTAAAGATGTTATGTTGCTTTAAGCATCTCCTCTATAGGAAATGATACCTTTCAGTCAACATTGAAAAAAATCCTTTTTGACATCTCTGGTTTGGGATTTCATTAGCTGCGTGTAAGCGTCCGTCGTCGTTTGCGGCGTTTTTGCGAGCCACCGACCTGTGTGTGTCCTCCGATGTGCTTTTAGGTGGGAGCTTTTGGTGTAAACCTTATTGCAGCCCTCAAAGTCGCAGCGGTGGATTCTTCGCTTTTTGGAATCGGGCGACTCCGACCTCCGGGGACGTCGTATGCTGTCAATGCTGAAAGGCGACATTGAACTGCAACACAAGAGAAGATGAGGTAAGGGCGCTGACGATTCCCACTGTCTCGTGAGTATTTGAATGTCACTTGTTCAACAAAAAAAAAAAAAGCCCCAAAAAATTGATTGAAAAAAAAAACGGAAATTATGGGCAAATTTAGTCTTTTAGCAATGAAAGCGACAGTACAGACAAAATGTCCCATGCTGAGTAACATCTCTAGTTCAATTCTAAATCACACCAGCAGGTGGCAGTGTTGGCCTGCACTTGAATAAGAAGACAAGGGCTCCTCCATTCGTTGCCCCTGCACTGACTGTCACCCATCAACATGTTTTATTTCTCCATCTTGTCCAAAGAGGTTCCAATATCAGATCATAAATCAATCATAAATACTGATAAATGGAGTTTTCTTTCACTTCAAGCAATGTTTTTATTTTGGTTCCAATTCACACGCTTAAAAACGCATCCAAATGTTCAATTTCTTGCTGACTTTTCCAAGCGCACCTCCTCCCTTATCACGCAACGGTTGTTCTATCTTTTCAATGCACATGTGCAGACTTGATCCAGGAAGACGGCAGCAGGAAAAACAAACTTGTTGCGTGAAAATGAAACCAGGGTTGCAGTGGAGCGGCGAAGAAGAGAAGGCGAGAGGATAAATTCATCGAGAAAAACAAAAGGTTTCAGCCTTTTTCACAGGAAACAGCGAGAACCGAGCGCTCTTGCCAATTGACCCCTCCGTACGGGGCACTTAACCACGCCCCCGGAAGTGACGTCACGTCACTCCACGTGCGCTGACGTAGGACAAACAGTAAAAATGGCCAATACAATACATTCTGAACTGAGACAGACTCCATGCTTCTGATTTCATTCAATCGTTCACACGTAGCAGTGTTATGCTAGCGGAGAACGTCTCATTCATTTATACGAGACGTGTATTAAAAATCAAATTTAGGGCATATCTTGGTGCAAACACATTCTGGTTAAGCTTCGGCCGCGAGCCAGCAAGAAAGCGACACGTTTGTGCAGTCCGATCATCGCTAAATATCGCTCAACAAAGAATAAGTGTGGCAATCGTTCACACGTAGCAGTGTTATGCTAGCGGAGAACGTCTCATTCATTTATACGAGACGTGTATTAAAAATCAAATATAGGGCATACCTTGGTGCAAACATATCAGTTCCGGTTGATATTAGATGGATTTAGTTGATGATGCGGTCTTCCACAAAGTTTGATCCATCGAAGGCATTTTTCGAACCGGGTCTTCGGTTTTGGAAAGGGTAGGAATCGAACTCCACCAACTCGCCTTTCAGGATACCCGTCGTCACTATTACAAAGTCCGTGACTACACCTCTTAATCATATTTTTTGTTAAATAACCCAAATACGCGATAAAACGCTAACTAAACCTATACTGGACCATGCAATGTTGTCTGAGAAAATGGCGGGAGCAAAAACCGGCTTTGGTTGATGCGGATCTCTGGCCTCTGATTGGTCAGTGACGCGGATTGCGCAATGTCCACGGAGGGGTCAATTGCTGTCAGTGTCAGCTGAGGACGATGCGGTACGCATCAAGTTCCGTGACGCTTTGTAAACTATGTTAAATGTTAATCAATGCTTTGATCAAAAGTTAAAGATGATATGATTGATCTTCATTTTAAGGAAGCAGAAGAACTTTCTCACATTCACATCTTTGCAGCACACCGATGTGGACGGGTCCCACGACTGTGTTTGGGCCCGGACCACAAAATGACAAAATATGCTTTTCTATGTATACGCAGTACGGGTTTCGTTGTTAAGACGGTCAGATGAGGAAGCAGCGGAGAGGAAGATCAAGGGGTGGCTTCCAGTGCCAGACAGTTCACCCAAGGGACTGTCGCCACCGCAGCAAAACCACTTCCTGTTTCCCCTTTGCGGGGCATTTCTGAGAAAAAAAAAAAAAAAATCGTGCACACAAATACATACACACGCACGTGTATGAGTAAATGAGTGAGTGAGAGACAGAACGGCCACTGTTTCTGTCACACTCGGTGAAAAATGTATTCCTAGCATGAGTGAAAACATTTGATTGGCTGTCATCTGCGACATTGTTTTTGATTTTTCAATGACGGCAAACCTAGCGGCTAAGTGATCAGCCACATGAAAATTTAAAAAAAATATTAGACAAATGGACGGATGTTCAGTCGGGTCGGGCCGCATCGCCCGGTTTTGCGGGCGTCCTCAAGAGGAGAGAAAAAAGTGGAAAATTGTCGCGAAAGTGTATGACGGCATATTTCAGTGATCCTCCATAAACATACCACAAATTCTGATCCCAAAACATTGCAACATAATTTCAAACTACTCGACGACATCATCTTTAAAATGACCTACAGATTATTTGACTTCCCAAAAAAATGCACCCTAACTGCATTTAAATATGCAGATAAATGAGTTTGCCAGCAAAATAACATTTAAGTGTAGGTTTAAAAAAAAAAAAAAAAAAAAAGATGAATTTCGGAAAAGTGACCTGTGCAGGACTGGCGGCATAATTTTGCCTTTTCTGCTCACTGCAGCTTGCCAGATGAAGACGATAACAATAATTATATGGGTTCATTAAACCATTCATGGGCAGCGTCCCATTTTTGGGACATCATGATTTTCACGCATTATATCCTTAAGTATATTCAAATATTTAAGTGTTTCAATCTGATTTTGATTGTGGCTTTTGGGATGATCTACTGAAAAAAAAAAAAAAACAAATACCCTCTCGCGGGCAGCGTCCCACTTTTGGGACGAGATTATAAATTCGTAAAGTTATCATATAACTTACCAATAAACGAAAAAGAAGTGTTATTTCCTTGATGGTGGCCTGCGAGGAGACTTTTATCTCAATAAGGCCAAAAATTGGCACCCTGAATTAACTCAACTCAACCTGGAGCCTTTTTTTTTCTTTTTTTTTTTTTGCTTTTCAAATCACCCCTACTCATTTAATAGATTGAGGTCTATTTAATAAAACTATTGATTTGACTATGATTTGTATAACTCTAAGGAGAGCAGGAAGGAAGTATTTAAAATCGGAACAAATAGCATGCAAAAATGTGACTTTCTCACTACAAAGTGGACGATTAGCTGATTACTTTGCATAAGTGACTCTTTTGTATGATCTTATGGTAACGCAGCTGCAGTGTGGCCATCAATTGGTGCAACTTTTCTCATGTGAGGCCCCCCCACGATGCCTCTAAACCTGCTTTTATTTGAATCTCCAAGGGGGTAAAAAAAAAAGGGGAAGTGTCGCTTTGAAACGTCGCTGACCTCCGTTCAAGTACCTCTCTGTCCGCTTTCTCTCCAAAACGGAGGCCGTTTTGCCACAATAGCATCTGCGTGCGCGGCGAAAAGGAAAGCGAGTGAGTGGCGCTAAAGGGCGATTGGCGGATGTCTGATTGCAAACAGGAAAGGACGCGAGAAAGTGCGCGCTTGGTGGGCTCCCGTCGGCCATTGTGCGACCCGTCAGGGGGACGTGACTGGAAGCGCCGCTGCACCCCTGCCACCTACGCAGCGCTCGTGTCGACTTGAGACTTCGAGGAGGGCGAACCCACGAGCGCGACGTGCCTCGCTCGCATTCATCGCGTCCCTCAATATTGACTGCAACGGTCTAGACGGCGGCTCCGCATTTGCACCCCAATGGGTCTTTACATAATCAGCGTCAAGCGCACAATGGACGAGCCCGGAGGAGGAAACGCAAACGCGGTTTACGAGCGACGGCCTGTCGTGGATTTCGGCGAACCCACGCAAAACCCGCGAGCGACTGATGCCCTCCCCGCCCCACAAAAACTTGACATTGTCGTCTAATTACCTGTAAGTGTCCAAAGATGGACGGCTTTTGTCTCAAGGAAACTCCTCGAGTCACTTCAACGGTTTCTTGGCACCGAGACGCCAAATAGCGCCAAAGAAATGGGGAGATATTTCCCCCTAAAATCCGTCATCCATCCATTTTCTTAGCCGCTTATCCTCACGAGGGTCGCCGTCAAGGGGCAGGAGGCGGGGCACACCCTGAACTGGAAACCCCACCCAGGCACGGGGAGACCATGCAAACTCTATCGAGCCCAGGTCCTCAGAACTGTGAGGTCAACGCTTTTCCCCCCAAAAATAATTAATACATTTTGAAAAATCGGCTTTTTTGCGAATGCAAATATGTGAGGGTTCACTGTAGAGCCAAGCTAAAGGAAGCTCCTAAGCCTAACCCTAACCCGAAGACGGAGTTACAGCAATTTAATCGGACAACGCCACCGGGACAAAAAGTTTAAAGATGGGTTCGGTTGACGGCGGCGTTTCAAAACCCAAATTTGTAAGCAAGCTAAGTCAGAACGGGCCGTAGTCTCGAAAACCTCCGCTGACGCAATCGCTAAGTCATTGATAGCCATTATTTGGATAAATATTGACTAATCTGGTGACAAAATAACCATGACCCCTTGCGGCGCCGCTCGCCAAACTAAACAGCTGCGCACTGTTTTTGAAACTCACAACTGTTTATCGGGACTGTCGTTGCGCTTCTCGCAAAAAGATACAGACACAGCGACAACTTCTTTGATCCCAACACAGTGGGAACGACATCAAAGTCCACCCCTTCGCCGCCTTTCACGAGCGTTGCTCTGATCCGACTTCCGCATCCCAAAAAAATTGTGCCTTGGTGCCATTTTCTACAGACCGGCAACATGGAGGAAATCGCCGTGCCGATTCCTTGCCGCACGCAAAGCAATTGAGCGCCGATTCCCTGCAAAAGACAAACATCCCCTTTTGTCTATCCACGTATGGTTTTTTTTTTACCCACAAAAACGTGGCGCAAAGGACCTTTCCGACCTGTCAATCACGCGTACAGCAATAGCCAATCAGATATCCGCATTCTCTTAACACGCCCCTGGTTGCCAGTAGCGTGCGCCTGGAAAAGTTCACGTCACGAAGAAAATGGTCCTCAGATGCGCTTGGGGAACGTGCAATTCTGATGAAAGATATCCGGCTAGCTTGATTCATTTTCCAAAGACTAAAACACAGTTGACGGAGTGTCTACGTTGGATTAAGGCTCGCGGAACTAAACTAAACGTGAACAATATCAACAAACGCAAGGCGAAGGGAAGCGAGGGAGAAGTATCTTCTCGGAGTTTGATTGAATTATTATAAGTGCTTTATACATTGCAGGAGAACAACTTTTACGTTGTTAGTGTATCACTGACCTGCTGAACGAAGTGTGTCATGTTTTATGCCGAAGAGTCGGGTTAGTGACACGTAAATGCGCCATGTCGTGCAAGAGGAACGTTGATTTGCCTATTTGTATCACTTTGAAGACAGAGCACTGGCTTCCACGACGAGCCAAGTCAAATGAATTATAAAGACTACAATGATATTATTAGTGATCTTTCCAAGTAAAAAGTACTCACCCTACTATAACGTGCGCAGTACGATTCCACTATTTGATCTTGTTGGATGTCAATATGAAGTTTGTGAGGCGGCAAATATTTTTGCATCGATCACCGTCGTTTCGCTGTAACTTGCGTCCTGTTCCGTCCAAAAATCTTAATTCCGTGTACATATTTCTGAAGAACTCTCTTGGCAAAAAAAAAAAAAAAAAAAAAAAAACCCCACCGCAATATTATCCGGAATACGTGATAGAGAATCGACTTCAAACATGTTATGTTCAGTCGCCATTTTGGAAGCTTGCGGGATATGGCAAATGTAGCTCAGGGGGGCGGAGCTTAAGACCACCTGTCGGAAAGGTCCATCGTCAAAAGGAAACAGGCGAGAATAAGGACAGACTGAGGATATTTTGAGAGGCTGCCGCCATTCTGACGGAGACTCTCCACGCTTCGCTTTCCGGCCTCGGGTCCAAATGAAATTGTAATATCGCCGGGTATTATTCCAAAATCCCTCGTGCCACCGGTCCGGGGTGCACCCGACCTCTCATCCAGTGTCAACCGGGACCCAATGTGGAAAATGAATGATGTTATAAGCACTTTGGGGGGTGGGGGTGGTCTTTGCTACTCCCAACTCAGGGGGAATCTCTCTCACACACAAATACACACACCCCTTCCTTGTAGACTCACTCACTCACTCACTCACTCACTCACTCAGTCACTCTTCTCTTTTCCACCGCCACCTCCAACAATAGCCTCTCCG
Organism: Syngnathoides biaculeatus; assembly: GCF_019802595.1. Taxonomy (NCBI): domain Eukaryota; kingdom Metazoa; phylum Chordata; class Actinopteri; order Syngnathiformes; family Syngnathidae; genus Syngnathoides; species Syngnathoides biaculeatus. The sequence continues at coordinate 27,133,743 of NC_084653.1, read as the reverse complement.
CTGTTCCCCTGGGAAACGCATGAATATGGAAGAGCTTCGTGAAGAAGGCAACTACACACACGCACGCACGCACACACACAAGCCTTTCCACTCACCCCTCTCATTTGAATCATATTCATATACGGATACCTGGAATGAAAGCTCTGCCCTCACACCTCCCCTGGCCGATGTTTAGGTAAACGCCGGCGCGGAACGGACCGCGTGGCCGCTTTCAAGCAGACAATGGAGCGCACCGTATGTCGACGCCGGCGCACGTGTTCTGATATGTGTTGTTGTTTTTTTTTTTGTTTTTTTTTTGTTTTTGAGTTGACCTCCTTGCGGAAGCTTCTGTGGGCGGCGCGAGAGCACGTGTTGCCGTACCGCGGGGACGCACGCACACCTGAGGTCCAGTGAAGGGGGGGGGGGGGGGTTAGGGTTAGGGTTAACCAAAGTCGGCCCTCCTCTGAATTTGAATTTCATCTCAAAGCGTTGCCCTGGCAGCGCCACGTTGCTTGCGTTACTTGCGCAAAAACGAGCCTCATACACACACACACACACACACAAACGTCCTGCAAAACGAGCGCATCGGAGCGCTAACGGACGACTGCCTTTTCCTTTTACGCGGAACCCGGCAAAAATATTGCCACGACTGTGGTGCGCGTTCGCGCAGGTGCCCCCCAATTCCACAACCGGATGGTAAAAGTTGCCCGGCGTTAGCGGCTGTGCCGTTCAACACGGGCATTGTGCAATCTGGTAATTGGATGAAATCAGCTCCGCTAGTCGATACATAATGCGCATGCAAAGTTGAATTGAGCTGAGAGTGAATTAAATGGAACTCCCAAGTAACTTCCAGAAACCGTTCCGTTGGGGTCACGTTTCCACGTGATAAAGATTAGAAAAGTCTGGGAATGTTTTCCTCCCAGTTGAGACTAAATAACCATCCGATGGCCACGAACCGGAGTCCCGCAGGGCGGCTGTTCCGGCGACTTCCTGCTCGCCATCAGGAGAGCGTCCGAGCTGTGGTCCGCTCTTTTCATCCGACGCAGATGGGCTGGCACCGCCGAGGTTGCCCACGCCCGAGGCCGTAAAGTATGGCCGCCACGCGAGCGCGTCAGATGTACTTGCCCATCAGCGCAGAGAAAAGCTCTTTGATGTCAGCGGGGGGGGGGCACACCCACCTCTGGACTTATAAAAGCACTTCCTGTATTTATGGAATTGTCAAACCGGTCGTTGGAGGTGACGTTCTAATTGGAGGCTTCGAGACCTTTTCAAAGCCGTTAGCATTAGCGACTCTTGCGCAACCCGACAGGGCGACATAATAAAAAAAAAAAAAAAAAAATTGCTGATGACCAGATGTCGCCCGTATTACGGTGGACAAACCGTGCGTACAAATCGCGCAAAGGCTCATCTGAAAGCATCTTTACCGGCTGCTGTTTTGGTTTGCGACAGGACTAAAATGGGATCAATCGTCAACCCTAACCGTCAGCTTTACAGATACCAGGGCCTACTCTGGATCCGCTAAAGATCTCTACCGATTTCGATCTAGGAATTATTACACATGTGCACGTGACATCGTGTCAACTTCGACAAATGGCGTCGAAGACGGATACCCACTCTTGTACGGCGCGGGCTATAGACAGTGCGGTGGAGCCGGTCTCGTTGACGCTGTCCAGCGTGACGTTGGGCAGGTCGTCGTCGTCGCTGTCGCTCTTGACGTGACGCGGCGACAGGCCGTTGTGTTCCGCGTGCGCTGCGGGGAGGAGAAAACGGCATGAAGGTGGCGCCAAAAACGACATAGATACTCGTGCTCAATAGTAGAGGCAATGCATTCATTTTAGCACAGGTTACAATGTTGAAAAATACTACTTCAATTAATTTCTAAAATAATTACATCCATTTTCCAAGCCGCTTATCCTCACAAGGACATTTGATTGTATTTTGATTATTGTAATTTCCATCCTATAATCCGCGAGTTCTTTCACACGCTTTCAACTCTGCGGTGTATGCGGTGATGCGGCTAATTTGTGCATTTTTTTCTTCTTCTAACGGCCGCAAGGGGGCTATCGAGCGCAAAAGGTAAGAGTGAGACCGGTGTAATATATGCGCCGAGGAAGTGAATTTTACCGGTCAGGCCCTGTTAGCGCTGCGCTAGCGTGTTACTGTCGTGTCTCTGTGATTTTTACCGGTATGTTTTTTTTTTTTTTTTTTTTTTAACCGGCCCTGTTAGCGCCGCGCTCACGCAAGCATTCTCTCTCTCTGTGAACCGTCTTTGTAAATATGCCGTGTTTCAACGCGGGCACTCGCGGCTTTTGCACGGCTGCACCAAATAGTATTTCCTTTACAAATGTACCGAGTGAGGCTTATAACCAGGTGCGCTCTGTAGGCCGGGAATGACGTGACTTATTTTTGAATGAATGCGTCAACAGGAGGACCCTTTGAATAAAAAAAAAAATATATATATATATATATCAATTAAAACGATGGAAACCTTGCAAAATAATACACAAACAAAATCAAGGTCACACTTGGAAAAGTACGTCATGTTTGACACCACATCAGAACGGTAGATTGCAATGAAATTTCCCAAAGCAACCGTAATTTAATATCACATTTTCTCCCAGTAACGTAAAGGATTAAAGTTAAAACATCATAATTAAAATTACATCCTCTTGTTACGTGTTTACTTGTAGCCCAACGCCGGCTGTTGTTTATATTTTGTCACCGTCGCGTACTTTTAACGCCACAACACGAGTTGCTGATTCATCACCTCAACGGAGCATTATCTTGTCCCACTTACTGTCCATATTTCTTGGGGTGAGGAGCATGAATATAAAACTCATTTTAATGCTCGTAAACGAAGCTTAAAGAAAACTTGAAATCCAGCGTCGCTTGCACATCTACGAAGAAACGTTAATTTAGCTGGACTCCGCCAAAAATGAGCACACATCAGCAGCAAATATTCAGTATTTGCCACATTGTAGGCCCACCTCAATAATACGTACGATATTTCCTCATGTAGTGACGCTTTATTGACTAAACTGCAAATGCGGGATGTCTATTAGAGTAGAATAATATCATACAGTCTCAACATTATTTTACAATTTATGCTAAATAAAGGTGAAGTTCAAAGCGGACAACAAAATGCCATTTTTGGAGACGTTCACACACAAAAACATCGCAGAGCAAACATGTCAGAGTCTAGCGGAATATGGACGACATAAGATCATCTTTAATACTGCGCACGTTTACGACGGGTTGCCACGCTTTCGTGTATTCACGCGCGTCAAGTTATTTGCCGCCGTCTCGTTATCGACAGACTTTAAAACCGGCTCGGCTTTCGACTCTTTTATGCGCGTAAACATCGGTGTCGGAGGAAGTGCGATAATTACACCTACCGCCCTTTTTATTCTGTGATGGGGGGCAAAAATGGGGAGCTTTCGATTCGCGGGGGGGGCGCCTGGCGAATAATTACAGCGCGACGACGGCTTCTTAGCGTCTAACTGCGGGAATTAAAATCAATCAAGTTGGCCGAAGCAAAGGTGGCGCTCGCGCTTGCGAAAAAGAAACCTTTTCCTTTTCCTTGCTTTTAGGCGAGCTGCTGCACTTCACACAAAAGAATTGCAACGAGGAAGGAAAGCCAAAGTACGACCATAACCATAAAAACACCAAATGGAATGTCCTTAATATCTTCTGTAACTTTTTTTTTTTTTTTCCATTTCATTAACATTTTCTTTTGTCGGGAATCAGCTGGTAAAGCGTTGGCCTCGCAGTTCTGAGGACCCGGGTTCGATCCCGGACACGCCTGCGTGGTGTTTTCTCCGGGCGCTCCGGTTTCCTCCCACATCCCAAAAACATGCAACACAAACTGGGCACTCTAAATTGCCCATAGGTGTGAGTGTGAGCGCGGCTGTTTGTGTCCATGTGCCCTGCGATTGGCTGGCGACCAGTTCAGGGCATAACCCCGCCTCCTGCCAGTTGAAAGCTAAGATAGGCTCCAGCACTCCCCGCGACCCTTCTGAGGATAAGCAGCAAAAGAAAATGGATGGATGGATGGATATTCTTTGAGTGGGACTCTTGGATACAGTAACTTTCATTGTCTGTTTTTAAAGATGAGAAATAAAACGATGAGCCGTCCCCTCGCCACCATCTTTCAAATGCTATCAAAAGTCATTTTCCTTATCCATCCATCCATTTTCTTTTGCCGCTTATCCTCACGAGGGTCGCGGGGAGCGCTGGAGCCTATCCCAGCTGTCGACGGGCAGGGTACACCCTGAAGTGGTTGCCGGCCAATCGCAGGGCACGTGGAGACAGACAACAGTCGCACTCGCAATCGCACCTATGGGCAATTTAGAGTGCCCAGCTTGTGTTGCATGTTTTTGGGATGTGAGAGGAGAAACCCCACGCGGAGAACATGCAAACTCCACACAGGCGGGTCCGGGATCGAACCCGGGTCCTCACAACTGTGAGGCCAATGCTTTACCATCTGATCCGCCTCACTTTCCTTATTTTTACATTATTTCCATGACGTCAAACAACAGTTTGAATGCAATAATTTTGAGTATTACGAACAGATTAATTGAATTTACATGACTTCCTACGGGAAATGTTGCTTCGGTCTTTCAACATGTCGGTTAACGCGAGCTATATGAAAGATGGCAGCTGAAATTACAAAATGGTACATTTCTCTGTATGTATTTGTACCACAGGAATGCTGAAATGTGAAATAAAAATCAGAATGTGTGTTTTGAACGCTAATGTCAAGCGACGCCTTTCAGTTTTCCCTCGCGACGCGCCGTCTCCTCCACCACTTCCCCCAGCGGTGTACGTGAAATATCGGTTTGAAGTCGTTCAGGGAAAGAAGACTTTGGAAAGACAACAGTTGCGCAACGAACACGCCGGCGCCCGTTGACGCTCGCCTATGTGAATTTCAACGCTATCGAGGGTCCTCTCGGATGGCACCGGAGCCATTGCAGCCCGTAATAGAGCAGTGGTGACTGCTTTTAAAGCTTTCTACTTTTCCAAAATACAAGGTGGGGAGGGGGGGGGACAGAGGGGGGGGACAGAGGGGGTCAGCATCTCGCCTGGCCTGCAATTAGGGAGCGTAATTAGCTGGAAAGGCGGGGGGGGGGGGGCTCATGTATTTGGAGCGAGGGACACAAAGGAGGAGTGCTGCAGAGGTGGGCAGATCACCACATTTCTTTCCTTTCTTTCGCTCGCTCCCGTTGTTTCCAGTCATGCCCTGTTTCCATGGCAACCCGCTGCCGGAGACGAGGAGGCGGCCGTGAAAAGGGAAGCGCGTCCGCCCGCTCTTAAAGAGGACGGCCGACCCGTGCGTGCGTTGGTGGGCGTGCGGGATGTGGGTGTGCGCAAAGTGTTTTCGTATCCGCGTTGAAAGCTTTTCGCGCAACTTGCATCAGCGCGGCCGCTCGCGTCGCCGTCTCGGGCTTTCGAGTGCGTCACGTGGGCCCGGATGCTTTCAGGTGCAGGCTTATTGATTCAATTATTGTTTATCGGCGGCAGGAGAGCGTTGGCCTCGCAGTTCTGAGCTCCGGGGTTCGATCCCGGCCTTTGCCTTTGCATGTTCTGCCTGTGTGGATTTTTTTTCGGGCACTCAAAAACATGCAACATTAATTGGACTCTCCAAATTGCCCCAAGGTGTGACTGTGAGTGCGGCTGTGCCCTGCGATTGGCTGGCGACCAGTTGAGGGCGTAACCTTGCCTGCCTCCTGCCCGATGACAGCTGGGATAGGCTCCAGCACGCCCTGCGACCCTCGTGAGGATAAGCAGCAAAGAAAATGGATTGATGGATGGATATTATTGATCATAGCATAGGTTATTATGCATGTGCTGCTATATTCACTGGAGCCTTTATTAGGCACACCCACCATAATTCTTCCTTTACATCAGTACCTTTACTTATGATTTTCATTTTTTTCAGTGACCAAAAAATGATTTTAAAATGTTACGTATCCTTTGCAGCGCCGACAAAAACAAAACAAAAAAAGAAAACTGTCGTGTGTACATTTACTGCAGCGTCCGAGTGTCACGTAGAAAGCGAGGAAAAGAGCAAAAATGTGATTTGATGGCGAAAGTCACTGTGATGGGATTAAAATCGGTATGACGAAATTTCAAATCATAAAGAGATGAATAGGATGAAGGTAAGTAAACACAACGTTAACAATTGACGACCGGCAGTCACGCGGGACTCGGTTGCTCGGCCACGATCGACGCTCAGAGCTAACCATCGACACCGCAGTACAGTGATCAAATATTTAGTCATCCATCCATCTATTTTATTCGCCGCTTATCCCCACGAGGGTCACAGGGAGCGCTGGAGCCTATCCCAGCTGTCAACGGGCAGGAGGTGGGCGGGGTTACGCCCTGAACTGGTCGCCAGCCATTCGCAGGGCACATAGAGATGAACAGCCGCACTCACAATCACACCTACGGGCAATTTAGGGTGTCCAATTAATGTTGCATGTTTATTTTGGGTGGGGGGGGGGGATGTGTCATTTGTGGAAAAATAATTGTTCGTAAAATAAGGAATGGCTTAAAATAATTTCTACTTCCGAGGTGAACATTTCCAAAATCCAAACACAAATTAGACGTCGACCAACGTGTTGATGATTATTTCATTCCGCTAAATGAGTGGGTCCAAATATTAGAAACAGTTTGAGCAGAATAAAGTGAAGCCGGCCTCCGAGAGTGTCACTCAATCTCTCTTTAAGAGCATTTTTACTTTGGTTGAGGTCTTGAGCTGTCAGCCGGCTGCTCCGACACCATCAGTGACGAAATCCGTCAGGCTTGTCGTGTATGTGTCAACTCGGCCCTGCGCGTGTGTTTGTGTGCGAGTGCCGCCCATCCTCAATATGCATCCACACCCTGTTATGCAAGTCCTGTTTTGTTTTGTTTTTTCCTCCCCCAGAAACTCACAGCGAGTATCTCCGAGGACGACCCCACCCGCAGCTAATTACCCCCTCCTCGTTTGTTTGTGCGCTCACATTTCAGCGCAAAATGTCCATCCTGGCGGGATGTGAGCAGAAGCAACCTCTTTTCGAGAAATGAACACTCGCCCTGCGTACGGCGTCGGAGGTGGACGAGAACGCCCCAGTGTGGGTTCCTTCCCCGGGGTCGGCAGTAAAAACCCCACCCAAAGCGAGAGAAGCGGACCCGCCCTGCGTGACGGTGGCACCGCCGCCGCTACCCGGAACAAAGGCAGCGACCGACACTTAACAGCTTGTTGACCTCTGAAGGGCGGCGTCAAACCCCGGTTTTGGGGCGTCCTTTACGGCGGGACGCACAAAATGTCTGCGCGTCGCGAGGCACAAGGCCACCAGCAGAGGTTGGGAGCAAGTCAAATATGCGCCAAATTCATACGGAACGCTCAGATCTTGAGCTTCGACGTTCAAGCAAGATGAGTTGTTAAAAATGAAGTCGCCACTCAATCTCAAGCAAGTTAATTCGAGATATGAAGTCATTAATTCCAAAACATACATCCGTTATCCATATGAGCCGCTTTTCTCTTTGAAGAATATTCATTTTAAGGCAGAGCAGATCCGCGGCACCTCATTTTTCTGACTCTACCTGTTCTCTTCTTCTTCTTCTTTTCATTTTCTAAAAACAGGTCCGCACACGAGCCGTCGGGAATTTGGTTGAATGGAAGTTTAAACTAAGGCCTAATTGAGATGACGGAATTTTAGCCGCAAAATGGGCCCGATGAGCCATCGCAGGTGATTTTCCAAGTCGTGAATGACAAAATTTCTTCTGGTGTGAGATCATCCACAACCAACAATTTGGTTGCAAAGATAAAAAGTTTTTTTTTGTTTGTTTATCTTCTGACAGCTCACATTGATGTCGACCAACACGACCGGCGCGTCGCCTCGCATGCTAGCCGTCGTCAACATTGGGTAGAGAGCACAGTTTTATTTATTCGTGCGCAGAAGGCAATACTTAGCGAAGCTTTCGAGCACGACTGGACAGAAGGTCAGCTTGTTTCCGTACAAACAGCGCGAGCACCAGCTTGCCGGGCTACCTAACGTTTTCTTTGCCTGCTTACAAGCCGTTTTGCAAGTCTTTTCTGGCTAAAACGTCATCTCCCGAGGATGTTTTCCCCAAAATTGCCGCAGTTTGACAACGGTGGTACCGGTTCTATCTGGTTGCTGTTCACACTGACATGTTGTCTGGTTCCGCCTGTCTGACACTGCTTGATGCGGCAAGATAAAGCCCAGTGATCGGAAAAGAAGGGGCACGGCGGTATCGGACTATACGTGGTGCAATGTTGCCACAGTCTCCCGGAAAAAGGACGACATTTTGCTCGTAGCGCAAGCATTCATTCGGAGTCTGGATGCGCAGGGGTGAACATCTGCTGCTCTGGGTGGAGTCTTAGTCCCAAGAACTCTCCAATAACACCATAAAAAGATGCAAGATTTCTTGATCATCGTCCCCCCCACCCCCCAATAAATGTAGCGACAAAGTTGCTTAGTTGGCAACATTGAGTAGCGGCTTGTGTCATCGCATGCCTGTGGTCCGCCTTTGGTTGTTCATGTTCGTGTCATCGGATAAGTGGGAGCATTTCTCGATCCTAAGAGTCGGAGACCTTTTATGAATTAATTGCACGCTGTGTCTTTTTTTTTTTTTTTTTGTCTTGTTCGGCTGTTAGGTCAAGCTAAATGGAGGATCTGGGTCATTTTTTGTGCCGGAACAGTTTTACTGGGTCACGGAGGAGTTTTAAAGCTTCCGCTGCGGTTTCGTTATATCGTGATTGAAGTTTTAGTGAGAATCGGCGTTGACCGGTCCAACAGGACAATACAAAAGAATGAATCGTAAACAGGGTGTGAAAAATACAACGATGAAACGCGGAAGTGTTCGATGGGGCCGTAGCGCTACAACTTGTGAGCGAAGGACAGGACGAGAACGTGTGAACCCGGCTGTAGAACTCAAATGCGGTGGGAGCGACTCTGGGAATTTTAAAAGCCGAAAGGACGAGGGGACGAGTGAGGGGATACGCAAGCAATTCACATATTCATGAGTTGTTTGTGGCAATAAGTGAGTGGCCCCCACACCCCGTGAAAGACTCCCAGGGGTGATCGCCTGCGGACGCGTCCAAGTGAACTGAACCCGGTTTACACGCAGAAAGACTGACAGAAGTCTCCAGTAATCGCACGACCTCGGCCAATAAATTGAGGGGCAGGATCGGGCCCAGGGGTCCACCAGAGAAGATCCTGCGCCGAGAGACCCGGGCTGGTCCCGCCGCCCCCATTGAGGCCACCCGGTGGGGGTCGCAAGGGCCCAATGCCATACGCCCGGAATTCGGCCAGTCCCCGGCCAAATCCAGGATGGGGGAGTGGCCCTTGTCGCTTTTAAAGGAGGGTTGACAGTGGCATCCGATAAGGGAGCAATCAAGGTGGGGGTGGGGGGCCAGTCGTGGGTCATGAGAGGGCAGGTCCGACGCCAACCAGTCATCCGGCCCATGGGAGAGAGGTAACCCACCTCCCACCATTACTACGATTGCCAGGTCCCCAACACCCCCTCCCCGCGACCCATCATGTCTCAGACATGGCCGTACGTGGCGCGTTCAAACGGTCCGAAGCTTGCATTTGCACCGGCAACCGCGTCTTTGGCCGTAAACGGCGCGGCGGCCTCACCTTTGCCCTGGCTCTTGGCGTCGTCCAGCAGAGGTAGCATGATGGCGTTGTTGAGGCTGGAGGGCGAACGCACGGCCGTGGTGTACATGAGCGGCAGCGACTGCACCACCACCGGGATGCGGTGGACGCGGCCGCCCAGCTTCCCGCCCCCCTGCAGGCCCAGCGGGCTGGACGGAGGCGGCGGCACCGAGTGCAGGATGTGCAAATACGGCTGACCTCTCATCCCGGGCGCCACCAGAGGGCCCGGCGAGAGCACCGACGCCGCCGAAGTGATGACCGACGGCGAGGACGAAGAGGACGACGACGACAGGGAGGACGGCGAGAAGGCGGATCTCAGCGGGGAGGCGGTGGTGGAGGAGGAGGAGGAGGGGCGGGGCTTGTTGATGGACAGGTCCACCGGCTCCGTCTGCGCGTGGAAGCGCAAGTCGTGGGTCAGCAGGTCTTCCGGAGGCTCGGCTTTCACCCTGCTGAGGAAGAAGGGGACGCCGTCCATGGCGGTGTAAGGCCGCACTTTGGGTGACTGAGGAAAAAAAAAAAAGACGTCGTTAAGCAGTCGTTAAGTCTCGCGGATACAATTTGGAGTTTCATCTCCAAATCGGACAAAGTATTAAACACGGCGGATGTGACGTCGCTTCTCTAGAATTTTGCAACGTCACGAAAAAAAAAAGAAGACGCCGATTTCGGCCAAGTTTTGGTGTGGCTGGGAGAAGAAAAAATCTCACGACGATACGGCATCATAAGACGTCATATTTTTGCCGTACAAAGACCCAAAACCACCAAAGGAAAACAAGTCGGTAACATAATGAGGATTCAAAAAAAAAAAAAAAAAAAAAAAACAGCTATATCAGCTCTTTATCTACTCACACTCTTGGATTCCTCCCCAGATCAATAGTTTTCTTACCGTGACCTTTTGTGTTTTGCGGGTCTTGAGTCCAAAGACACGGCGCCAGGAGCACTGCTCCAGGTACTTTTTAACACTTCATTATATTGAAAAAGCTGACCTGACACTGGAGGATCAACAACATCGGCCCGGACGGCTCCAAAAGTTCCAAAGTCAGCGTCGATTTTATCGCAATTTGTATTGATCCGCCCACCAAGCGCTTCGAGTAATATTATACTTGTAACTTTAATTCCCCTTGTTGTGTTTTCGCTGCTCTTTTGACTGATAACTGACAATAAAAAAAAAAAAGACATTGAGCCCCAATTTGGACGTCCATCCATCCATCCATTTTCTCTGCCGCTTATGCTCACGGGGGAGCGCTGGAGCCTATCCCAGCTGTCGACGGGGAGGAGGCGAGGTTACACCCTGAACCGGTCGCCGGCCGATCGCAGGGCACATCAAGACAAAAAGCCGCACTCACAAATCACACCTACGGGCAATTTAGAGTGTCCAATTAATGTTGCATGTTTATCGGCTGCGGGAGGGAACCGGAATGCTCGGAGAAAAGTCACGCAGGCACTCTGATTGGTTGGTCAGAATATTTAATCACTCATCATATTCACATCAACAATTTATGAACAAGTTTTGGAGTCAGAAGTAAAGGTTGACGTGTTTTTCAACTAATTCACGTTTGGTACCACAAAAATGCGAGTATTATCTAGACTTTATCATTTATAATATCTGACAATTTGAAATTTTGGTCCAGATTTGAACGAGAATCGAAATCGAAACTCTCGATTTGGCTTCGTGTGCCGGGTCAGATCTGGCCCCCGGGCCTTGAGTTTGACACCTGTCCACTTAATCAACATCTATGCTGGCGATGATGCTTTTCCATCCATCCATTTTCTCTGCCGCTTATCCTCACGGGGGAGCGCTGGAGCCTATCCCAGCTGTCGACGGGGAGGAGGCGAGGTTACACCCTGAACTGGTCGCCGGCCAATCGCAGGGCACACGGGGACAGACAACAGCCGCACTCACAATCACACCTTGGGGCAATTTGGAGTGTCCAATTAATGTTGCGTGTTTTTTGGGGGGGATGTGGGAGGAAAGTGGGGAGAACATGCAAACCCCACACAGGCGGGGCTAGGGATCGGACCCGGGTCCTCAGAACTGGACCCAAGTCGGACGTATTCAACCCAAACGAATGGCGTGCTCAAGAACACGTGACGACAGAAGCAAGAGTGTCACTCAAGACTTGCAACCTTTCATCATCATCTCTCGTTCCCTCCCTCCGCGGTTCCGCCTCTCGCTTCCTCCCGTTTTCCATCACTCCCTCCCCCAGAAATGTGCCTCTGTGTATGCAATCCCCCTCCCCCCCCCCCCCCGCCCCGCCCCCCTGAAGTCTTCGTGGAAAAAAAACATCATATGGGCTCAATTTCCTGCCCGTCTCCCCTCACTCCCTCTCCGGCACATTCTAACGTGACCCTGAACGCATCGCAAAATTGTTTCCTCCCCGGGGCCGGTCTCGGGTTTTTCAAGCGATCTTTGTCCACGGCGCGTCACGTGCGGGGAGGGGCGCCGCGAGTCTTGATCCGAACAGTGAGGCCTTTCACGGGCCCGTCCAGGGCGGCGGCCCTGGACGAAACTTACTTACTTACTTTTTTTTTTTTTTTCTTTCTTGCCACCCATCGTACGTGTAAAGCTCGTTAAATCTAAAAGGAAAAGCCCGCGATGAAAAATGTGCCCCCCCCCACTTCACATTTCATTATGCTTATGTAATGCTGGCTGCGTGGAGTGAATTGAGATTTTTGATTTTTTCTCTCCCCCCCCCTCCCCCCCTTGCAAGCAACGAGTGTTTGTGTTTTAAATTTTTTTTGTATTTATTTGCGCGCGCGCGTGTGTGTGTGTGTGTGTGTGTGTGTGAGAGTGTGAGAGTGTGTAGTAGTAGCAGCCTACTATTTACACTCAGCCTACAGGAAATGTTACGAGCTCATGAATAGAAAGAAAACACTTGTTTACTCCGCTAACGCCCTCGCCAGTGGAAAACAAAACCGCGCCGGCGTCCCGGACGGGTTCAGCTTGGGTTCAGCGGCGTCGGGTCAAGGTTTATTGGTGCGTGGTTTTGGTCCGCTTCACGGAACCACCCACTGAGGATTCTCGCACAAAACAAAAAAAAAAAAAAACAAATATGCGCTCCAATGACCTTGGAACATTCTGGACTACCTCTGATTCATAATCAATGGTGTTATTATTAATATTATGCACAGGCCTCATCAATAGAATTTTCACGACGTGGTGATAGCTGGAAAATGTTTGCCGCACAGTTTTGAGGTCTCAGGTTCGATCCCAGACCCGCCATTGTGGAGTTTGCCTGCGTGGCTTTTCTCCGGGTGGGCACTGCAGTTTCCTCCCACATGCCAAAAACATGCAACATTAAATTGGACACCCTAAATTGCCCCTAGGTGCGATTGGCTGGCGACCAGTTCAGGGTGTACCTCGCCTCCTGCCTGTTGACAGCTGGGATAGGCTCCAGCGACCCTTGTGAGGATAAGTGGCTAAGAAAATGGACGGATGGATGGTGATAGTCGAAGGTGATAAGAACAATGAATGTCATTTTAATAGGATCAGAAATACCCATGAATCGCGTCAAAGAGTGTGATTGCAACACTTATTATTATTAATATTTCATATTCAGGGCCGTGCCCGTCGCTGAACATCTACGACCCCGTATGAAGTACACGTGTATACGTTTAGCACATCCCATCACGCCACGTTTCAAGGTAACAACAGGGCGCAACGCACGACCGCGCTCAGCTGCATAGAAATATGTCAACCCGCGTTACAAAAAGCATAAATAACAACAACAAAAGCAGCATCCGGGATAATAAAAAAAAAAAGTCAAGGGACTAAAAGTCAAAAAAAGAAGAATACATGACTATGATGGCAGTGCCAGACATGAATTGTTTTGTTTTGACGACGTGAACTCTGAAGATATGACCGTATGTCGAAATGGATGAAAATGATGCTGTTTGGCTGCTTGTTTCCATGACAACAGCGTTTTGGAGCCTGAAAAAGCAGACCTTTGGACAAAAAAAAAACGCTTCTTAAAATGGACATTCTTTAAAAGCCAGATAATTTTCTTGCAAATGCTTTTCCTCAGCAGGTCTGCATTGAACTCATTTGTCGTTTGCAACAGGTCGGCGTCAAGTTTTCATTTTAGCGACGTTCATCGTGACTTTCAAGTGTGGCGAAGGCAGGAATGTGCTCAAAGCCGGAATTCCGCTGCTTTGCATTAACAATGTATCCAACAGCTCATTTGATATGCGCGGTATTTTGAAAGTGTGATGTTAATCCTCTCTCATTTAACGTTGTTTTGAGAAGATTTTTTTTATCGGCAATTACCAATTTTCACGGCCGCCGCCATTTTGGAGAGTCACATGACCTACGTACGCGGATGCGACCCAATAGGCGCGCAAACAAAGGCTCGATTACGACGGGACACAATTATAGCCAGCGCTGATTTCTCGGATTTAACCTCATCTGACATGGAATTTTCAGATGGTTCTTCGGACGAGAATGGCGCGGAGTCTGACGAGCGAGCGAGCTCCGGCGGCAGGCCGCAAGCTAGCTCTGTTCGTCCAAAGAACCATCCAAAAATTCTAAATTATTTACAGCCACAGGTTGAAACCTGTGCAAAGCATTCCTCCGTCTTCCCGATCAACCGATACTGCTATTTCTTCATCAGATGAGGACAAATCCCAGACGTCAGCGCTGGCCACAATTCCGTCCCATCGTAATCGAGCCTTTGTTTTGCGGGCCTATTAACGTCACATCCGCGCAGCTCGGTCATGTGACTCGGCAAAATGGCGGCGCCCATGAAAATTGGCGTTTGCCGATAAAAATCTTCTCAAAACAGCCATTAAATGAGTGAGGATTAACATCAAATTTGACATGAGCTATTGGATACATTGTTCATGCAAACCAGCGGAATTCCACCTTTAACTGACCATTAATTCATCTTTGGAAATCTGTCTGTCCGCGCAGAACTCCCAAAATATTTGGCTGCAATCAATAAAGACACGATCGGTGCAGTCCCAAGTCGAATGAGACCGGTATCACGTCAACTGAGGCCTGCATCTGGACGCTGGCGAGGGATTACACTCTTCGAAATACAAAGACTTGAGTTTTGGATGTTTTCCCCGACAATAAAATGAGTGACTTTCGTCCCCGACCCACTTGTAGCGGACTCCAATCAACAAAGACGAGGATGATTCACTCTCTTGATTATTCGGCCGAACGAGACGCTGGGATGGAAGCGGGAGTTTGGAAAGATTCAAAGAGAGATCGTCCCCTCGGAATTGATTGAAGTCACCCTCCAAACGGATCATTTGTCCGACCAAAAACAGAAACCGGAAAAATGAAGCTACCGCCACTCTCGTTTTGACGGACGACCGATCCCCCCGATTACGCGCAAGTAGGACCGAGCGTTGTTTTTGCAACTATCCCCAACCGGATAATTCCGGTTCCGTGTTACGAGGTCGACAATAGGCAAAGCAAAGCAAATTTGTCTCGCGCATTTCATACACAATGTTAAAGAAATAAAACGTTTTAAAGGGAGAGCGTGTCGTGGGGCATGAAATATTTGTCGGTGTGGAACTTCAAAAACTAAAGGAATGAGATAGCCACAACAAAAGTGCCACATCATCAGATCCTTAAAAGTATTCAGTTATAAAAAGACGTGTTAAAGTTTGATCCAACAGACTGTAAAAGTGTGAGATTGTCCAAAATGTGAGTTTTTACTCAACGACGCGCCATCGTCAGCGGCAGTAACTTCTGCGACTTGTACGACACAAATCGGAAAGCAACATTGCACACATGCTACGAGGGTCAGGTACAAAACTTCATCCCCGTCCCAGCCGTTCTGACATTCACCATTTAAAGACGGGGTCTGGTACTTGTACAGCTGTCCTATCAGGTCTCTGAACAGGAGCTGGTTCTCGGACGAGAGGCGAAAACAGCTTCGAAGACAAGCTGAACCGTCCAATTGCGATCGATTCAACGGGCTGGAGGAATGAGAATACTCGCAGCCACTTGGTTCTCATATTCCAAGGCAAAAAGATTGAACAGGCTGCTTAAAAAAAAAAAACCAAAACATACCATAATTTCCGGCCTATAAGCCTTCTTCCTGTGGGGTTTTTTTTCTAACGGCCATATGGGGGCACTCAAGCGGAAAAGGTTGGACTGAGAGCAGTGGAATATGTGTGCGGAAGAAGTGACTTTTACCGGTATGTCATTTTTTGTTAGCGCTGTACTAGCGTGTTGCTGCTGTGCTTCTGCCGTGTCGCCGTGATTTTACTGGTAAGTTTTTTTTTTTTTTTAACTGGCCCTGAGGGGACCGCGATAGCATTAGCGTCGCACTAGTGTTAGCATCGCGCCAGCGTGTTGCTGCTGTGCTACTGCCAAGTCTCAGTGATTGAGTTATGTTTTTTTTTTAATCTGCCCTGTTAGTGCTGTGCTACCGTGTTGCTACTAAGTAGCTGCGGTATCTTTTTTTTTTTTTTTTAACCAGCCCTGTTTGTGCTACTGTGTTGTTGCTATCTTAAGCTAAGCTAAGGTATTAAAACTTTGAATACTCTGTGTACCTTCAGTCTTTGTAAATATCTCGCATTTCAATGTGGTCACTTGCGACTTATACACAGGTGCAGCGTATGTATGTACTAAATGGTATTTCCTTTACAAATGCACTGTGTGAGGATTATAATCGGGTGCGCTCTGTAGGCCAGAAATTACGCTAATTTCTACTCATGATGGATAAAGCTCCCAAAATGCATTATGAACTGATTCAGTTATTTTGTTTGTTTTGACAGAAATACAGTATATTAGGATTCAATAAGTTACGCTGTTGTTGAACTGGTGCCCAGTCCAAGTAGGCTTCACCTCTCACTCAAGGTCAGCTGGGACGGGCCCGTCTGACCCGCAAGCGAACGAGGGCGAGTGCTATAGAAAACGGATGGTCGGATACGGAAAACGTCGCGAATTTTCCCCATCCTAACGGACACCTGCAGAGCGAGTGGTCAGGATAAAGTGCAGGATGGCTAATAAAAAAAAAAATATTTTCATTACTCGCTGACAAAAACGTAAAAAATAAGCCTGTCATGAGCACATTTGTGTTTCATCGTATGGCAAAGTTCCTCAGCAGCACTCCTGATTCGGAAAAAAAAAAAAATAAAAAAATAAATAAAAATATCAGTACCTCGACGAGCTCAAGGGCAGAATCGATCTTTTGAGCCACAGAACTCAACGAAAGATGGCAGGAATGTTGAGGCACGTTTCATTTAACCATGAACACCGTCGATTCATTTATGAATGATTCAAGCTTTTAATCACTACCGAAATATACTTTTTTTTTTTTTTTTTCAATTGTTCATGAACAGAGAAGGCTCATAGCCGAACGTTACCCGTTGGCTCAATTACATTTTTGCAAAGTCCGGGAGATATTTGCAAATATGCAACAACTTTGCATCAGAATTGTATTCCCATACACGCACGATGTATTACCCACCTGCGACAAGATGGAAATTAGACTTCCCCCTAATTTGAGAATTTAGGTGATTTTGGGGGATGATTTCAAGGTTTCGAAATGACTGATATGAGGATGTGAACACGAATGTATCATCACTACAGAAATGTAGTGACCTGCACACACACACACACACACACAGCTGTAGCACCAACACAAAGCTCCTGTAGCCTAGCAACCGCTTCTCCATAACAAGACCACTTTATTTATAGGTATGCCGGACCGGAGAGCCCTGATACTGTACGAGGGCCACGCAAAGCCCGCACGAGGTAACGTCGTCACGGACCCGAACCCGAACCCGACCGGGAGTCGGCTCCGTTTGAAAGACAATGGCGCCCATCGGGAGTCGAGCGCAATCGCGACGTTTAACTTGTGCGTCTGTGATTCATACTTGGCGGTGGAAGGCGCGAGGGGAGCGTGTTGGGGGGGGGGACCAAGCTGTGATAGTGTTTTTCGGAAGAAGACGAGGATTGTGTTTGCGCGTGAAGATTATTCATGTTTGTAGGACAGAAGGGCAAGGGGAGGGTACGCAAAGATGCAGACAGATTCTGAGTTTCTCATGTGACACAGCGTTCCCACTGACAAATACCCCCAACTAGTACAGACTCCCAAACAACCCCCCCTGCGCCCCCCAACACTTGCACACCTCCTCCTTCCTAATGCATTCCTGTCCCAGCTGCGGCTCTCCTTCTCTTCCTCCTCGCTACCATGCTCTCCGACCACTCCTCATAGCCCCCACGCTCGCCGTCTCGCTCGCCAAAGCCTGGGAGTGATTATCTGCCCAATACCAGGAGGAGGAAAGAAGGAAGGAAAGCGGGGGGGGGGGGGGGGGTCGGTAGAAACGGCAAACAACTGCTCGCTTACCCCTTGTTCCGATTCCAGGGGCTCGGCTTTGACTCGCACTGCAGGCATTCCGTCAAGCATTAACATCCTGTCTCTTCGGCGGCCTGCGAAGGGGACAAAGAGGAGGCGTGAGCGTGTTGGGTTCGGAACTGGAAAGGAGCAAACAACCGACTACATCTGTCTGTCACAAACGACCCTAAAAGGTTAGAAAGTAGAGCAAGAGCAGCGTTTGGGAAACGGAAGCAGATGCCGTAGTAGTTCGCTGGCGGCCGCGGAGCTCGCGTGGGATCCATTCTCACTGGGTGATTGGCTGGCAACCAATCCGGGGAGCTCTTTTGTCTGGTGAGAAGTGGCGTAGAAAACTGCATCGATGGTTTCCCCAAACTTGGTTCCTCCCGAGGGTTACGGGGACAGCATCAGGGTGACTGTGACCGTTAGACACGACAGCACGAAGGGTTATTAAAGTAGGGCCGGCCCGTCCGCAAAATCGTTCATTACTTTTATTGTTGTCATTATTATTCCTGAGATTGGCTGGCGACCAGTTCAGGGTATCCCTCACCAGTCACTCAAAGTCAGCTGGGATTAAGTACCAGTACACCTGTGACCCGTTTTGGAAGGGCTGAACTACACCACGGTGCACCAAAGGACTAATTAGCGGACTCCAACGGAACCAAGATGTAGAAGTTTGTAGTACAAAAGGAGAACTCGCGAGAGACAAATGAATGCAGAGGCCCAATGATGTACTTTTAATTCTGACAATGACCAAATTCTGTCATGAATTCAGATGAGCTGAGTCATTTGTGCTGTTTTAATAAAGACATTTGGTTGCCTGGTGGGCCGCCGCGGGGCTCCTTCGTCTCGCAGCGGTGGAGAAAAATTCGCTTGTATAAGTAGTTACTCAACAGTTGTTGCAACACCGCTGTCGGGTCGGGTCACGGCTCCTCGTGTCATTCAGGAAAGAAAAAAAAAAAAAAAACTGCAAATGCACAGCAAACAAACGTGTGCGACGAAACACCCCCCAACCCCAACCCCGAGCACTCAGCCTCTATCTGGTGGCCTGTAATTGCTGCAACGGAGCCGCTAACGGCAACGTATATTCTGCACCACCAACACCCCCCCCACCGCCCTCGGCCGCCACTGGCTTTAGGTTGCAAAAAGTGTAGAACACAAGCACGGCGAGTCGCCTCCGACGGTGCCGCTGTGACTCGGTTGGGTCCCCGCTGCGACCGCTCGAGAGATCAAGAACGAAACCAGCGAGCGATGAACGGCGCACGGAAACCCCCCCCCCCCCTCGAAAGCGACGTTTCCACCAAATGGGATCAACCTTCACGTGGCGATAAACAAGAATTAGTCACAAGTACCGACTACCACCTGACACCATTTTGTTGCGATTCCATTCCTAAAGTTCCACGTTGACGGCATCGTCTACCGGAACCGTCCACAAAGCGTGGCCCGGGGAACGCCGCACGCTGCACGAAAAGTGCAACGAGCACGTCCAACTAACCCAAGCGAAGTGAACCTAAATCGGCGGGTTAGGAAACGGCGATTAAGCCGCCCTTGTATGGCCCACTCAGACCTCGAATTTACCCCGAAACAAAGGCCCGATTAAATGCCACATATCGTCCGCGACTTCTCCGGCGCGAGGCTAATCCTGGTGGAGGCAGAACTGTCGAGGGGAGGGGCGGGGGGGATTTAGGTCTTCTCAATCTGCCGCCTCCGCCTCCAAACCCCTCCCCGACAACACCCACACACTTCCCTCCCAGGTCTAAGTCCCTCAGGTACCCCCGGCCGCGCCGCTCTAGTATTGTTGTCCGGCGATGTCCTTCGGCTTCGGGTCTTGGTGGGCCCAGATAGCGTTGCCATGGTAACTGTTTGAGCGAGCGGAGCGGCAGCCAGAGTCCAGCCTCGAGCCGTGCGCCGACGACAACGAGCAAAGGGAGTGTAGCAGGGAAAGGTAAACAGCTTGTTTTCCCAGATAAAGCCCGATTGGGCCAAATTTGTGATTTTGACTTCGACGCCATCGAATGAAATCAAAGTCGGCCAGCAAACGAAAATGAAAGCACCTCTCGAACCCGCCGCTCCCGCTAATCCGGCGGTGGGTGTGTGTGTGTGTGAGAACAACCTCGTAATGAACTGGCCCGCGGCGAGCTATTCGTGGGAAATCAATGGCCGCCGCACGCCGCCCGCTTGCGACTGCGACGGCCAAAGTGCAAACAGCGGCGAGGGGCGCCTGGCGCCGGGCTAACGAGATAATGGAGGAGGGGGCAGTTCCGAATACCTCCGCCGCCGGCCCGCCGAAGAGCTTCCTTTGCTCAAAGTAGTCAAACAATGCATCTCATAAGTCTTCGTCGGTTGCGTTCGCTGTGCGGGCGACCGTGAACTTGTGTCCATCGGCGAGCTCTCTGTGCGCCAGATAGCGAACGGGCGGGCGGGGGGCTGCGGGGGCGGCGGCGCAGGGTAGATTAAGATCACCTTTCCGTTCGCTGCACTCTGAAATAAAATGGCCATCCCAGGTGTGTGGGGGAGTCAGACGCAGCGAGGAGGGTAAGTCAGTGGAGTGTTGAGGCATTTCATTTCTTCTTCCAACAAGCTAAAATCCCTCGAGGAAAAAGCTAACGCTGAAGCTCGAGCAGCCGAAATAAACAGAACACTTTTTTTGGTTGTTTTTTTTTTTTTGCATTAAACATACACACACCGCTCTTCCAGGAGAAAAATTTTGGTTGAAGGTTGAAGAGATGCTTGATTCTCATTCATCCGAAGTCACTTTATTCTCAACGAAAAGCTAAAAAAAAAAAAAATGCTTTCAAAAAAGCCAAATTTCTAGGCTCGGAACGCATTATTTCTTTTTCCCATTCACCGCAATGGGAAACATTGATTTGGTTCTCGAACCGTTTTCTGGAACGGATTGTGGTCGAGAACTGTATTTCTATCCATCCATCCATCCATTTTCTTTGCTGCTTATCCTCACAAGGGTTGCAGGAGTGCTGGAACATATCCCAGCTGTCATTGGGAGGGAGGCAAAGTAGACCCTGAACTGGTCGCCGGCCAATCGCAGGGCACATCGAGACGAACAGCCGCACTCACAATCACACCTACGGCCAATTTAGAGTCACTGATTAATGTTGCATGTTTTTGGGATGTGGGAGCAAAGCGGAGTGCCCGGAGAAAAGCCACGCAGGCACGGGGGGAGAACATGCAAATTCCACACAAGCGGGCTGGGATTTGAACGCCGGTCCTCAGAAGTGTGAGTCCAACGTCCACACCTGTTGCCCCACCGTGCCGCCCCCTTTTTCTTCTCATTGGGAGTTAAAAAAAATGCTGAGACTCTCCGCCGCAACTCAGGCTAATCTGTTCCAACGAAGCCCGGATGAGCGGCCAAACGATTTCCACGACAACCGCAACCGTCCAACGGCGATGGATTTCGTGCCCCAGCAACCATTTTGAGAATGTCGATCGATGGAATTCGCCCCGATTCAAAGAGTCGACTCGAGCAAGCTCTCCGTGGCAAGACAATAATATATAAATATGTAATAAATAAATAAATACATACATAATAAAATACATGTTAAAAATAAAGAGTTTCACGTTTTATGGCCAGCATGGCAAAACTTGGTTCCCCCCCAATCAAGCTTTGCCCATCTGTCCCGTCGTCTGTGTGGGGTTCAAAATTTGGAAGCAATCAAACAAAATCCATCACCCAACTTGAAACTAGTAATACTAAAAAAGCTCAACTAAAATTGACACTGCAAATGAAACTAGTGGGGGAGGGGGGACGGGCGGATGTGGTTACCAAATGTCAATGTTGCTCATTAAAACGAGCTTCGGGAACTGAACCGCGGAAGAAATTCAAGTGGGTCACCCGAGCGACGACGACTACATATCAATAAATCCCTCAACGCCGAAGAACCTTTGCGAGATCCGACGTTTATTATTTGGTACGCAGCGGACGCTTGGCTTGCTTTTACTTTTTGTGAATTTCAGTAAATATCAAATCAAAAGCCTTTATTGTCATTATACGCGGTGCGTACAATGCAATGCTGAGTGCTTCTCCACAAAGTGCAATAAAATGGAATAAAAATCAAAGAACATCTTGGGTAAAAAAAAAAAAAAAAAATAAACAAAACAAAACCGATAAAACATCAAGGCACAGTTGTTGTTAAATATATACTAATAAATAAATAAGAAAATAAAAGTTAAAATTAAAGAGTTCCACGTTTATGGCCAGTCATCAATTTTGGCCAGCCTTGCCCATCTGTCCCGTTGTCTGTGCGGGGTTCCAAATATATGAATTTATTATTATTAATATATTATTATATTATGATATAAAACATTTAAATACATAAAAGTGCAGTTGCAAATTATTACATATGATGATGATAAAATATTAAATGTGTTTTATTACTTGCATTTTTATCAAACTGTCTGAAAGCAATGATTTCTGAAATTCGTGCCATGGGAGATCATCGGCAAATGATTCCATTTCAGGAAATGGATTTGTTCATCTGTCCACGCCGGCGAGACATTGACTGTCACAGCTCCCGCATAAAAATGCAGAAGGTCCAATAAACCTGTGCGCAGTCACGCAAAGCAAATACATTTGTGAGTACATTGAGATGAGATCATCGTTATTTCAGCGGTCGTACGTTTTCCGGCATTTTTTTGCCTTAATGGAGGTTGGGGAACAAAGTGGGCTGAAGAACTGCACTACAGGAAGAGGCGTGTCCCGATGCCTCTGCCCATTTAATACGTAGCAGTCGCCGCGATTTGACGGCCACGTCTGCGCCATCTCCACAGTCGAGCACGAAAAATCACGCACGTACAATTTGTCACGAGTGGAAATACATAGATATTGAAAGACCCAGCTTATTTTGTGTAGCATTGGCCAATGTTCCCTCTAAGCTGCGCCAACTGCGCAACTGCGCACTTGTTGCGCACATGAAAAACGATCCAGTGCGGTGAAGCGCACGCTCTCTGCTCAGCCTACTTCTACTTCCTAGTTTCCCTGACACCGCCCCGCCCCCTGCTCTTAAAGGGGTACACTCATCATTACAAACAGAACACACACCCGCCACTTTATATCCGCGGGCATGACTGGTGGAGCACACCCGTGACTTTATATCCGCGGGCATGACTGACCACACCCGTACATTTTTCAAATGTGAGTGATGCGGACACATTGCCTCTTTCTGGGCCACAGCAATCCTGCAACATTACCGTAACCTCTGACCCAGCATTCATGCTCATCTGTCTTTGGTGACACGGAACCTAGCAAAGCGGGATACTGCAGCACAGACTCTGACAGTCAGATCGTTAAATGACACCAGTCCCAGGATCTGGCGCCGTTTCAAAAAGTGTCAAATAAAAGTCCGCCGGTCCACCCCGTGGCTCAAATTCTGAGTCGGTGCCATTCATAGACAACAATGACGAGTAAAAAGGTTGAACAAATGAAAGCAAAACCATGAAGCATATAGCGAAAAATGCGATCATCTAAAGATGAATTATGCAGCGATAAGCCTGAAGGCCCGGAACAAAACTTTTCTGTCTGCTTCTCGGCATTGTTAGCTTTATGATGCTGGTCGACGCGGATTTAAGCTCTCAGCTTCCCGTTGATTGCTTTGATTAGCGGAAAAGACGAGAGGCGAGCGCGAGCTCGGTCGCACACCACGGCGGGTTATCTCCGCACGGGCGAGCGCAAGGACCCGTCCGGCTCATCTCCCGGCTCGTGCCGGACTTTTTCTTCAGGTGAAAGTGAAGCTCGACTCGACTTGCTCAAGCGAATGGAAGAAATCATCACCTTGCCTGCCCTTCCCTCGCACGTGCACCTACTGGGCCAAAACGGACCGCGTCGGCGAGCCTACTTCGGTGCCCCGGTTCTACGCGGAGTGCCTGGAGTGGGGGCTGGGGGGGGGGGGCTACATCTGTGTCGCCGTTGGCCTCGCATGCGGGGGAGGTCGAGAGGAGTGATGAGGCGAGGAAGTCGCCAATGAATTATCTGGGGCGCATAAAGGGAGTTGATAGCAAGAAGGAAGAGGGAAGCTGCGGGGGGGCTGGTGGGGCGGGGGGGGGGGGGGTGAAATGGTTGAGCAGCGCAAGGGTGGGGGGGTGGCGGGGGGTGCGAGAAGGAGGAGGAGCCGGGGTGGGAGTCAGAAAAGGGTAGAGAGGGGATATGGAATACAGCCAAGGCCCGGTCGAGCGCAAAGCTCACAGTGCAAGAATGCCAACAGAGCCCCCCAGTTTGCCCCCCCCCCCCGACACACACACACACACTTTCCCTCTGCCTCCCACCGGGGCCTCGACCACAGAGGATGAGACGTGAAAAAAGCTTCTCCTTTTTGATTGGTGCAACAGTATAAAAAGAACTGAAACGATTTCCTGCGGAACCCCCCCCCGAATGTGACACAGTCATAGCGTGCCTCGCAGCACACTCCTACACTCGTTCTGTTCAGCGACGCTTCCAAAGCTGCTCGATTTTAGCGAATTAGCCACAACGAAGGCTAATGTCGAAGGCGCAGAAGCGCAGCCCGACTGGATGCGATGTCGCCGTCGGGTCGGCAGGAAGTAGACCCGGGCAGACAAAGGGCGACGTGGTCAAACTGACTTTGACCTGCGGTCCGTAGAGCGCGCGCTGGCATAAGCGCCTTATATCATATCCATACGTTTGCTGGGTCTTATCCAGTTTTTTTTTTTTTTTTCTAGCTGTCCAGCGAAAGGCGTCCGGTTGATAAACGCCATCCAAGGTCCGACGTGCCCGACGTTGCCAAGATCCCATTCAGAGTTGAGCAAAACTCGGATTGATTTGAAATCTTACCCGGCGTTGACGCTCATCACCCAAATAACCTGTAAAAACGTGACGAACGTGGACTTTGCAAGTCTGAAAACAGGTGCTGACGCCGGCCTTTTATTTCTTATACGAGAGTCTGGCTTTCGTTACAAAGATGGGCATAACTCCTTTTGTTTCAGTCATAAAAAACAAAAAAAAAAAAGTCATTCCTGGTGCTCAGTGAACGGCGCTCAGAATTTCCATCTCTTAAGCCGTATTTTGCTTGGCGAGCGAAGCCATCCGAGTCTTTCAGGTGCTCCCGGGGACATTTTTGAGCACGGCCCAACACGGCCGAATGCACCGCTAATTTAGCGTCGCCTTCTCAAGAACTACGACAACAATTAAGGGAACTCGTGCTACGTACACACAAGCACAACATCGGTCATCTTCTCGGCCCAAATACTACAACTGGCATGGAAACGGGAGTTCAGAACATCAAGACAGGGGTCTTGCTCGGACTACATCCAAAATAATTTGACGTTTGGTTGTAAACATCCCGGGTAGCAGGTCAAATAAATCACGGGAATCTGTTGAACGCCCGTCATCAAAATCAGACGGGAAGATCCGCAGCACGTTATCAAAGCTGCAAAAGCACTCGACACATTTCTATAAAGTCAGAAAAAAATGTGACTGAATCACAAAATAAAAGAAACAAAGAAAAAAAACATGGACATAATCTTCCCGTTTAGAAATAACATTTTTTTTTTTTTTTTTTGCAAAACTCTACATGTCATATAAGGGATTTGTGTCAAAAACTCCTGTTCTGATGGACCGTAATTTCCGACCTATAAGTCGCGACTTTTTGTACATACGCGGTTTATGCGGTGATGCGGCTAATTTGTGCACGGTGGAATATATGTGCTGAGGAAGTGGCTTTTATCGGTCTGGCCATGTTACTGCCGTGTCTCAGTGATTTTTACCGGTATGATTTTTTTTTTTTCCAACCGGCCCTGTTAGCGCGGCGCTAGCGTCAGCAGCTAGCGTTAAACTCTCGGTGTAGCGACTTTCTTTGTAAATATCTCGTGTTTCAACATGGGCACTTGCGGCTTTTACACAGCTGCGGAGTATGTATGTACCAAATGGTATTTCCTTTACAAATGTACCGGGTGAGGCTTCTAACCAGGTGCGCTCTGTAGGCCGGGAATTACGGACGGACCGTGGCATGGACGTCCAATCGCTGATGTCGTTTCTGTTCTTGATCGCGTTTAGTGACGAAGACGCGTTCCGATATAGCACAGCTTGACTTTGCACGTACAGTCACATGGAACACAGCCTAGTGTATCGCTAATTTATGCTAGTACAGTAGTCATGTTTACAGTAAATATTTGTCTGGAAAACACTTTGAGGGCTCGCATATCTATCAACCTCCTTTAGCGCTCGTCTCGTTGGGATTGCAGTTTAGTTCGTTGCGCACCATTTGTAACTTTGAAAGTATCTTGAGGAGCCCTTGTGCAATATTACAATTAATGACGGGCAAAATAATCAAGTATTAGATCTTCCTGTAACTATGCGGAGTTGAAGAAATTGGATCGAAACGTAGTGTACGCCTCGCCTGTGACTACCGTTGATAGATTCGATTAGTTTGCCGTCTTAAGAGTTTTACAGGAGCACAGGTGATGAAAAAGGAGTTCAGAACAGCCAAAGATTCTAGTAACCGTTAAAAATAACATTATGGATGGGGGGGGGGGGTCTTAATGAAATGGTAATTTTTCCTGAAAATCTGATTAAAAAAAGGCAAAAGGTTGAAAATGGCCACAATATAAAATCATTGAATATGCCGTGAAAAAACAAAAAAAAATAGCATTTGAATGTTTAAGATTAACAAAACGACAGTATTTTGGGAAGAAAGAAGAAATAATCTACAAATTTTGGTCAATTATTATTGTGTATGAAATCCTGCTAAGAACTTGTGAGGAACCTGGAAGGAAACTCGCTCCATTTGGAGTTGATACAAATAAACAACATACGACAAGCTCCTTGAACGGTTCCCAGATTCCGGTGGATTGGTTTTGCTTCGTGGCTATTTCTGCCAGGGGAGGGTCCTGTGTCATTAATAATCCTTTGGAGATGTGAGGATTGGGGGAGGGTGGCTTGGGGGTGGGGGGGGGGGCAAAGTCGCCTGATGCAGCTGAAGTTTACTCCCTTCACTGACAAACACAAAATAAGAATGTCCAAATAAAAACAGCAATGTTACAACACGAGTGTGCGCGAGCTGATCCGGATCAGGTGACAAAACACCCCCCCCCGACACCCCCCACCCCCGCAGCGATACGACAGGGGTAATAATTAGCTCCGGGGCATATCAGCGCTCCCCTTCCCATCTGGCAAACACGAAAGCGTGCAATTTGATTACAGACAAAAACTGCAAAATTATGACTTTGCTTTTCTTTGTCCACAACGCGGGGTTCCAACTCAAGGCCCGGGGGGCCAAATCCGACCCACCACATGAGTGTATGCGGCCCGCGAAGCCAAATCTACATTCTCAATTTCCGTGATTCTTGTAAAAATCGGGACCAAAATTTCTAATTGTCGTGAATCATAAATGGTGAAGTTGAGATATTACAAGCATTTTTGTGTTACCAAACATGAATAGTTGGAAAAAAAAAAACATGACAGTTGATTTCTGATTCCAAAACTACTTCATAAATTGATGATGTACTGTAAATATGATGAGATGATTCAATATTTTTGTTTCACAGCCCTAACGGCCCTCTGATGGAAACCACAACTACAATGTGGCCCGCGGAAAAATGAGTTTGGCAATGTGGGCCAGAAGAGGAAAAAATAATCAATCGCCATTTCATGAGGTAAATTGACAGAGAATATCGTACATTTTTAAAAAAAAAAAAAAAAAGCTAAATTTCTGAATGTCCTTGATTGACGATGGGGGGGGGGAATGCGAAATGAATTATTTTCAACACGCTTTAAAAATCTCTCCCTGAACGTTGTGAACTCCTCTTCCCCGGCCAGCGTTATATTAACTGGTCTAATAATAATAAAGCGTGCAGCTGCACTGCGTAATACCGAGAGCCCCCCTCACTTAAGGTAAATGAGCTCACCCAAAATAGCAGAAAGTGCAATGTTGTGAGCGGCGAGCATATGAAAACCATGTGTTGGAAAAGTTTTGCTGACTTGGCTGCATGAATAAAATGAACATAAGAATCAAAAAAAAAAAGCACCTGCATTTCATTTCATCAGCCATGTCTAAATGTGCCAGGGGGGGAAATCATTCATAAATCTTGGGGGTTTCTTGCCTGTGCAAAAGTTCCTGACCTCTGCAAAAAAAAAAAAAAAAAAAAAAACCCACATTGCTCCCCGGGGAGGCCGCTCGCTCGCTCGCTCGGAGGAATAAAACTCCAGAAAGTTTCAAGTGCTGTTTGGTTTTGTCTGCCTCTCACGCCGGCTTCCTCAAGAGCGCTTAGGAAGAGAATAGAAGCCTTTTATGAGTCTCGCAATGGGGGAAATTCCAGTTTTGGACAGTTCCAGCGCACCACAATGATATCAAAGAATCAACAATCGGTTTACATATTTACAACTTCGAAGAACGACGACACCGGTGGATGTGGCAACTGCACGCGAACGACGTACTGTAGCTATGAATAAATATGTGGGGAAGTGCAAATGCGGCGCAGCATTGTACGTGACAGAAATGTACTGTATTTATTAAGGCCGCGCACGAATCGGCGAGGACTCCAATTGGGCCCTGAAAAAGCCATGAACGAATTGCAATTTTCAGACTGAATCTCGACGTATCAAACTACTTGATTCTGCTTCCATTCTGCATTTACTTAAAATATTTCACCATTCGTGGCCTGCGTTTGTGGCCGACACAAAAAATAATTTTCCCATCATCAAGGAGCCATCAACACAAATAATGAATTGAGATTTAAAGGGCGAGTCTAACCGAAGTAGGTATAGAACACCAGCGCTGTACATGAATAAATAATGTAAAAACGGTGCCATCCATTGGAGATGTCTGAATCCGAAAGTACACAAGGCTGAACTCGCTCAAATGAGTGGAGTCTGGCTACCTCGCAGGAACAGCAACTGGAGCAAACACGCCTTGTTTGTGACCTTTGTCTCCACCCACCTAGCTGCGGTTTCGCACATAAATCCACGCGAGCGTCTCGCTCATGAGAGCAGAAGAATAGAAGCCCATTCAGCGCGCAAGCTGCCACCTACAGCCACCCACAGTGTGTGCTAATTCACACTCGCGTCGCTCCTGCTCCGGAGAAGAGTGTGACATCCTCTTGCATCATGCGCCTCCCAAAACGCTGCAGAGGAACGGCGGCGAAACAAGCCGCGACCGTGACAGCTCTAACGTGAGGTGGCGTTACTCGAGGCTCGCGAGTCAACGCGATTTGTGACAGCGCCCCGGGCGCTTTTCTTCCTAATTGACGATCACTTTTGATGTAACCGTGAGAAAGAAGTTAAACACCCCGCCGGAATGATTGAGCCCCCGCCCGACCGTAACCCTCCACAAGACAAAAACCCGAAGAGCGCGTAAATAAACGCCGAGGTTCTTATGTGAGGAGGGCGAGAGGACGGAATTACGGTCACATCCCCTCGAAAGGACGTACGGACCAAAAACCGACGCCATTGTTCTCCAGCGTGGGGGTCGGCAACCTACGGCTCACGGGCCATACCTGGCTCTTCTGTGGGGTCCATACGGCTCGCAGAGCCCTCATAACGACATGCTGTACACGTGATTTCTGTCATGCACGCAACACAAATGACGCATAGACAGTTTGTCCTAGTGGGCTTGCCGTAGTTTGCCGTGGGAGTCGACGCGCGTCGGTGCAAAAGGGTCGAACGACGATATGAGCAACTAATTATGGAAGGTCAGTCAAAGAAAAAAAAAAAATATATATATATGAGTACCAAACGAAGGGTTTGACAAGAATGGACAATCTTTGTGGAGAAAGACGGTTCTGCTGTGTGTCTAAATTCACAGATGGGGAGGATGCCAAAGCATTCATCCTCGATGTTGCCAATAAACATCGACAACTTTGCATAAAGACAAGATCATCCAAAAAATAAAAAACACGCCTTTGTCGGCAAGAACTCTTCACCATCGTACCATCATGATGGCAAATCAAATTGAATTCCGTTCACGAGTAAGATAAATGCGCAAGTATTTCGTTTTGAAAACATTGCACGGCTCTTTTGAAATTACATTTTAAAATATTTGGCATTTATGGCGCTCTCAGTCGAAAAGGTTCCCGAGCCCCTGTTCTCCAGAACCACACACACAGAGTTGCCAGCGAGCGCTAATAAGGTGAATGAACGCCCTGCCGGGACTGACGAAGACAAGTAGCGGCGTTCCACTGTCAGCGACGGGAGTACTACTTCTCATTGTGAGTAAAATTGTATTCTCAGAGGCCTTCCGGATGCTCACCGTTTAATCGTCCGTTTTGAAAAAAGCATCTCCGAAAACTGACCTGTTGGATCACAAATCGGAATGCGCGGTTAATAGCGAGTTCGGCCGAGCCACAAACTCCGTGACGGCCACGTGGAACGACGACCAATGAGGAAGTGATCATTTGCGTCACGTGTCACCAAAGTTACCAACTACAATAACGACAAAAAACTTTTGCAAAAACCAGTGTGCTTAACGCAAACGCTAACAGCGAGCCAAATCGATATTTGTGTACCCTCTCAGCTGCCAGAACTGGTCCTTCAAATTCATATTTTATTTTGAAGACGAGCGAAGACTCGACATGACCGCAGACACTTTTCATTATTAATAAACTAAGTGCTGACAAATTAAAGGACGACTGACAGTGCAGTTTTATTTTTGTTGAAACAAAAACTCATGCTGGGCAAAAAAATGGGGAGCTAAATTATTCACTACCCTAGAAATTCATATCAGTCTTGTCGAATTTGTTAGACAAATTTTGACTTTAAGCTCGAATTTCTCTGTGTTTTCCCGCACAATGTGTGGGTACTTCAACACAATGTACACAACAAGAAGAAACGCGCTTCCTCTCTTTGGACCGGGCCAATCCCTGAGACTTTGTTTCAATAAACCAAGAACCAAAACCTTTGGAACTGAACCAAATGTGTGGTGCAAATTCTTCTCAATTTTCAGTTTTGCTGAATCAAATACAACTGAAAAACGTGTGAAGGTTTAAATCAGCCAACTTGACCTTACCCGAAGGAACGCTCCCAATTTTTTGGACAATTTGGACTTTTTTTTTTTTTAAGATAATGACAAGTGTCTGTGTTCCGCCGCTTGTTAAAGTGTCGAGTTTTAACAAGCGGGTATCCGCAAGCGGCTGCCAGGAACAGGCGCAAACGGCGGTACCAAAGCACACGTTAGTTTACAACGTATTTAAAAAAAAAAAAAAAGGGCCTTGTAAAAGCGAGTTCAATTTCTGGTGCTAAAACTCTAATAGCACGTTCTTGTGAAACATAACGATATGTCCCCCCCCCCCCCCGTGCAAAGACATTGATGTCAGTAAAATCCCTCGGAGGGAACGCTAACCCACGTCGTCGTCGTGGTGAACTTGAAGTCAAAATGAAACATTTCTTATCTTGTGCCCATACAGGGAGGTGCAGCTGGGAGTACAACAACCTGCATGCCTCCCACCCACCACCCGCATGCCTCGCTTCCTCTATATGGAATGCCACTTCACTCCTGCCCTAATGGGGTTTCTCTCTGTATCCTTTTATCCCCCACCGCAGCCCCCCACCCTCGCTCAACCCTCCGCCTCCCCCCGGGCCGTGTGTGGGGCTGGTGCTCTAACATGTAAGGTTCAGTATGTCTTAATGCGTGCTAGCAAGTGGCCCTTCCCTCACCCCGCCACCTCCCCCCCCCCACCCCCGGGGGATACGCCGTATGTACATACAAGTTCCACAATGGCTTGCCCGCTGAGTGCACCTCCAAAGAGCGGCCGAGATGGTTTACAGGACTGCGCGGTTGCAAATCGCGGCCACACGCCGAGGCTGACTCCTTTCCAGGAAGGACTGTCAGCAACTCGCGTGAAAACGTGTAAGTTTTCGCCAAGGCTAGCGCTGTCTGGAAATGACCCAGTTTTGGTTTCCACAAGTAACGTATGCTCAGGTCATTCTGGATCTTCTTGACATTGCCTGACCGAAAAGCTCTCGTGAAAAAAAAAAAAAAAAAAAAAAATTTCCACTGATTATCGCTTCGGTCTTCGACATACGGTATCATGGTCCTGCCGGTGCAGGCCTGGCTGGGCGGGTCCCAGCATACCGGAACTGATTAGGAGGCGCACGCCTGCGCCTCATCCTCGTCGATTAACCCCCGTATTTATAGGACCCAGGGGACGACTGGTCTTGGCCAGATCGTTCTGTCACGACCCATCGGTAGAGAGGAGGACCCAAATGCAGGACTCCGGAGACACAGAGGCAGTTTGGGAAAAGTGTTTTTCCGAAATCGGGGATCAGGCCGACAGTCAAGCGGATAGAGAGCAGGTCCGCGGGCAGGCAGGGGTCGCTCAGAGAAGGCAGGAGTATCAAAGATGTCAAGCTTACGGGGTCGGTCGGAGGACAGGCGGAAATCGCCACA
Source organism: Syngnathoides biaculeatus (assembly GCF_019802595.1). Classification (NCBI taxonomy): domain Eukaryota; kingdom Metazoa; phylum Chordata; class Actinopteri; order Syngnathiformes; family Syngnathidae; genus Syngnathoides; species Syngnathoides biaculeatus. Next base: position 27,101,463 of record NC_084653.1, on the reverse strand, counting down.
CCAGGGTTCACGATCAAGAATACAGGAGTGCGGGAACGGGGCATGAGTTGCGACGATCTGGCGAAGACCAGTCGTCCCCTGGGTCCTATAAATACGGGGGTTAATCGACGAGGATGAGGCGCAGGTGTCCGCCTCCGAATCAGTTCCGGTGTGCCGGGACCCGCCCAGCCAGGGCTGCACCGACAGGACCATGACGTACGGTTGACGATCTGACACAACAGAACCCTTCCAAACAGAAAACACGATGAATAAAGTGATTAGTTTGTTGGGCAATGGGGAGGCCCGATCTTCGGCCTCATCTACCGAATACCGGGAGTTAAAATTTGATGGCTATCGAGCGAATCCCTTTGCAGTTTGTTCAGGTAGGACCCCTGGAAGTGGCCCGAACCCACCATGAACACCACCTTCAAACACAGATGGGAATTTCACACTGTGAAATTTGTAAGTTGTCATTGAGTTTTGTCAGTTTTGTGGTCGTGGGCGTGTGTGCCGGACTTGGCGTCAATAGGAAAACCAGGCAGCGGGTGCTCGTATCTTCTCCAGTTCAAAATAATCCAGCACGTGGACACTCAAATGCGTCAAACGTGCAGTTTTTCCTCCTCTGTTTGACCTGCTAGGGCTCTCCAACTGCACTTCATTAATAAAAGCCTCGCTGTGTTTACATCAATTAGTCACGCGGTCACGATCGAACCCCTTTGGTAATTTTCTGTATTTATTTTGGGGGAGGACCGTCCGCCAAGCCGATACCTGGTGGAAGCCGTTCGCACCCGGGGAGTTACGCTCCGTGGCGGGAAGTCGTTTGCGTGGACGCCAAAGACCTTGTGGAATGCCAGGACTACCTAAATGGGTTCCACATGTTGTTGACGTAATCCCCCCCCGACCCCCTTTAAGAGTTGACTCAGAGTGCCATGCCGGCAACGTCTTTACATCGGAGCTCAAATTAAAGCGGCGCACGAAAGGTTAAAAGCAGCGGGCTCATTGTAGTCTTGTGAGCGACCCATATTTGGCCAGACACTGGGAATCCAGTCAGGCCCTACATTGGCATGCTTTTCCATCCTCGCCATGGAAACGTGAAAGCAACCTTAAATCAGATGACGGGAGCAAAGTGTTCCCTCGCCAGTCGCTTCTCGTAAGGGTGTGACAACAGAGACGAGTTGGTTGTTTTTTTTGGTTGAGGTTGGCGGGGGGGTTGTTTTTGCTAAAATGTCAACAAAAAGATCTCGGCGCAATGAGCTGCTATTAAGGCGCAAATCAAAATCTTCCTTCAGTGCGTTTAAAGGTCAGTGTGCCGAGAACACGTTCCTGCGAAATAGTCCAAAACAAGAAGTTGCCATTGACGAGCGGTAAACTCCTTTGGCGCAGTCTCAGTTTTGTTTTATTTTGTTTTTTTAGTCGAGGGACAGATCAGTGTTTAGACTATCAGACGCAGCTTCGGGTGGTTGTTGCGCAACATTTTCTGCTCTCGGGCCGAAAAAAAAAAAAAAAAAAAAAATCACACGCCGCGATCGCTCCTACGTGCACCCCTAGCTCGGTTTGTGGTCAACAAACAACGGGCTGGACACCGGGGTCGAAGGTTGAATCGACTCGAGAGGGGGGAGGGGAGATTTTGTCGCCATCTGACAGGGTGAAGTACCAGCAGAGAGCTCAGAAAAATCAAAGCGCCTTTGTGTATCTTTTGGTCTACGAGGGATTTTATTTGGGTGGTACCGCTCCAGTACTCTTGACGCATGAAAACAGTTTTTGGGTAAGACGCGGCGTCCAATGATTAGCCAATGCAGTAATTGTTACATTGTACTCTAAGTCCAGAATTTCTGACATTGAAATCAGCCGAAATCAACATTTTCTCAAGGTTGTTCTTTGGTCAGGTCAGGCGTTCAACCTCCGTACCGCGTCATTTTTGGTGCGTTCAAGTAACCGGAAGCATCAGAACACCACTCGACATGTTTGGCCGTATTGATGCACTCCAGAATGTTTTGTTTGCGCTTTTCAACGACATCGACGACGATTTACGGTCAAACTTAGCTGGAGCACGATCGCTGGCGGAATTTCGATTCCTTCTGACAGCGAAACAATTTTGCTCCATGGGGAAAATATAGTCATGGAAATCATCTTCAAATCCCTCCACCGGATCATCGAGAACAAAAGTGACAAGCACATTTTTACACTTGCGTTGCAGGGTTGACGCCAACGTTTGACGCTAACTTTGAGTGAGTGAAGTAACGCTGGAGTCTTGGCAAAGATGATCCATCTTTAGTTGCACCGAGAACTCACGACGATTATGTTTCGTACACTGCAAATGTAAAATGTGTGCAACAAGTTTAGTTTGAACGTCACATTTTTTGCCCCTTTTTCTGAACCTTTTGTTCAAAATCCAAACCGCGCGAGTTGTAGATCAGGTTTGGAGGTTCCGCTGTATCAAGTCAAGATTGTCAGTCTCTCTGTGACATCTCACATGCGCCCAAGTCGGAATTAGCAATGTAAATGCGTGTACGTGGCTCTCCTTTTGGCTTAAAGTCATTGGGAGACCTGCAGGACTTGCCGCTAATCAACGTCGGACACTCCGTAGACCCCCAAGCGGAACAATCATCCGGCGGGTTTGTCGATACAGCAACGGTTAACCCAGCTGATTAGGGTTAATGCTGGGCATTCCGAACGAGCGGTCAGAACTTCCTGACAAACTCCGTCTCTCGGCGGGTGAGCAATTTGTGCGTCGGACAAGGAGACGGCTCTTAGCGGAGGCTGATTACATGTCCCGGGAGGCCCGGTGTTGATGGACAGATAGAGCCTGCCCGTCGGTGATTGCCTTTTTAATTGAGTCCCCCCCCACCGCCATCGGCGCCGCCACCTGAGCTGATCGCAATCGCAAGACTGTGGACAGCCAAGGGGGCGTTGGGGGTGGGGGTCGAACCACAATAGGAGCGACCGGAGAGACGCTGACGGGGGGATTACGACTGGAAATGGATCACATCGTGCGGTTTACGACGTGAGGCAACACAGTCCGCAACGACTACTCGAGCGTGCCGCAAAATTTGGACTTGCCGAGACAACAACGGTTGAAGGTTCGGTCTTGTTTAGCGACACCCAAAACCCAAAAGCTCTTCAAAGCATGTCATCCGGGAACGCACCGCGGCTTTATTCTTCAAGTCACCTTCACGAGTCCACAAGTCCAGCCACGGTTACGTCAGACCGTTTGTGTCATTTCCGCCGTGGCTCCTTTTCTGAGATTTGAAATCATCTTTTAGCGAGGGAGTCGTGCCTGCAAACCGAGTCGCCGATGACACGTGTAGCTACGACTGACAGGTCACGTTTTTTTTCCCCCCAACTAGAAGAAAACCGCCTTGGCCTTGGACGCAAAAAGCCATCAGACGCTTCAAACACAGTACGAGGCCCAACCCAAGAACTCAATCATGAACTGATATTGTCAGATTCGTTTATAGTAGTCGTGGTCTATTTCAGTGATTCCCAAAACAGGGTGCCGTGAGCGCTTCTTCAAGTGTGCCGTGGGAAGTTATCCAATTTTATGTAATTGCTAAAAAAAAAAAAAACATTTATTCCGAGAAATAATGTGTCTTTATTCATCTATTTATACCAGTGAGGCACAATGACAGAAAAATCCTCTTGTATTAGACGGCAGGAAGTACATACGGTAATTAATCGATCCCATTTTTGGTGAAATTTACTTTTTTTTTTTCAATTGTAAAATACGTGCCTGGGCTCTGGAAAGGTTGGAAATCACTGAGTGGTGATTTGGTGCAAAACTGCACTGCATCATCCTGGGAGCCGACTAAGACAAGCGAAATATTGGCAAAACTCGCTAGTATGATGTCGTGCAGTTCTACTCACTCTGCAGACGAAAGTGGAGCCTCTCAAATCGTATACGTGTCGGCATTTGCCCAAAACGTAACGGCGACTGTACCGAAGCTTCTTTAACTTGCACGTCACGTCAGACTTGAAACGCCACCATCACGGGCGACGTCATCGGCACGTCACGCACGCACGGTTTCGCTTTTTCTTTTTTGGCGAAGCGTATTCCCCCGAAACGTCAAACAAGGGCTGCGAAGATGAGAACAGAAGAATGGATGTACAACGGGAAGAAACACGACGAGAGCAGACACCGACGGGGACCGTACGTGCCGTCTCGTGTTTTCAAAGAACTTTCGCTCGTGAAAACGAACGACGTCGCAAACATCAAACGAGCACTCGGCGCAACTGCAAGGAAATAAGCCTCGCGTTTATGTCGTAGAAAGGAAGATGAGGCACTTTATGACAGTTAACAATATGAAATGGTCCTTTCACAATGGCAACAGTTTTTACCCCGAACCTGACTAATTTGCATTTACAATATGTCCAATATTAAAAATTGGTCCAAAATTGAATGTGACAAATAGCCAACAAAATTAGCAGCATGCCAAAGCTGAAACTGATTTTTTTTGGTTGCTTTTTTTTTTTTTTTTTTAATCAGAACCTTGCGAGAGGCCCCGTGGCTCATTGGTTTGGTAAACCAGGGGTTGTGGGTTCGTATCCCACTGGGGGGCCTCCGCTCCCTGAGAAGGGTTTCGTCAGGAAGGGCGTCCGGCGTAAAAACTGCGGCAAACTGAGATGACACGCCGTGGCGACCCCGAAAGGGACAAGCCCAAAGAAACTTACTTGCGAAAAAGCCTGAAAATACAATCAGATCAGATGACGTCAGCGAGGAATAAAACACTCGCTTCCTTGTCGATGAGGCAGTGTGGAAGACACACATTCACACGCAGTGTTGCACTTTTGACACTGATATGGCTTCCTCGCTTTACTACAAGAGCGACATTCAAAGTTTCCAAGTTACAATGAATTAGTTGATGCCCGGGTTGAACAATATCAGACCAGATGCTGAATTATCGCCGTGCGGTTTTGTTTTGTTTCGTGACTGTGCTGGCACAAGTGAGACTGTCAGGCGTGAGAAGTGAACGACGTCGTAAATTGAAGCGAAACGAAAAAAATGCACAAAGTTGGCGGCATTTACAGAACGGTGAGATGAAAAAAGTTCCAACGGAGCTTTCCTTCCACAGGTGAACGCGCAGGACTGGTTAAAAATTCACGTGCGCTCAAACTCTCAAAACCGGCGATTGCTACATTTTGTATTCGGCGGATTGTTGCGATATTTGGGGATAATGCAGGTGGACAGACCCCCACCACCGCCCCCGCCCCCCTGCCGCTCACGCTTAAAGTGAGGGTCCAATTGCACGCTAACATCCTCGGCCGATGAACATCAAGCGACCTGCGGGGGGGGGGGGGGGGGGGGTCTCAACCGCGCACTCACACAGCTGTCACGCAGTCGCAGTCAAGGGCCCCCCCCCCCTTGCGGGGGCCTCTTTTGGGCAAACGTCACAGAGGTCAGCGCTCGGTTTCCACATCAAACCCGAGAGCGGAGGCCGCCCTCCCGCCTTCGTCCCGCCCCCACCCCCTGCCTGCCCTCACTACGTTTCCAAATGCCTTTGCTGTCAGCTTGCCTTGCCTTGCCTTGCCTTGCCCCGGCGGGGGTGTCTCTCTCCCCCTTTCTCTCCCTCTCCCGGCCACCCTGACGGCTCCCCATCAATACCAGCGCCGATGACATCCAAGACACCAAACCCCGCAAACAAATCCCCACACGACGTTCTGCCGCCGCCCCCGCCCCCCACGTCCTTCCTCCCGCTACCCGAGCCGCCCGAATGTTTAACCCGTTGCTAACAGCCGCCGTCTCTTAGCTGCCACACGTACAGCAAGCGACACACAGCCGCAAACTCTTTCCGAGAGGGCGCAAACTTTTCCCGGCGCGCTTCGACGCGACTTTGCCGCCGCTTTAAAAGTTGCGCATTTCAACTTCGTCGGTTGGCGGCGCGGACACGTTCGGCGAGCTGTCATCTCCGCTCGGACAATGACAGCTGAAGCCGTCGCACGCGCAAGCGAGACGCCGCCGAAGCAAGACGGGAGGCGAAATAAACCAAAAGTGCACACAGACCTGGTCGGAAGCCGCGGAGTCCGTTCGGCTTTCCTGGCTCGTCTCCTCGGCTGACTGTGAGTCCGGACTCGTGCGTCTGTGCGCGCCTCCCTCCCCCTTGTGCCTCTCAGCTGCTGCTGCTGCTGCGCAGGCAGGCAGGCAGGCAGGCAGGCAGGCAGGCAGGCAGCTCTCAGGAAATGAATGGGGAGCGCTGCACAGAGTTGTGTTGTACTTGCAAATGACTTAACCCCGCATCACATGATCCGCCGCCGACGCCGACGCCGACGGAGGCTGGACCCGCTGGGCGGAGGCTTTTCACAAACGCACGCACGCACGCACACACACACACACACAGGAGACAATACAGTCGAAGCTTGGACCAGCGTGCGTCGAATTACACCGGGGGGGGGGCGAATCCGCTTGACCACCCGGCTATTTTCCACAGAGGGCGGCGTCATCGCGGGTGTGACTCCCTGTTTAAAGGAGACTACATTTGACAATTCGAAGGATTGTGTTGACATTCATATCTTGGAGTTTATTTCGTATAAGACCCAGATACAATTTGGGTTTGAAGACATTTAGCTCGGACAGCGGATCGTCTCACGCTTATTACGTCACCATTATGACCGCTTCGCGTTGAAAAAGGTTACATACTTTTGAATATTTACCGTAATTCCCGGCCTACAGAGCGCACCTCGCCCGGTACATTTGGAAAGGAAAAAAAAATACCATTTGCTACATACGCCGAAGCGCAAGTGCCCACATCGAAACGCGACGTATTTACAATGAAAGACGGTACGCAGAAAGGGTTTAACGCAGGGGTCACCAACGCGGGGCCCGCGGGCGAATGGTACCCCGCAAATACCATATAAGGCGCCCGCGAGCTAGGTTCGAAAAATACCATAGGCCACAAATTGCTACTATTATTTCTGCTTTAAATTCGGAATCTGACTCGCTTACGTCAATTAATATTTAAAAATACCTGTAATGTCATTTACTGCAATAAATTAAAATGAAAAGATTTGATGTACGTGGAATGAACTGAGTCTGAAATTTGCCGCAAACAGGTCACGTAGCCCTTCATACGATCGGTCCTCAGGAAGTAGCCGTCAGCCTGGTTTAACGCTAGCCCATCGCTAATGCTAACGCTAAGGCGGTGCTAACACTAGCGCGGCGCTAACACTGGCATGGTGCTAACACTAATCCTAGCGCGGCACTGACAAGGGCCAATTAAAAAAAAAAAAAAAACTTACCAGTAAAAATCACTGAGACCCGCCAGTAACACAGCAGCAACACGCTAACACAGTGCTAACGCTAGCGCAGCACTAATATGGCCAGTAAAAGTCACTTCCTCGGCACATATATTCTGGTCTCACTCTTACCTTTTGTGATCGAGCGCCCCCTTGCGGCAGTTTGAAAAAAATGCACAAATTAGCCGCATCACCGCAAAAACCGCGGGGTCGAAAGCGTGTGAAAAAAAGTTGCGGAAATTACGGTGTTTGTCCGTGTGCATGTTACAATATAAAATCTGACTTAACTGGTAACTGTGAAACTTGTAGGGGCGCACGGTCACGCGGGTTCGAAATCCCGAAGGCGATGCGGCATTTCACGAGATTGGCAGTGGGCATCTGGTCGTAGCGCCTTTATCGCCCCCTATAGGACTGGAGAAGAACACCCATTTAAAAAATATTAAACCCGACTTGCTTTTCAGATCCATGTGAAAGTTTTAGGGGGGAAAAAAATAATAAGATGGTTAAAAAAAATCCTCAAACTAGCACATTAATGAAATAAATAGTTTGGTCATCCAAGTAGCAGCTGACTGGAGCACATCATGAGCGCAAACGTGACAATTTGCACACCTGTACTTCGACAGGAGATAAACTGTTGTCATGGTAACTGCACTAAAATGGTTTCTTGACGGAGCCGTCAGCGTCTGTTTTTCTTGGATCGGAACGTGGATCTGTCTGTGGTCAGTCGAGAAGACTCTTTAACGTGAAACATTTTTATCTACCTCGATAAAGATCATACAGAGAGGTGTCACATGCCATATTGTATGTTTTTTCTTAATATTCCTTTTTTAAATGTGATTTTATAAAATTTTATTTCACTTGATTCATGTTTTATTTGTACCGAGTGACACTTGATTTTTCATTTAGTCCATTAATTTAATGTATTCAATTCCAGGAATGATATTGGGAAACCATTTTTCAAGTTTTTATGATTGAAACTGACCGACTATCAAAGTCACATGTTTTGTGTACGTACGGTACTTATGTATGGCAGCGTCTTGGATAATAGACTGGATAATGAGCGCTCTTATCCGAGTACGTCGCGGCCAGCGCCCGATCCCGCTTGGACGCGTCTCGGTTTTCCCGTCTCGGCACGGCGGCTCTCCTGGGGGGGGCGAATCCACGAGGACTCATCTGCATGTACACTCGTGTGTGCGTCCGGGAGTTTTGAAGCATTGTAATTGGGTTCGAGCAAGGGATGATAGAGATGCTCGCCGTAGCACAATGAGGGCCAAGCATTTAATATTCCTCCTGTTTCAGCTCAGATAGCGAGCGGCTTGCGTTTGCCTGTCAGTCCGCACGGCCCGGGGTGGAGGGGACGAGACCGATGATGGATGGGCCCGGGTGAGTTCAATGAAGGGGACGGACGGGCGAGCGAGCGTGCCGGAGGAAAAGACCAAGATGGAGGCTGCATCGCCGGCGTAACCCGCAGGTTGTTGCCGAAAAGTGACCGCCGTTCGGCAGCTGCGTGGCCAGTCGGGGTCTTACGAGGACGCAAGGCAGCGGTCGACTCCTTCATCCGGCGCTCCTTTTGGACAAACAGATGGACTCCGATGCACAACGAGCCACGGACTATCCAAATCAGTCATTTGTCCGCAAGAAATCGGGCAATTCCAACCCTGACTGAGAGGCCCAGAAAGCCGACGGCGAGCAAACAAAAACAGGAAGCAGAAACCCACCAAATTAAAACACCAAATAACCTGAACATCGTTTACCAGAACCAACAAAAGTACGTCGACAAAGTTACCGTGGAATTTATGTTGATTTAAAGCCTGTACCGCCACTTTTTTCCACACGCTTTCAACCCTGCGGTTTATGCGGTGATGCGGCTAATTTTTGCACCCACGCACAACATTTACGGTATTCGAAAGCCGACACCCCGTTTCATACTGAAAGTGAAAAAGACGCGTTAACGCTGATGTCGTCACGTTCCCAGAAAGCTAAAAAAAAAAAAAAAAAATTGCATTTCATCACCAAAATGCGTCAAAAAGCAGATTGTGGGAAAGAAAGAATGTGTCATAGCTAGCGACGATAATAATTACCGTAATTTCCAGCCTACAAGACGCGACTTTTTTTCCCCACACGCTTTCAACCCTGCGGTTTGTGCGGTAATGTGGCTAATTTGTGCCTTTCTTTCTAACGGCCGCAAGACGACACTTGAACGGAAAAGGTAAGAATGAGACCGGTGAAATATATGTGCCGAGGAAGTGACTTTTACCGGCCATCTTTGTGCTGCGCTAGCGGTAGCGCTGTTGTAGCGTATTGCTGCTGTGTTACCAGCGTGTCTCAGTGATTTTTACCAGTAAGTTTTTTTTAACTGGCACTGTCAGCGCCGCAATAGCATTAGCGCCGTGCTAGCGTTAGCGCTGCGCTACCGTTAGCACCACGCTTGTGTTAGCGCGGCGCGAGCGCTAAACTCTTCCTGTGCATCCAAAAGGGAGGGCAAATGTAGGTAGTTTCTAAAATTGTAACTTGGTTTGCTTCAAAACACAAACACCCCCATATTTTAATGGTACATGCCAAAAATGTCCTTTTCCTACTTTGAGCAAATGTCATTTTTGGGGGTGAGAAAACCCAACTAAATGATTGTTCAACCACTACTTTGTATCCAAAATGGAGGACAAAAATTGTCACTTGGTTTGCTTCAAAACACGAACACCAGCAGCATTTTGCGCACAATCTCGGGTCCGTGTAATTGGTTAAAAAGTCAAAAGCAATTATCCAATAAAACGATGAGGCCAACGTGTACTGTCCGTTTATACGGTTTCACGTTTCAAAGAGGCCCTCTGAGGGCAATCTTGGCGGCCCCGTTTTTAATGGGCTCGAAATGAAGAACGCAAAACCATTCATCCTTTTCTTTTAATGGATTTTTTTTTCCAAGCACAAAGAAGCTTAAAAGCATGCCCGACATTATTTTCTTTTCTTTCTTTCTTTTTTTTTTTTTTAATCTTCCATAGCTTTTGAGTTGTTTGTACACTAAAAGGGATGCAGGAGGACCGTGTTACACAATTGTTGTGGGGAGGAAAAAAATGTTTTTTTTTTGGTGTTGTTTTTTTGTTTTTTTTTTTCTCCACGACACCTACAGCAGCGCTCGGCAGCACACCCACCTAAAATACTACAAACACCACTCAGAGCGAGAGGGAATTGCTCGGATCGCCGAGTGCCCGCAGCGGCGAGATGGAGGTGGAACTGCTTGTTGCAATCATCCGGATGCAACGCCGATGGATGGGCTTTTGCTTCTTGTTGCCGGTGTGTTTTTTTTTTTTTTTTTTTGGGTTAATTTCAAACACACAGATACAAATGCACACACCAACGTGGGGGGGGGGGGAACGTGTCGCACGCTGTGTGGGAAAATCACAGCCTGTGGAACCCGAGGAAATTGAAAGCCATGCGACGGAGCGCGGTCACGCTCGCCGCCGTTAAGCAGTTTGCGGATTGGGGACGAAAAAAAACGGCCATCCTGTCGTCTCGGAACATCAATTCAAGATCAAGTTGCAACAAGGCGATAGCGTCTTGAGAGAATCTTGTCAGGAATTGCACAAAAGAAAGCCCTATTTTGCATTATGAAATCAACTATTTTCAAGGACACGTCCTCAAAACAACTGCGGCCATAAACATGGAGAAAATAAAGAAAGCCGGCTCCCAAAATATTACACTCAACAGTAAAGCCTCGGTTTTGGAACGAAAATTTCAAGATTTTTGCGCTTGTGTTTGAACCAAAATCGGTATTCGAACGTCCCCGGAAAAAAAAAAACGGAAATAACATCGTGTGCGGCCAGACCAGTTGACCCACGACACGCTTCGTTATTGTCAATTTGAAGGCCCCCCCCCCCCCCCCAGCCACCCGAAAAAACCTTTCCCAGTAGTGACTCTTCTTATGGAGGACTACCGTGTTGACCCCCAATCATGGCTACAAAGAAGGCAAGTTGCTTGTTTAAAGTTATTCTGCACTTTTGTCCAAAAAAAACAACAAAAAAAGTTTACAAGGCTGGGGGTCGAGTCGCTACAGATATGGCCATGCGCTCCCACCCCAGCGTACTCTACTACTAAAGCATACATTTTAAGCAAAAAATAAATATATTTATGAAATTATTTGAAGTATTTAAACGATACATGTATTTTTCTCCTATGCGGTTTACTATCATGAAAAGCTAAAGCCCATTTTTTTTAGGCTTGGAACACATTATTTCTTTTTCCATTCATTGTAATGGGAAACCTCGACTTAAGTTTTCGAACAACTCACTTCTCAAACAGTTTTCTGGAACGGATTGTGGTCGAGAACCAAGCCGTCACTGTCTTTCTATCCTTCCATCCATTTTCTTTGCTGTTTATCCTCACAAAGGGTGCAGGAGTGCTGGAGCCTATCCCGGCTCTCAGCGGGCAGGAGGGGGGGGGGGTCCACCCTGAACTGGTTGCCAGCCAATCGCAGGGCAGATAGAGACAAACAGCCGCACTCACAATCGCACCTAGGGGCAATTTAGAGTGTCCAATTAATGCTGCAAGTTTTGAGGACGTGGGAGGAAACCCGAGCGCCTGGAGAAAACCCACACAAGCACGGGGACAAGATGAAAACTCAACACAGGCGGGTACCGGGTCATGTCATTATCCAAGCTGCTTATCCTCACAAGGGTTTCAGGAAAGATGGAGCCTAGCCCAGCCAGCTTCGGGCGGAAGGCCGACTACACCCTGAACTGGTCGCCGGTCAGTCGCAGGGCAGATATCGACACCGTCGCTGAGCGGGAATCGATCCCACGCTGCACGCACCAAGGGCAGGCGTGTGTACCACTACACCATCAGAAAAAAAATCCAAAATAATAAGACTTTGTCAAAAGCTGTTGTTTCCTGAATTCAGTGCATTGTTTTGTTTTGTTTTGGGTGGGGGGGTGGGGGGGGAGATTCTACTCAATTTGTCGTGCACTGTATTGTTTTCGAACATGAGCTCCCCTCAAATTTCTGACCGTGAGCTCGAAGACAGAGGAAGTCATCAAATGTGGGGGTGGCGAGCCAGTGACGGCATCTTGCGGGGGTGTCGGACGGGCCAAAACGGGCTTCTGTCCCCGGCGGGGCTTATTAAGCACCTGAGACGCCACCGAGCGACTGCTAACGCGTCACCCCGCCGCCGCAGAAAAATCTGGGCGTCCGGGGGTTCATTTGCGGGCCATCGTCGCCGAGGCTTCCGGAGACATCAAAACGTTATTAGCGTTGCGAGCTTGCATCAGCCCACCCGATCTCATCAAATTATTGTAAGACCGTTCGTCAATTAGTCAAGCGTGACAAAAATGCGCGGGGGCGAAAATTCTCCGGAAAGGAGCTTCCGATTCGACACCGTTTGAAAATTTGAAGAATGTGTGCGGGACAAGTATTTCAGACAAGATTATTGCTCAGATTATAATACTTCTGCAGCCATATGATAGCATTTTAAGTCATATTTGTGCTATGAACATCAGTAGCTGTTGTTTTTTTAACTCGAAAACTACAAAAACTGCGCTGCATTGAAGGCATCGCTCGCTGACAAACACGCTAAGAAAACGACGACAGTGGTGGTGAACGACGGTGTACTGCAAAATATTATATATATATATATTGGAAAAAACGTTACCCAAGAGGAGACTGAGGGCAGTGAAAGAAAAGACATCGCTGCAGCCAAGCGGAGACTCCGGCCCACAATACTGCAAACGGGATTTGCGCGAATTTATTCTGCGTATTGCCTCAAACTTGCTCATTACATTTCAAGCAAAATTTGACAGCAGCTTAAATATTTACATTTTATAGTTTAACCAAATCAAATTTTGCAGAAAACGATACTCTGGGCTTAAAATTTTCGATTATATTAAACCTGTTGCAAATTTGCAAACCCTGCCCACAAAGGGTTAAAAAAAAAACCTTTTTTTTTTGTTTGTTTGTTTTATTTTTTGTTTCTGGCTCTCCTCTTCCTGTCAGCCATTTTGAAAGTGAGGTCACTGCTCGGAAGCAAAAAGCCGCGATTTTGAATATTGAAAGAACTTTATCACTTTCCGCAGTTTTCAAATCAATTTGGAAATTCGTGCATTATTGTTCCTATTCGGATTTCATTTTATATTCCGATCTATCAGATGAGACAACAAGAGAAACTAAGTGCACTTTTCCAAATGTGTTTTAATGTTCATTTTACATTCGACTTTGTATTTTTTTTTAATTGATCAATTTCTATTACACATATCACTGTTGTAATCGATAATTAAAATATAATTTGATGCAGGTGTACATGCTGAAAAGCTACGACCGGATGCCACCTGCCAATCTCATTTTTCATTTCACGAGAATGAGCCGTCATTGAATTTCTCGTTTTGGGAGAGAACCGGAACATTTCCAAAAGGTCGCGAAATGCGTGCGGCGTTAAAGATGATGTCATCAGTGCTGACACGTGACGGCGAAGACCCTCGCATTCCTCCCAGGACGATGGATCGACCGAAATCGGGGAATCGGTCTGCTGCTTCCTGCGATTGACACGGAGGCCGATCAAAGCAGCTGCTCGCCTTTGATCCTGGACACCCACTTTTTTTTTTGGGGGGGGGGGCGGGTCTGTGGTCTATCTAGCCGATTGCAGCTTGCCCGTACACTTTTTTGCAAACTTTTGAGACTGAGGAAAGTGAGGACAACAAAAAAGGAAGGCGACAGCCAAGTGGGGACCGTGCAAGGCCCACGATGTGTACACCCAAAGAGTAAGCTAACATTATGCGTATTTTTGTTCGTTTCTAGCTGTCTTTCCTAAATTATAAATGGTTTGAAATTTCATCCGAGAGTGTCCCAAGTGTGGCAATGGAACAGTGAGCAGCAGCCAAGTGGAGACTATGGGGTAACAAAGTAAGTAAGTAACTAATAATGTCCAAATTTAAGGCAACAACGTGCCAAGCTGCTGTTAGCATGTGTGACACATGATGCTCCCAACCTGAAGCCAACCGACTGGGACTCCCTCCAGGCAGCTCAAAACTCTGCCACAAAATGGCTTCCATCGATCGGCGACACGCCGAGTCTAAATTCCTTCGATGTGATGTTCACAAAACAATACACGCTTCAGTGCTAAACTCGCCAGACATTCTACTCACGAGATGACGAGGCAAGAAGCGTTGCGCAGCAAAAAAAACGTCCGAGATATCGAGCCATCGATGGAGCAGTACTTTCATCGGCCGTCCGTCGATGCAGAGGATTACGGGCGATAGCCGACGGGATCGCCGGCTACAAACCAAACACCGTGTAGCGTCCAGTAGCCGAATCGGAAAGACAACTCCCGCGGCCCGTGAGATCGACGCCATCGCAACTGAACAACTATCAGCATCGACTCGACAACGACGTCGTCGATAAATGCCCGTTGTGCGACGTGGCCCCCCCCCCACGCCACGCAGCATCTCTTCAACTGTGTTCAAAAAGCGACCACGCTGACGGTGGAACAACCTGTGGACCGCCCCGGCCGATCCGGCTCGCTTTCTGGACCTTGGTACGGAATAACGGCCGTCGTACTTGGCTACAACGACAACTACACGTGACGCTAGGGCGACTTTTGTCAAGAATTTTGCCAAAACAAAAATTGAACGGGTTCTTCCTTTTCTTCATGTGATGAACAAGACTACGGGCAGCAAAAAACAAAAACAAAAGACTCATATTTACCTTTTGGAGAACTCCATCCACACCTTCGCTCTTAATAGAAGCATTAGCATGCTAATATAGTAGCATGTTTACCGGTAATGTGATCTAGTATTTAAAATGAGAATTTAGAGTGAGTTAATTTTTGAAACTTAAAAAGCATAACTGAAGACATCCTCCACATCCAGCCCACTCGGTAGCCTTCATTTTTTTTATGATGATAACGTCTCTGGACAGTAATTGTGCCGTGTAATAAGTTCAACCGTGAACTCTCTTTAAATGACATTGAATTTAGGAGGCAAAATTATTATTGAGCCATAACTGACTGTAGTAAGCAAAGACTTTTTATTTAAATGACTATTTGGGGACGTGGCTTTTAATAGAATAACGAATGCCGCAGAGGAGGATTGTAAGCATTAAATCAGGAATTTCTACGTGTTTTTTTTTTTTTTTTTTGACGTGCATCTGAATCCACAAATGTGTCGTGTAAACCAGCAGATGGGATTCTTCCAGCCTGATATTGTGTGTGCGAGTGAGCGATATGGGGGGAAAAAAAAAAAAAATACAAATGGAAAAATAAATACTCACAGAAGTGACAGAAGAACTCAGAGAAATGGGAAATGGAGCGTCAGCGCATCTGCTAGCCGAGGGTGCCTACGAGGGTCCACCGGATTTGCACGTGTGCGTGTGTGTGTGTGTGTGTGTCCGCGGGCTTGCTGTGCTGTGTGTGTTTACCCAGGCGTCAGTACACCTGCACGGACCGAGCGGGCCGGCGCGGGCTCGCCGGGTCACCCCGCGGGCCATCTCTCGGTCGGGCCCCGCCGAGGTCGGCCTCCCCGACGCGCCAGCGGGACCGCCGCGACCTCGACGCCGAGCGTCGGCCGCAGTCTTTCGCCCTCCGGGCGCTGACACGTGCGCGTCGAGATCTCGCTATGGAAAAGTACGAGGGTGGTGATTGGCTGGCTGCCAGCCAATCAACGTCCAGGACAAAGCAGCGCCGTGATGAGGTGAGCAAGCCATTTTGATCCAATTGATGATTTTCATCATTTCCCCTTAATCTTTCCAAAATTGTTTTTATCCTCGTTAGCTTGTGACTTTTTGAGAAAAATGCTTTTTTTTTGTCAAACATTTGCCTTCAAAACCTTTTACTCGTAAAATAGTTTTTCTTGTAAAAAGGTAAATATTGTATTATGTATATATTATAATATATCATACAGCATATATTACATATAATATATATGATGTATATTTGTATTATGTAAATATTGTAAATATTCTTAATTATTCACCTTTTTCCTCATATTTTTGTCTTCATGTAACTGTGATTTATTTCTTACAAATCGACCTGGCTTTTCGTTTCCTGGTCAGATTTTTGTCTGAAAATATTAATTTTGTTTCCTATCGTTGTTACTCAGCGCTCCACCTGTGCAATCAAATTAGTCAAAATTCAGATTTTTTTTTTTTTTGGTCATTTAGTTTTAGGAATATACAATTACTATTTTATTTTTAAAATATTTCACACATTAATATTATAATTTAATATTAATCTTTTACCAAGTACTATTTTTCCCTTCAAAAAATGTCTTACCCTTGGTAACCTAATACTTTTTATTGAATCAATATGGCATTTTTTACATTCTTTTCTGAGGTTGTGACTACTTGGAAAAAAAAAATTCTTGTCGATTTGCTGCTAACACAACAAAAAAAAAAAATGAGTTTCCGCACGAATGTTTAGTTTTTGTTTCATAGATTCACAGCAAAAATAACCTTTTATGTGCATATTTTGGGAATGCGGCCCAACAATTATGCCACCATGTGAGCTTGAATTTGAAAGCTTTTACTTTTACTTGGTCTTTTTTTTTCTTTTTACATTCATGTCAACAAAAATTGATCTGCGATATCTGCGATTGGCCGACAACTATTTGACGCCCCGCCCCCCTCAGCGTTAGCAGCGATAGGTTCCAGTTCACCTGTGACCTTTATGAGGATGATCATGTTTGGATGGTTGGAAAACCAAATGTTTGCGTTTTTCTGTGACCGTGGGACCTTTTACTCATTTATTTGCTTCCCCCCCCCCCCAAAAAAAAGGAGAAGGAAAGGAGAAGGGAAGATGACATGCAGGAAGTTACCATCGCTGCAGCCTGAACAGATGACAACGCACTTGACACCGGAAGCCAATGCAAGATAGGCCACGCCCCCCCCCCCCCCCTCGCAGCCGTCAGTCCTGTCATCAACAGTTGCACCGAGACGCCAACCCTCCTCTGCTGCTGCTCTTTTGTTGAGAGGCCTCACGTTGCCCCCCCCCCCTCCCCTCACGGGCGTTTGGGTACAGCCAGTGCTCTCCAAACACGAGCTGCCTGAGAGTTGCCATAGCAACAGCTTCTCTCTCGCCCCAACTGTGGAGAATCGACTTGCGCCCCCCCCCCCACCTCACTCACTCCCTTTTTCTCCCAAGCGGCCCAAATTAGTCTTGTCACAGTGTTTAAATGGCCGTGTGTGCGGCGAGAGGTGAATGGGGGCGTTCGTCAAAAAGACACACATTGCGGCGCAACAAACCATTTTTTTGTTTTTTGTTTTGAGTTTTGAGGCGTAAGACTGCGGTGGGCGGACGAGATATTTCCGGGAGGACTCGCCGTATCTCTCTGGGCGCAAACGTCTGCTCGTCACATCAATTCCTCGTTCCCGAGTCGGTCTTAGCGGAAGTTCGCGTTCCTGCCCGTGTTGCGCGTGGCGAGCGCTTCTCCAGACCGCCGGGTGACGGAGGCCTTGGACGCCGCGCGACTTTTCCGCCAACCTCTGCAACGCCGACGACCTTCCCGACGTTCAAATGGTCCGAAGTTCACGACACCGGAACGAGGCCCTCCTGCGCGACCTTTCGACATAGAATTTCAAACATAGACGTGGAAAAACCCACGGGGAGTCCTTCTGCGTTCAGCCGTTACGAGTCCAAGTCGTGGAAGAGCGTGCCAGAGAACATCCGGCCTGCAGAACCTGTGGATGCTTGTGAGAGAGGACTTGAGACTCGCCCTCTCAGTTTGTGTTTGTTTTTTGTTTTTTTTGGGGGGTATCATTTCATCCCCACTTCTTCTTAGCGTCATTGTTTTCCTTGTAGGGGGCTTCCACACCGGGAAGTGTTTATGGTCTACGTGTGGGGACATTGTCCTGGGATGATCTCAGGGAGGTTCGGATGGTGGAGGCAGGGGTTACCCTGGTCTTTCGGGGTTGGGGCGGTCTGGGGTGGCCACTGGCTCCCTGCAGCGTGGGCTGCTGCACCGCTTTTCCTCAGTTGCCAATACGTGTTGTTGTACTGCAACATGTATTATTGTTATTACCAGTGTGTGTATGGGTGGGGTTCATCTTTTGCCATCTATTGTTTTGTCTTTTGATTTTTGGCAAGCATTTTGTGTTGCATTTTTGTGTGTGAAAACTGCGATTTAAATAAAGTTTGGTTTGATACGAAAAATAATGTTTGATCAATAAATGCATACGACACGTTCCAAAAATATGCACGTTCGGTTGATTGTTTCAATTCAACCTTTTGTCGTCGTTGT
This sequence comes from Syngnathoides biaculeatus, assembly GCF_019802595.1. NCBI lineage: Eukaryota > Metazoa > Chordata > Actinopteri > Syngnathiformes > Syngnathidae > Syngnathoides > Syngnathoides biaculeatus. The sequence goes on along the minus strand of NC_084653.1, from coordinate 27,083,047 downwards.
TAGAGAAAGACCTTCTACCAAATGACACTTTTTTTGTTTGTTTCTAGATTAGATGATAATTTGTTCGACCTTGAAAAACATCATATTTTAGCTTTGCTTTTTTAAAATTGATTTCTCTTCTTCAATTTGCGACTGCATTTTCACTTGACAGCAAAGCCTCGGTTCTCGAACGTCCCCGTTTTAAAACCCAGAAGTGACATAACGCGCGCGGTGCAACCGGCGCACTTTTGTTTTTGTGTATGATGGAGCCTCTGTACACAGACGTAGCAACTGTTGTTTTTCTTCTAATCGGGGACTAGCGTGTTAACCCCCAACCATGGCTCCAAAGAAGGCAAGTTGCGTCTTTAAAGTTATTCTGCACTTTTGTTAATCTGTCGCTACAGATATAACAATCCACTCCCACCCTAGCGTACTCTACTACTAAAGCATACATTTTAAGCAAAAAATACATATATTTCTTAAATTATTTTATTATATAAAGTATCTGAATTGTACATGTATTTCTACTATGCAGTTTATTATCAGGAAAAGCTAAAAAAAATGCTTTTAGAAGCCAAATTTTTTAGGCTTGGAACGCATTATTTCCTATTCCATTTATTGTAATGGGAAACATCGATTCGGTTTTCGAACAAATCACTTCTCGAACCGTTTTCTGGAACTGATTGTGGTCGAGAACCGAGGCATCACTGTATATTGTCATTTTTTTTTCTTTCATGATAGAACTTTTATTTAAAAATATTACCTTTTACTTTTGACTTGTGACTTCTTGTCTGGAATTTAAAAAATATGTTTTTAAAAAAATGTCTAACTTTGAAGCAATTTGCTGTTTTGTTGAAGCTCTGTACTTTTACGCACGTGGTGAACGCTGAAAGTGTATATTCACATAAACATATGACTTTTTATTTCCTTCTTGATTCTTCAAGGACCCTTGGGTACCACGGCAAAACGAATGATGGTCTTTTTATTATTATTATTATTATTATTGTATCCACAATGCGGATGCTACGCAGGGAGCGAAAGGGAAACTTCAGCGCTCCGGCTTTACGGAATGACATCACTGCTAAACAATGTCTATTTTTAACTCGGCTGCTATTTTTTTTCCTCTCTCTTCCAGGAATTTCCAAAACAGGGAGAACATCTCAAAGGCTGCGCGTTGCCGTAAGACGCTCGGTCGGAAACAACACGTCCGCCGTTTGGAGCGCAAGCTGCGGGTGCTGCCGTCACAAAGGGTTTTTCGTGCTCCTGAGAAGAACGCCAATGCTCCTCGTTCGTAAACTCCGACCCGAAGAGTCTTATCGGCAAATCTCGCGCACTTTGATGGCGTTAACGTGACGGCTTCCTTTGTAACCTTCATAAAAAATAAAAAATGAAAAAAAATCGAGGCGCTGACTAATATGCAAACGCACAAGCGGGACCAAACCTTGACAGTCGCTTGTCGCAAGTGCTACACTGTCAAATAAAATTCCGGGGGGCTCTTTCAAGTGAGACCTACCCGGAACCCCTCACCGGGGAGGTGTCCGGGAGGCATCCGGATCAGATGCCCCAGCCACTTCATCCACTGAGGGCTTCCCACGCTAGCAGAGAGACAAAGTCTCTCCGGGGTGTCCTGGGTCATTCCGGGGGGGCTCTTTCAAGTGAGACCTACCCGGAACTCTTCACCGGGGAGGTGTCCGGGAGGCATCCGGATCAGATGCCCCAGCCACTTCATCCAGCGAGGCCTTCCCACGCTAGCCGAGAGACAAAGTATCTCCGGCGTGTCCTGGATCATTCCGGGGGGGCTCTTTCCAGCGAGACCTACCCGGAACTCTTCACCGGGGAGGTGTCCGTGAAGGATCCGGATCAAATACCCCAGCCACTTCATCCAGCGAGGCCTTCCCACGCTAGCCGAGAGACAAAGTATCTCCGGCGTGTCCTGGATCATCCTGGGGGGGCTCTTTCCAGTGAGACCTACCCGGAACTCTTCACCAGGGAGGCGTCCGGATCAGATGCCCCAGCCACTTCATCCAGCGAGGCCTTCCCCACGCTAGCCGAAACTCAAAAGTCAAAACTGAACCGCTCCCATTTGACTCCACGGTGACTTGGGTCTCTTTGGACGAGTACAGAATCCAGTTGTGTGTCTGCGTGTGGTGCCAACGCGTGCACGGTCACACACTGGCTTGCTCGGGCACCCTCTGACACCAGATGGGCCTTCCCATCATGGCTAATGGAGGAATTCAGCTGGCAGAAGCGCTTTCTTGTTCGTGGTCAGTGTGTGTGTGCCCCATTTGTATTCTGGGCAGAGCAGATGAGGCTCCAGGCCCGCTGCCCCCCCCCCTCCAGGGATGGCATCTGTGGGTCTGCACTGGCTAGATAGGGCAGACCCACGATGGCAGCACTTTAAAGAGAGCCTCACTGGTCCCGCGAGAGGGGATGTGTTTGGATTTTGGGCTTTTGGGCGTGTGTGCGCGTGGGACGACCCCCCCCCCCCCCCCGCGTTGGCGTCGCCGCTTGCCTGCTTCGTCTCAAGTGACGCTTCGTCTTCTTCTTTTTCTTTTTTTTTTTTTTTACCCTCAGCAGTTATCGCGTTGATTGTGACGATGAGGAGAATCTGTGGTGACAACTATAATCTACAAACAGCAATTTTGATATTCCACGCAGCAAACAAAAGAACGCCAGCCAGCGAGGGAGCGAGCGAGTCATTGTTGTCTCCGATAAGAGATAAAAGATTTTCTTGCAATCGGAGTCACCCGGTTGAAACGCTGTCCTATTGCTTTAAATCCTTCTCCGTGAACCAGGAAGTAGCCGCTAGCTAGCTAATAAATAGTTTTCACTCCTTACCGATTGAGTGACGATGGAAGACCCCCCGCCAGAATGACACCAGGTACGCTCCATGGGCTAACGTCGTCCTCCCAAACCAGGAAAGAACCAACCTGCAAAATAGCAGACACAGGCATGCGCCATTACTTTCAGAACAGTTCATATTTTGTCCATACTTTTGCTCTGCTATGGCTTATTATTTTCACACCCTGACAATTCCCTGAGACAATCGTTTCAGTGTCCGACTTTTGCGCGAATGCAGGTTCTGTTTGCCAAACGGCTCGCGGGACTGCATTGACGACGTCTCCTCGTCCATTTGCCGACTCACACTTGACGAATTTGCTTTCGCGTACAAAAGCGGCACAAAGTCGGCAGGCTGAGGCGCAAGAATGCGGGCGAGGCGGCCACGAAAGAGCAGCGGCGGCGCAGTCGTGTTATGTGTGCGTGTATTTTTATTCTTTGCCCTCTTTGTTTTCCGATTATGCTTTTAAATTGTTGTTATGATGCGGATCTTTGTGACACTGTTTCCTTTCACACTTTTAAAGGTCTAGTGTCATCCCTATAAACATTCTAAAATAGATATTGAAATGCCAAATGCATATAAGATTATTACTTCAATGTCTACGCGAAAAAATGAAAATTAATTGTCGACAAGGCCGGTAGCGATCCATAAGGCCTGCGGAGGCACGGAAGCCTTCATCGACACATTTAGCAACCCTGATTTATGGATTGCGCCCCCCCCCCCCTCCGCGCCCCAACTATTGTTTTTTTTTTTATTAGTAGCTGTGTACACACCTACGTGTCATTTGGAACCCACGAAGCTCTCGTCCATCGGACCCGTGCGATCCATTTTTCACGACGAAGCGGGTCTCTTGCTAACATGGCATTTTGGCTAACACGAAGGAACAACGAGCTACCTTCCCGGAGGTAAAACTAACGGAAACGAACGAGTCCACCTGAGGGCGGTCCTGCCATGTACGTCGCTTCCTGCTTCTTCTCGAAAACAAATCCCTCGAGAGGATTTTTTTTTCATAGTCAAAAATACGTCAAAATCATGTTGTGTGGTGGAAAAAAAACGGCTAACCCTAACCCTAACGGCTGCCGTTTTTTTCCATGAATGACAGTGGCCCTTTAAGTCCTTATGATGTGACACAGTTTCCTCTAATGCTCTTATGTCCGTGTAATGCGAACTCTTTGTGTTCTTTTTGACGCGGCAGTCTGAAATATTTCAAGGATTACCTATCCAAGGACGAGAAAGACGGACAACGGGGCTTCTTCTTACGACCTCACCGCTGCTCTGGGAAACTACACCGACGCTTGCTGCCTTTCGTTTTTGGACCGGCTGGAACTTGCGCTAACTTTTGCTTGTCTGGGAACACTCGTTCAACCTCGGTGACTCTTCGCCGTTGTGGCTCAGCTCCTGTGTTCTTGAACGCCTATTTTGTCTTCGCTAGCTGTTTGTGAGATGAAATTGTCAGAAACGCAACCGAATGCAACCTTGTCGCATTTTTGCTGGTTGGAACAAAGGGGGACGTTGGTCTGAATTCCCACGTAACAGTTGTCACATCCTCAGCGTCCTCATAATCCTCCTCATCATCATCGGGCCAATAATGCCCCGTGTAATTGAATCACTCGCAATTCTTTTTTTCCCCCCCAGGAGGCCGAGCAGTCAGCCGGCGTCGCCAAGAGAGTAGGAGGAGGCGCTTGGGGGGGGTTGAAACAGAGCAGATCGGGATCCTTTGAGTCGCGCAACACCAGGCCGGATAAGAAGAGACAATCATATGCGATCATCGAGTTTTTTGGTCGCGTCGTCATCGGGAGGGTTGGGCGCTCCAAATCCCGGCCCAGACCTCCCAAATTCTGCCCGCCTTCTCCGGCCGGCCTCGGGCTCTCCGCGGGGGGTCGCGGCGCCTTTTCTCTCCCAGCGTGGAGCAAACCACCGTGGGAGAAAACACACGTTACCTTTGGTATTTGAATACATTTTCCGACTTTGTACTTTACTCCATTTCATGAATACTTTCTTCCACAATCAACCTTATTCTGGACCCCGTCGATTGTTTTGAGATTTTGCAGTCGGATGCGTTCACGTGCAGCTGTAGATTTTTGGGAAGCGGCTGAGGTTTGGGGAGTTTTCGCAAGACGCAGGTTCAAACCTTTCGTGGGATTCTCGTACATTACCAGCATTTTCTCGTACATTTGCTGTCCATCAATATGAGCCGATTATCCTCACAAAGGTTGCGGAAGTGCTGGAGCCTATCCCGACTTCACGCTGAACTGGTTGCCAGCCAATCGCGGGCCACATCGAGACAAACAGTCGCACTCACAATCATACCAACGGGGCAATTTAGAGGCTTCAATTCATGTTTTGGGGATGTGGGAGGAAACCAGAGTTCCCAGAGAAAAGCCACACAGGCACGGGTAGAACCATGAACCAGGAAGCCAGGATTTGAACCCCGGCCTCAGAACTGTGATGCAGACGCTCTAACCGGCTGTTCCACCGTGCTGCCGTACTTTTGCTAGTTTTTCCTAAACGCTTTTTGAGAAAAGGCATTTTCTTCTCATCGTAACAGAATATAAATATCAAAGTTTTTCCACTTCAATATTTTCCATAAGTGTTTTTTCCCTCATGAATGAGTTTCTCCCCCCACTTAGAACACTTTTTAAAACCTTGAAATTAAGATTTTTTCACATAAGAGTTTTTTTTTCTCCCCCGTCATAAAAATAGGACTTGTTTTTTCTTCAATATGGCACTCATAAATCTTAGTTTTCCCAATTTTGCTAAAGTGCAGCGACATTTGTGACGGATTCACACGACGGCGGTCCGAATGCTTTTTCTAAAACTGTTCAGGTGGATTTTTCCGGTACAACTTGCGAGGTTCCGGCACTGCCGTTTTAAAGATGTGCGTGTTTACCCCAGGGAGGAAGTGCAGGCACAAATCCCGGAAAATCCCCAAACCCCCTTTTTAGCAGAGTCGCGGCGTTTGACGCTTCAGTATTTCTAACTCGTAGAACTTCTCGGTGGTGCTGCTTGGGTCGATAGCGCCGTGCCCACGAGCACTGAGCGAGTCAATTGAATTTTTATTAGCCGCTTGTTTATTGCGGCGGGAAGAGCGACGAGAAAAAAAAAAAAGAAGAAGAGCGAGGTGTAGACGGAGGTAATACATTGATTTAGCCTTCATAGCTGCTCGCGCTACATTTGCCCGCCAAAGTGCTCAAAGGAACGGCTCGCGGCTCTCTCCCAATTAGCTCCCACCAAGTGGAGGTGTAAAGCCAGTCACCGGCCTCATTACCTCCTCCTCGCTGCCACTCTTTTTTTTTTTTTTTTTTTTTTTACTTCCACTTCATTCACTGTCCAGCTCTCTTTTTCCATTCGACTCCGGCGGACAAGCTCGCTTTCTCTCCGGTTCAACTCTGGAGTCAGGAAGTTGCGCAAAGGAGATGCAGCGCTAACATTCATCAGAGGCAACCAAGGAGCGCGGGAGTGCGGCTAACTGCGGGGGGGGGGGGGGGGGGGGGGGTGTGTTTCTTTACTCATCGTCGTTGGCGCGGAGACCCAGACACGCCCGAGGCTCATTTACGACGCCAGGACATGCAAAGGTCCAGCGGCGCATTTCCCCACTGTTGACCGCCCATACATCTAAAAACCTTGCGTTAGCGGGCAGCTTTTGTCTTCTTCTTTGCGCTATCCTGCCAGAAGACACACGTCTCGCGTGCGGCAGATACTTAGATAAGACCCGGACGACTGTATTGCACATTCCTTTGTAATAAATCCATTTGCTGTTAACTTGATCTAATCGTTGGTCATCTTTTCCTCGATCAGCGAACACGCGTACGGTCCGAACTCGCAAATCCCGACACTTGGATTTGAAAATCCCGACGTGACCTGACCTTACTTTTGTTCGGCAAAATCGATGACACCGCATATCCGTTCGGAAAGCCGAGAGAAATGACTATTGGTGGTGGATGAAAAAAAAAAAAAAATCAGTTATGACATCGTTTGTAGGGGCGGCGGAGCGGCTATTGCGAGGCCAGAGATCGGTTGCTTGAGGCTTTGTGGTTTTCATCTCGTACAACATCCACATGCTGTGCGCCGCAGTTATCATTATGTTTACAAGCCAACACAACCGTGCTGGATACTAGCGACGCTACTAGTTGAACTGCATTTCTCTGGAGCGTCACCCTTTCAACATCAAATAGCTTTTCGGTTGCTAAGCTACGTTCACGGTCACGACGAGAGCCAAGTAGCGTCCCCCTCCAACCCCCGCGTGTTAAACACAGGATGCAACGTCACGCTAGATAACTTATCTCAAGTCTTCCGTCAACACCGGGGCAGAAGTAGGTTCATCTCGGCAATTTCCTTGGACTGTAACTCGGCAAGCTAAGGCTTTTTTTTTTTTTTTTTTTTCCCTCGGGTCTTCGTTTTGCACTTGTACGTTTGTGTTAGTACTGCTCGACCCGTAAAAGAAACTGCAAAGAGCACAGCCAGCTACGTCGCGAGGAAAAAAACCAAGCTAGCCCAGGGAGCGCTATAACGCTAGCTGTGCCGATCGCGAGCCGGCTGAGCTGCAGCGGATTTGTTTACGCAAGGGACGTGTGGTGCGAAGAAATGTTCCTTCCGTGTTAGAAACTTTCAAATATGACACTTTTACGCCCCAAATGACTTGTCATCCTGTCTACTTTCTCCCACATGACATCGTTTGCCTTGGTCCCAAATCCCAAGGCAAGCCATTTGTGCTTCCTTCTCGGCTCGCGTGGAGAGAACGTGGGTGAGGTGTCAGGCCTGCAAACAAAAGCTGCACTGTCCACCCCGGGCCCAGATGTTCCTTATAGACCCCCCCCCCCCCCCCCAGTGGGTTCTGGCCGAACGGAACCTCCGCGTAATCTCCCCCACGTTCGCGCGCTGTTTTACTGCGGAGCGAGCCCCGCCCCCTTTTCCCCCTTTTCACGACAGTGTCCTCGAAAGCCTCTCTTGGCGGCGTGTACTCGAACGTGTCGCCAGCCCGGCCCCCGTGATGCCGCGCAGGGTTTTTCGCCACAAAAAGGCTTTCTACCTTTCCGGGAGACCCGTTGCCAAGGCGTGAGGAGGGAGGAAGGGAGGAAGGGAGGAAGCGGGAGGAGGAGGAGGAAGAAGAGGAAGAGGGCTTGTGTTAAGTGGAGGTCTGGCAGCAAGAAAATGGCAGAAGACAAAGCGAGTGAGAAGAAGCAGGCCGAGAAAAGGGAGATCTCATTTGCGGCGCTGGTGAAACGGGGCGGAGGGCTGGCGGAGGCTTCGGGTGGGAGGGAGGCTCGAAAGCGAGAGACGAGCCAACGCAGGCCCGGCTCGTCATTGCCAGCACCTTTAAAAGGCCCTGATGAAAAGCAGATGACAAGAGGCGGCCTTCGGTCCTCGCAGGCTTGGACGCGTACCGGACGTGCCGCATATTCGTGCAGAGACCCGACCCCTGCGCAGGACGTCACACTTTTCGGCGATATTTATCTGAAAATCGTCTCAAAGTCTGAGCAAAAAGCAGCAATCGCATGCCGAGTCAAAGTTGGAACAAACTCAGCGTTCATCATTTAACGTTTTGTCAACTTCTTTTTTTCGGCTCTTCTCCACTGAAAAACTCACCTATTGGCTGATTTTATGCTCAGGCCAAACAGCGTCTAAAGGTATTTTCCCTGTGAAGCTATCACGGTACAGTATGTTGAAGTAAGTTGAGGAGTTTTTATTTCGATACCACGATGACTTCGCTGCCATCTCGTGGCATCTACAGGCAAATGTACACCTTTAGGAGTGCGCATTGAGTACTTGTGGATTTTTGCAATCTTTTCCGTTTGGGATGCTGGAACAGGGAACTGTGGATTTTCACAAAATTGCCGCTTTATTTTATTCGTCACGGCCTCGCATGTTCGCACGTCCTTGTGTGGGTTTTGCCGTTTGTCCATAGGTGCGAACGATTGTTTGTCTTGATTGGCTGACCTGTTCAGGGCGGGTCCGCCTTTTGCCACAAGTCAGCTGAAATTTGACAAATTTTTGGCAGCGTTGGAGCAAAAATTCCGGATCGGAACATTTCGCCCCGATTCTCACCGAGGCCAACATCGCCCGAGAGTTTATTTGAACTGAAGGAAGCGAATAGCCAAACTAGAGAGGCGCTCCCAACTCCACAGACCTTGCAGAAGGGAGACCAGTTCACCATCTGGGTTAGGGTTTGCACACCTCCCCCAGTTCTTGGCGGCACGATGGAACGACTGGTCAAGAGCGTTGGCCTCACAGTTCTGAGGACCGGGGTTCAAATCCCGGCCCCTGCCTGTGTGGAGTTTGCACGTTCTCCCCGTGCCTGGGTGGCTTTTCTCCGGGCACTCCGCTTTGCTCCCACATCTCAACCGGATCACCGCTGCCCCGCCTCCTGCCCGATGACGGCTTGGATAGCCTCCGGGACTCCCCCTACCCTTGTGCGGATAAGCGGCTGCATAAGTGGGCGGACACCGGTATTTGTTTTTTGGGCCCTAACGGCAAAACGAAGTTTCACAAAATGTGTAGTCGTGCTCACTCAAAAGGAAAAGACAAATTGATGTCTCGCATCAGTTCGCCCAGTCAAAAACAAAAAGAACTTGCTGATGAAATCAACTTCCTCCATCGGGGTGTCATAAATTCTCGAATTTAAATACATGCAATCAGAAAGACGTCTCCCGGTTTTTCCGCTTTCAACAAAAATCTCCAAATAGCAACAGGTGTCACGGCCGCGCACGCTCGTATCTGAACGTGTGCGTGTAATATCTGACGCTTCGCATTCATATTTGTTAATCTGATTTGTCAGAAACGTTTTCCTTTTTCAAAACCGGCGAGCTGCCGCCACATCAATGAGATGAGTCTTTATCTGCACGCTTGCAGCTTGGGCCTTCTCTATACATCGCCCGTGAATAGACGGGGACTGGGTGGTGGGAGGCGTGTGGGCGAAGGTGCGTGGCATCCGGCCTAACGCCAAGCCCGGGGAGGAATGCTCGCGTATTCACTGGAAGGAAGAAGAAGAAAAAAAAAAAAAAAAAAAAAAAACATTTCAAAACGGTGGGGGGGGGGGGGGGGGAGGAATTAAATCGAATCAAAATCTCACATTTGGGTCGTCGGCGAATGAGTCACGGGCTTTGCGAGATGTTCCTCGGGACGGGACGCGCTCTTCTAATTCGAGTGCGAACGCAAACGGGAGCGCGTTCCGTCATCCACGGACATCCGGACGAGCGTTTTACGGGCGGCGGGCTGGTCGCAAAAGATCCGCGTCAAAGTCCGCTCGTCGGTACCGTCGGCGAGATAAAAATCAAGGCAACAGAGGCGAGGACAAGATGCCATGTCCGCGGTGGCGTCGCTAGGCCTATTTTAGCGGGGGGCTCAAACCCCTCGCAATCAGTCGACGATAGGTTACAGCACCGCCCAGTTGACAATATAGCTGCTACATCACCGGTGTCAAACTCAAGGCCCGGGGGCCAGATGCGGCCCGCCGCATGATTTTATGTGGCCCGCAAAGGAAAATCCTTTTTTTTTTTTTTTTTTTTTTTAAATCTGTCCCAAAATTTCAAATTGTCATATATAAATAATGACGTTGGAACACCTTTGTGTTGGCAAACATCAACAACAGTTGAAAAACCCATTCGCCTTGAGTTCTGATTCCAAAACTGTTGATTGTGTAAATATGACGGGTCAAAGATTTTTATGGTTTCACAGTCATGGTGGCCCTCTGAGAGAAAACCATTACGACAATGTGGCCCGCGATAAAAATGAGTTTGACACCCCCGGTCTACATTTTTAATCATGTCAAACAGAACCAAATAGATGGGCTCAAATCTACCACACTTCGAGTCCAAAAGAACAAAGTCTATTGCGGTCGCATCAGAAAAAAAAAAAAAAAAAAAATCGGGTTCACTTTATAATGTGGTAAGTATGAATGTATATAAAATGTATGATGAGTTTTGCAACTGGCCAAAGAAACGAGGCAAAAACTGTTCAGGTCACTGGCAGAGCCGCTTGAAGGAAGGTCTTGTTTTTGAGTCTAAATTAAACGTTACCGAATACAGCGATGCCTCAGTTCTCGACCACAATCCGTTCCAGAAAACAGTTTGAGAAGTGATTTGTTCGAAAACCAAATCGATGTTTCCCATTACAATGAATGGAAAAAGAAATAATGCGTTCCAACCCTAAAAAAAATTTTTTTTAAAGCATTTAAGCATTTTTTTTTTAAAGCAAAAACCTACATCCAGTGTGAAAGTCTTCCTCCCCTCATTCCACAAGTGTTGTGCCTGTTTTGCAAGAACTCTGAAAGTCAAGCCATACATTGGGAATCTTCAGGGGTCACTCCATTGGGTGCAGCTGGCTTTTGTGCAACACGGATTACAAAAAGAGCTGACAAAACTACGTAAGTACAGATACTTGTGGAACGGGGGGGCTGGTAAAAGGAAAAATGCTGATTCAACTCCTTTAAGTACAAGTAAAAAAAAAAAAAGTGAAACGTATTTAAGTTAAAAAATTTTCAATTACTTACAATAAAAAAAAAGTCACACACAGTTTCCTTTTCTTCCTAAGTCACATCAGGGATGGTACACAGGAGAGCAAAACAAAAGTCATGTTCCATGTCGCATTTTGTCATGAAACCAAGAGTTTTGGCTCAACTTTTATATTCTCAAAAAAATGTATCCCCAGAGCACGACATGCCGACGACATCAACCGATTCTTTCCATTTAGGGTCGCACGATGGCAACGCTTTCCTTTGCTTCATATGGGATGAAATATTTCATTTCAGCAAACCAGCTTTGTTTTTTGTTTTTCGTGGTGTCAAATTGCAATGCATTATAATTCCTACTTCCTTACAGACAATGTATTTTTTTTTTTTTAACCAGCTACACATGACTGTATTATCATCTTTATAACAGCTCCATTTTTATTGATTTTTTTTTTTTTTTTTTATATGTTGCTACTTTACCTAACATTTTAGCCATTGTGTGCCGGCGCTGGTTCACGCTATCGATAAAAGCAAATCTATGACGGACGGTCGATAGCGGACTGCAGCTGCAGCGTCGCGTCTCTGCGGGTCTCATTAACGAGGCGTTGCCTTCAATCAGTTGGACACGGGTGGAACTTTTATGGACAACACCTACGAGCTATTTTTTTTTTTTTTTTTTTACATTATTATTAAGCTGTTAGAAAACGGGCTGCACGGTGGAGCAGCTGGTTGGGTTCTGTTGGCCTCACAGTTCTGAGGACCGGGGTTCAAATCCCAGCCCGGCCTCTGTGGAGTTTGCATGTCCTCCACGCGTCTGCGTGGGTTTCCTCCCCCAACCCCAAAACATGCATTCATTGGAGACTCTAAATTGCCCCTTGGTGCGATTGTGAGTGCGGCCGTTTGTCTCTCTGTGGCCTGCGATTGGCTGGCGACCAGTTCAGGGCGTGCCTCCTGCCCAATGACAGCTGGGATTGGCTCCAGCACCCTGGCGACCTTCGTGAGGATAAGCGGCTCAGAAAATGAATGCTATAAAACCGTTTCTATGCCCACAGTTCAAATTGCACGTATGCTAACAGGCGAAGAGTACACGAGCTTGTTTGGTTTCGTCATCGGAATGATTTCGCTCATCATTTGGATTCTCGTGCCGTGCTTGATATTTGCTCAGCAGTCAATTTTGGAACGGACCAAGTCTGAAATGAGCCAAGATAAGAATGAGTGTAAAATACTTCTGTCAAACCCGAATGAGACCCGTCGACCTCCCGTCACGCTGACACGTTTAGAGAGAGATGATTGAAGTTCGAAGACCCGCCCGAATATGGCAAAATTGCAAATTCCCATCTGCTCAAAGTTCATGGACCAGTTATTAGTACTCAAACTGGATTGGTGCGAGGAACTGAAGTTGAATGATGACAGCTGTTAGAAATTTCAAATTTGGGGCTTTTTGGGGCCTGTCTTTGCTCCTGTCGGCCAAAATTATCAGCAGCAATTTTTCCCCCCAAGTGTACAAGAAATTTAAAAGGGAATTCCGCTGGTTTGCATTAACAATGCGCCCAATAAATCATGTAATATGTACTCTGTATTGACAATGTGATGCTAAATCCTCTCTCATTTCATAATGTTTTTTTTTTTAAATCGACAATTGTGAATTTCCAGGGGCGCTGCCATTTTCGCGAGTCACACGACGGATGTGACGAGCCGTCGTCAGACTCCGCGTCATTCCGCCCGAAGAACCATCCGAATATTCAACATAAACCGATACTGCTAATTCTTCATCAGATGAGGATTAACCCGAGAAATCAGCGCTGGGCGTAAACGGCGTCCCTCGTAATCAAACGGCACGTCACACATCACATCCGCCCACTCGCCAAAATGGCAGCGCCCCTGGAAAGTCGTAATTGTCGATTAAACATCTTCTCCAAGCACTATTAAACGAGAGAGGATTTGAACATCACATTGTCAAGATGGAGTACATATTACATGAATTATTTGATACATTGTTAATGCGAACCAGCGGAATTCCCCTTTGAAGTCGACCGCAAAGACCTCTTGTTACTGTTATCCAATAATAATCATAAATCTTCTGCGAAATGTCACGTTCCGGCGGAGTCCACAATACGTCACTTTTCAGCCGCACTCCAGGATTTTGGCATATTTCTCCTCACATTCAGCGCGAGGGAAGGGAAGGCGTGTGTGTGCCCGCGGCCGTGCGGAGTCAAACTCTCGACGTTCCCGTGTGGACCGTCCGCATCAATTATTCAGCGGCATCACCGAGCGACGCTCCTCACTGTCCCCGTCGCGGCGGCTCACCTTCGTTCACGCCGGGATGGAGGAAGGAGGAGGCGGCTTTGGCTTTGGCTTTGGTGACCGAGCCCTGAGCCCGAGGAGATTCTGCAACGGGAGGACTCATTAGCAACGGGCCCCGGAGCTCAGACATGGGGGAGCATAACAAGACCCCAGGGTGGTTAGTGTGGACCCTCGCCGCTCAAAAGTGCAAGACACACACACACACACGCGCACAAAAATGTATTTCCCTTCTTCCGCACAAATCTTCGCGTGTCAGCGAAAAGGCGCCCACTTTGGCCAACTTCTTGGTTTACAAGAAAGAAGAAAGTCAGCAAATCAACCTGTTTGAAGGCGGCAAAACAAAGTCCGCCATTTTGAATTATGAACGACATATGCGGGATTTCAAGTCGCTGAAATGCTGGACTTTGAATTTGGCTTCTAATCTTCTTCGTCTTCATAAGCGCGTCGGCATCTGCAAATGATTTTTGCGAATTCCGCCTTAGCGCTAGGAGAAATTGCAAGTGACAGGTCTGACCTGGTAAAATGTTTCCAAATTTAAAGGTCAGTAGCAGCACACCCATCCGGTTAAAATCCACAGTCCAGAACCGGTATCAAGATGGACCGGCCTGAGCCAACGTCAATCCAGTCGGATTTATGCAGTGAGGGGTGAGATCGAAACTTCACGAAAGTTTCCCCAAGTGGCAAAATTCCACGGTCTGTACGACTTTTTAAAATGAACCTGACCGGTGTGACGCCTTTCCAGTCGAATGGATTTATGATTTGATTTGTGAGGGTTTGGGCGAGGGGTCCGAGGTGGGGCTCTCCAAGAACCCACTTGGCGGCTATACTTTGCGCGCTTCCACTTCCGGGACCCGAGCAAATCAGTTTCTTCTTCTTGCGCCACGTCAAAGATTCCTGACGTGCAGCGTTTCGAGGAAATGAGAGGATCCGCTTTGATTGGACGGGAGCGAAGTTGGCGATATGGCTCCGCCTTCAGCCGGGCAGACGTCGGCGCGGCGGTTGCCCGGTCCACGAACTGACCTCCTCTGCGCTGGGTTTAACCCAGTCGGTTTATTTTTTTCCCCAACTAAAGTGTGAAAAGCGTCTCATACCCAAAGAGTTTGTGGACTTCCACGAAAAAGCTTCCTTTTGAATTCAGCATTCTAAAATGTTTCTGCAGTGCAATATAGCAGATCTTTTTTTTTTTTTTTTTTTTTTTTTGATCAGCCAATGTGCTCTACAGTCATTTTTCATGTTGGCCGTCCAACAAGTCAGAGAAGTGTTTAAGACTACCGCGGCGGACCCGAACGAAGGACTCCTGCGGGGCCGACGCCCCCTGCGCTGACGTCCGCGTCTTTAGGGGGCTTCGGGTGTCGGAGCGACCCCTTCTCTCCTCTCGTACCGCGGCTTCCCAAAAAAAAAAGACCCCCGAGCGCTGCCGCCCGCGTTCTGGCGGGCCGGGAGGCGGCGCGGTAAAGTTTAAACTTGCGGTCGGTGAAATAGTTGGCCGCTGGGAGAAGGCGGGGGGGTTGAGTCAAGGCTGAGGCTGTCTGGGCAGCACAGTGGAACTCTTGGCAGCACTTGGGAAGGGGCTGAGGGGAGAAAACGTGCAGAAGAAGAAGAAGAAGAAAAAGAGGGAGGGGGTCTAAAAGAAAAAGTGGCTGGCTGCAAAGGTGTCACGACAGCGTCGTTGAAGTGTCTGACGAGTCGGCAAGAGAAAAAAACAAAACAATGCTATGACGCCACAAAAACAAAATGCAAAAAAATGGAACGGGATGATCCGGAACATCCCACATTAGGAAGGGGAAACTTTTAGTTTTTTGTGTTTGTTTGAAAATGAAAACGTTTGTGGTTGTGTGAACGGTTGAACGACTCAAAACGCTGCAAAATATGCCAGCTCGGGTGCGTTGCCGGCCAAAAACGAACATCCGCGAGAAAGAGACCATAGGAAAAAAAAAAAAAAAAAAAACATATATATATCCTCTTTATGGGAGAGTTTTACCACTTCTACGCACTTTAAACACAATTATACGTATTTCAACATACAGTGATGCCTCGGTTCTCGACCACAATCCGTTTCAGAGAACGCTTCGAGAAGTGATTTGTTTGAAAACCAAATCGATGTTTCCCATTACAATGAATGGAAAAAGAAATAATGCGTTCCGAGCCGAAAAAAAAATTGGGCTTTTTAAATAATTATAAATAATAAAAGCTTTTTCTGACAATAAACTGCATAGTAGGAATACATGTATAGTTTAAATACTTTATATATAATAAATTATTATATATTATATAATAAAATAATTTAAGAAATATATTTATTTTTCGCTTAAAATATAGGCTTTGGATTGCAGTATCTGTTGCGACTCCCTCCACCCCCCACCCCCCAAGCCTTGTAAAAAAAAAATTTTATTATTAACAAAAGTGCAGAATAACTTTAAACAAGCAACTTGCCTTCTTTGGAGCCATGATTGGGGGTGAACACCGTAGTCCTCGATAAGAAGATTAAACAACAGGCACTACCGGGACACGTCTGTGTACAGAGGCTGCGTTATACACAAGAACAAAAGTGCGCTGGTTGCGCAGCGTGCGTTACGCCATTTCCGTTTTTTTTTTTGTTTTTTTTGGCGGGGGGGGGGGGGGGGCGTTCGAATAGACAATACCGAAACGCGTCGTGGGTCAGCTGGTCTGGTCGCGCGCAATATGTTATTTCCGGGTTTGTTCAGGGCCGTTCGAGTACCGATTTTCGTTCAAAAACACAAGCAAAAAATTCTCAAAATTTTCATTGGAAAACTTATTTGTTCGAAAATGGCGACATTCAAGAACCGAAGCTTTATTGTACTTACACTTACTAAAGCGCAATTTTCAAAATGTTCATTAGCACCGGTGTACAGATCTCTGAACCCTAAAGCGGAGTCAAACCCAATTTCAGCCAATAAATGATTTTATTGAACCAACGGCAACGTGAGCAAAATCAACATACAGAAATGAAAGGAAATACTACGAACAGAATAAAGTAAATAAATGAGATGGACGAGAGATTGCGATGGGATCAAGGATCAAAAGTAGGAAAAAAAACAATGAAAATAAATAAATTGAAAGTGGAGCAACAGCGACAAAGAATTCAGCTGGAAGGGAAGATACGGGAAAATAATTGTGCGAGAGGAAGAATCACAACGATAAAAATAACGATGAAGACAAGTACGCAAACACATTTCAAGTACATTTCAAGTACGCAGGTTTAGGGGACAGAAACGACGACCAGGAACCAAAGAACCAAAATTACTGACGTGACAAATGAGAAAATGGCAAAATAATGAGAAGCAACAATATTCTGGCAGCTCGCCCTTGAGAAGATGATGCCGAGCCGGGTGCGTGCCAGAGGCTCCGCCCCTCCGTCGACTCCAAAGACTTGAAAGATAGCAAGACTCTGCAACCCCGGGCAACGGAGAAATACACAATCGGCCGCAAAAGACAGGATCGTGCTAAACTAATGCGGAAGTAATTAAATATTCGGGTGCATTTCAACGCCAAAAATTTTTGCCCAAACCATCTGATTCTCCTCGCCTAACGCTATTTTTATCACGGTAAATCTAAAGCCTTCCAATCGCAAATGTTTGCACACAGACGCGGGGCAAAGAGAGCATTTGACACAGCACAGAAGTCGGCCATCTTCTCTGCTTCTTCTTCTTCATCTTCATCTTAATGACATGCTGGACGGCTTGCGGGAGAGCTCAGCGCTGCCCGGCACGTTGTGTGGCACAACGTGGTACTGCACTGAAGGCCTGCAACCCTACATTCAGATTTGCTTGAAAACTGTAAAAAAAAAAAAAACCAATAAAACCCAACGCGACATAGCAAGGCTTTCACCGTGCATTGATGTCAGTGCGGATAGTTCCAATATTCGGATTTATCCAGCAGCTGCTATTACGAGGTCAGCTACAGTTGAACGTGTCCTACAAAGGAAATATTGGCGCATCACTCAAGTTTTCAGCGCGATGCTTTTAGAGTAGCGCTGTTTTTGATTGACTGATCATGAGGCTTTCTGGCCAGCGACAGTCTTGGAAGTGTTCTCTGAATGATTTTATAATGGTTTGGCACGACTTTGCCTCTCTGGGGTCCTTCTGGTCGGAGCCAGCCTCTGGTCGTTGCCGTTTCAGGGGGCGGATCTGAAGGACCGGCCGAGTTCTCGGCACAAAACGCATCAAAGTCGACGGCCGCGCGTTTCCTGACAAACGATTTCGTTCCTGCCCCCCCGACGCCTGGCCCAGAACGGGCGCTGACCGACGGTGTCGCGCACCGCCGTTGTCATAATATTGCCTTTTTTTTTTTTTTTTTTCTTTGTATTCTTCTCCACTTTGGACACGCTACAAAAGAAACACTTTTTCCCCACTGTGTTTTCCAGCCACACATAATAACTGGAAGGGAAGAGGAGCGCACAGCCAAGCCGAGTTCCTTCAAATCCGAAGGGGCTCGGCGCGGCGTACGGATTAGTCCTCCAGAAGAGAAACGGAAGCCAAGACATCTGCGCGACGATCACAGAGCCCGAGCCCCTCCGGGACATCGCTGGCGGTAAACCAGGCGACGTGAGCCCGACGCGTCGAAGATACGCAGGCCTCCGCGATCCGGACGATACGTAACGACGGGTAACGATACGTCACGATGGATAACGTGCTGAGCAGCATCAAAAACATTACACCACCTGGAACGTTACACCACAGTTGGCATTTTTGGGACAATAACGATGATATGGCGGGCGGACATGTTCAAATGTTATGTCAAAAACAATGGAATATTTCAAAAACATTTTGTGAAAATGAAATTGTAATTTCGCTCAGATAAAGTCTTTATGATGAAAGCGGTTGTTTTTTCCAAGAATAAAGTCAGATGACGGTGGATTATTTCAGAAGAATCCATTTGAATGCTATGAAAATAATTACAAATAAAATTAATTCTTGAACTACAATCCTGCGTAATTACAGTGAAAAGGTATTTGGACAATTTTAAAAGCCATAATATTACAAGGAAAAAAGTAGTTTTTTTAAAAAAAAAAATGAAGATTTTTTTTTTCCAATTAAATAATTATATAATTAATTGGGTTTTTTGTTTTCAATAAATAAAATCAGTTTTCTATAATAGATTGCAAATGAAGTCAGAGGCTTGTTTTTGTTTTGTTTTTTTAAGAATTGTGACTATTGAGAATTGCCCTATCTTATCCAAAGATTGAAAAAGAAAAATGTCAGGAATAAAGTTCTATTTTTTCCAAGAATACTTGGGAAAAATATTTGTTTGGAAAGCTCCGGTTGAACTTTGCAATGATCCGCATTGAAGTGAACCCGAGCTAACAGGGACAGCACACGTTATTAAATTTAGACTCTCCTCCTATGAAAGACATCCGACTAATTTTCTGTCGATCGGTGCAACTGTTGTCAAGGGGCATTTTTTTTTTTTTTTTTTTGGGGGGGGGGATTTTCCTGGGGGCTAAAGAATGAAAATCGGGAAAGCACAAATCTTAATTTTCTCACTCTAAAAAGACACCCGAAACTCTGCAGTTGAGTAAATAAACTTTCCAACGATCGCATACTATAAGTTATAATATGGAGTGGCGGCACGGTGGCTCAGCTGGAACGCAATAGCCTGACAGTTCTGAGGTCCCGGGTTCAATCCCGGACCCGCCTGTGCGGAGTTTGCATGCTCTCCCCGTGCCTGCGTGGGTTTTCTTCGAGTGGGCACTCCGGTTTCCTCCCGCATCCCAAAAACATGCAACATTAACTGGACACTCTAAATTGCCCCAAGGTGTGATTGCGAGCGCAGATGCCTGTCTCCGTGTGCCCTGCGATCGGCTGCCGACCACTTCAGGGTGTTGCCCGTTGACAGCTGGGATAGGCTCCAGCACTCCCGTGACCCTGGTGAGGATAAGCGACTAAGAAAATGGATGGATAACATGGCCTCTACGAACTGATTGATGTCTAAGGTTAAACTTTACCTTCATAAATGCCTGCTGCCGCTTCATTTTGTCGTCAACATTTATGCATTATTCACCGAGAAATGAAGGGAAATGTTGGAAAATAAAGTTGGGCGTCGATAACTCGAAGGCCAAGCGGCGTACTGCAGTATTCTGCAGTTTCAGTTCTCTCTTACATCCACGCACACACTTCCAGTCCATACATTTATGACCTCCTGTGTCCACCCAACCACACCTGCTGTACACACACGCACACACAAGCGTATTCCAGTCTTGACAGGCCAGGTTGCCAGAGCGACACTAACTCCCACCCATTAGCGGCAGGATTCCAGAATAACCATGGCAACCAGCACCCCACCCACCCCCACCCCCAAGCCCCCCGGGGGAGAAGAGCAGCCCAAGTGAAAGGCTCCATTCAATTTCCACATCCCAGCAGAGCACACACAAAAGGACACGCACTGCACACACTTCACACACTCACTGACAAGCAACCCCCCCCCCCCCCCCCCAGAAATGGACAGATCCAAGCGAGTTGCTCGCAGTCACTCCACTCCACTCCCACTCAGCTCGTTAGCCCGGCCGCTCGCTGCATCCTCTCGCCGGCGCGACAATAATCGCGCCTCGCAGTCCTCAACCGTGCGTTCCGACGCGATACCGTCAAGTCGAGAGCGCGGCGTTGACGCACTCGATGAGCTTGCGTTTCCCTTCCGGCTCCCTCGTGTTCGTCTCGGCTGCCCCGGCGCTCGGATTGCGACCGTTCAAGCCTCTCCTGCTCCGTTTTGTAGGCGTTCGCTTTGCTCAAAAGATTCACGGGATGAACGTCTGATCGCCGCGAATTGCAGTCCTCCGTCGTGGAGTCAAGTTCGATTGTGCGGCCCTTGATCACAAACGAGTCTCAAAGAACTTCACAGGCCCACCGTTGACAAAGATTAACGACCTCCACTGACCTAGGAAACCGAGGAAAAGATTTTGATTTTAGGATCTAATATGCATCCATCCATCCATCCATCCATCCATCCATTTTCTTTGCCGCTTATCCTCATGAGGGTTGCAGGGAGTGCTGGAGCCTATCCCGGGTGTCAACGTGCAGGAGGCAGGGGACACCCTGAACTGGTCGCCAGCCAATCGCAGGGCACACGGAGACAAAACAACCGCACTCACAATCGCAATTTAGAGTCTCCAATGAATCTTGCATGTTTTTGGGGATGTTGGAGGAAAGCGGAGTGCCCACCCGGAGAAAACCCAGGCAGGCGCGGGGGAGAACATGCAATCTCCGCACAGGCGGGTCCGGGATTGAACCCGGGACCGCAGAACTGTGAGGCCAACGCTTTACCAGCTGATCTACGGTGCCGCAAAGGATCTAATAAAGATGGTATTTAAAATAAAGAAGACTTCTATTCATTTTGCGCCAAGCACGTGTCAAAGAAGTGCACCCGACCTCGTTTGCGCTACGTATGATGGAAAAAATGTTTCCGGAAGATACCGGGAAGGCCCGGGTCGGACTCTGAGATCTGCGGGCTCAGGTCCGCAGTCCAAAGCAAACACGGTGAAGCAGCCTTTAGCTGTTATGCTGCACGCAAATGGAAAGAGTTGACAACAGAAGCCTAAAAAAAAGGAAATAAAAACACTGTTCTCCATTTGTCTCGCTTATGATTTCCATTTTTTTAATGAGCTTTTCAATCATTTTAGCAAGCTTTAGCAATTTTCTCCACTTTGTTTTCAAATGTAATTTACACATTTTTAAAAACTACTTTTAATCGGCACTGTGTTAGCTAGCGCGTGTGTAAAATGTGCAAAGGAAAATCCATTTTCATTGCGCCGTTGCTCAGCGCGGACTGTTCTGCCAAATCGGGAAATTTGCTTCTGCTCTGTGAAGTCTACGAAAATAGAGCAAGAAACTTGAGTTTAATGATAGCGCTATCGCATTAGCATTAATGTTAGCATGCTTGTCACGGCTCAGCCCGGTGTTCTCAAATCTGCTCGACCGGCGAGCGTCCAGTCCCGGTTTTTACGGCGTCGCAACGACCTCAGAGCGGCGGCAGAGCAGTCAGGTGGAAGGAGAGTCAGAAATCAGGTCAGCGGCTGTCGACCGGGTGCGGCCTTTGGGGACCGCGCGGAACAAGAGCGCGACGGCTGGCACTAATGACGGGCCGCCGTGGGCCGCGCCGGTGCAGCTGTCCCTCCGCCCTGACCGGGCGCTGTCGGATCGGCACAAAAACATCCAGTGTGTCAGGCTGGAACAGCTGGCTGGCTTAGCGAGAGGGGGGAAAAGAGGAAAAAGGCCAAAGGGCTGCGGAAGAGGAATGCGCATCTCGGGTTCTTATCTTCGCTTTTTTTCCCCGCTGGCGAAAGTTCAGGGAGGCTGCGAAAGAAAAGGGACAAATGCAAATGTTGGCGCAGTTTTGCCGAGGCTGACGTCACATCGTGAGTGAGTCACGCGGCGTGCGGCCTCGCCCGTCACGTCACCCCCGTCGCCTGCTGAGAAGGAAGTGCACGCCGCATGATGTCAGCGCTTCTCCCGAGGCCCCGCCCCTCTCACGCGGTCAAGCGCCCGGGTCTCAAAACGAAAAGTCCTTTCGCACGGAGACCCCGCAAAAACTTCCACACAGCAGCACGGCACAGCTTCACACAAATGCACCGTCCTGGATCTGGTGCGCAAAGTTAGCGAAGCCCAAAACAAACGGAAGGCCCGGTATTTCTCCGCTTTAGTGACAATTGCTTTCAACGCAACAGGGCGGGTTTTTTTTCCCACTTCTCTCCCATCTTTCTGGCATTCCCATACACACAAGAATTGCGCCGCCGCGGTGAGCTTTCACACAGATACGCAGTCTCCTGTGATCAGATAATTTGCCGATGCCATCGGTAGGATCTGGATTGCGGTCAGGAGAAGGGGGTGTCGACGCACTTCTCACTTCTGTCCCCGCGCCTGCAACAATCGTCCGCACTCCGGAACGCGTTCAAACTGATCTTCCGAGAGCGGTGGAATCGGAAAAATCACAAGTGCTTTCAACGCTGCGGGGCGCGAGAAGTGTGGACCGTTTCACGCCACATCCAGCTCTGGTTATTGCGTAACACGATGTCGAGCGCAGGCCGCGTGCCGCCGCTGCTAAAACTTTATACCGAGCCATCGGCATCGTTCCCCAATTTCTTTGTTGTCGATGGACGGACGCCAGCTTTTACAAGAAGCTCCGCCACCGCATCACAAAACTGGAATATTCCCAGGTCAATTTCAGGTGCCAGCGCCACATCGGTGCCGTTGATACGGAAAACCGAAAAGGGCAGAAAAACGGCAGATTTTCTTGAGAATGTCAAAAGGACTTCTTTCGTTCTCTGAAACCACCTCGTAAACCGGAATATTGCCAGGTCAGTTTCGTCCCTTCCTGCGCTGTCAGTGCCGTTTATACATAAGAGCGGCAAAAAGCAGAAGAGGGGCTTCCATGACGGCTCTGATATGACCTCCTAAACTGGAATATCGGCAGGTTGATCTTGTTAGCGCCGCTGATGCGGAACAGAAAAACCCGACGTAGTAACGCCAGCTTTTACCCAACGCGCGAAAGGGACCGCCGTTGGGACTCTGACATATTCTGGCCTGGGAAGCCCGAACATTCGTGTCAATTTCGACGGCGTCGTTTACGCAGAACGGCATCATCCGGGAAAACGGCAGCTTTCCCGGCCTGTGTGAATGGCGTTAAAGATAAAGCAACCCAGATCTCGCGTTTTGCTTGGATTGAAATCCAGCGACACGTAGGAGGACGCCTGACTCATCCGCGGCCCGTCTGACCACCCCCTCCTCCAAGGCCCGCCGGCATCCTCGCCGTCTCTCGCTCGTCTTCCTTCGCCTTCGCCTGTCTGCCGTCTGAGTCACGGCGGAGGTGATGTGAGGCCCGTTGACGAGGCATAAAAGAGCTCGAGGGCCTCCCCCCCCCCCCCCGACTCCATCGTTCCGATCGCCCGAGACTTCGCTCACGCTCGTCCAGGGACCTCCGGTGGCGTCTCGTCACCGACGCCGAGCGAGCTTCGCCTTGTTAGCGCTGCCTTTGCGTACAAAGGCATGAAGAAGATGCCTTCAATTGCGTTTTGGAATTCAGGACTTTTACACTCGGTGACGTCGCCGTTAAGGATTTTAATCAGACATCCTCACATCAAATGTACTGCAAAGTAAATGATTATTAAAGTAAGTCGAAAGAAATACTTCCTCCGGTGACAAACTATTTTCCTTTCCATTAATCTTTGTGTAACCAGGAAAACCGAAGCGATATTAAACGTCTCTTTTACAAGAGTGTCCCGGTAAATAATTACATACATCATTAAAGCTGACAAAACAACATGAAATAAAATGTCACATTGTTGAAGCAATTATAAAAAAATAATGTGACTAATTATGAAAGACATGCACTACAGCAGTACATAAAGCAATGTTTGAAAATGAGAGAAGCATCACAAAAGGAAGACGGGGTGTGCCAAAATTCTCATTTTGCACCCCGATTAAGCAAGAAAAATTAAAAAGAAGGAAAAAAAAAAAAAGGTTCAATGATGATGTACAATATGCGGAAGGGCCGCACAGACGGCTTGAAAAACCGCCGCCGATCTCACCAGCTCGTCGTGTAAGTTATCGCCGCTCTTATCTTTGATATTAATTGAACATTTCGGAAAATACAACAGCAAACAAATACAAGACAACATCGTGAGGCTCGCTCAGCGCTAGTTTGCGTGCGAACTGGGGCATCTTTTGGAAGCGAGAGAGGCCGCATTCAAATCTCCTTTGCTCTTCAAAAACTGGATCTCGTATGTCGGCCACGTGGAAGAACCTGAACCGTGAAGAACCCATTTCGAGCAAACATACATTTTCACAGCCTTTTAGGGGACCGCTCCCAAACATGAACCCCGAGACAGACAAGTGACCCCAGGAGGTCAGATCTTAAGATTGATGCTGTTACTTTCCACAGCGCCATCCAATGGTGACGGGGTGCTCGCCCCCGCCCCCAATTACCCAATTCCACAAGGGTTGTAGTACTGAACCGCGTACTTGGGAAGTGCGCAGCTGAGGTCTGACGGGAGCCGTATTGTCTCCATTGACCGGACGGAGCCCACCTGGGTCTCGCACCCCTCCCGGCTGTTTTTCCCTCCCAGTGTTCGGAAAACAAAACAAAACAAAAAGAGTCTCCTTGCGCGTCTATCGTCCAGCTGCACATTTAACACACTTATTGATGGCGGGAAGCTAAACGGCGAGGCTGTTCAACTCCTAACGGCGCTTGTGGTCACGAGAACAATGTTTTGGGAGCGCGGCAGATAAAATTCCCATATAAGGCACGAGGACACTCTTCCAGCTAGTCGGCTCCCTCTCGCAGCTGGTTTACATCATCGAGCCCCCGCCCTCGCCTGCTGCTCCTGACCTCCAAAGACCCTCGTGTCATATACTGCACAAATAGTACCTGAACACGTACATCAGGGGTCCCGAACTGGCGGCCCGGGGGCCATTTGCGCCACGCGAGACGAGAATTTGTGGCCGCACCTTCATATGAAAATTAAATGGGTTTTTTTTTTTTTTGTTTTGTTTTTTATGAATTGTACTTTGACGGTGTTGTGTGCAGAGCTGATGGGTGGTGGGGTACATGCCTCTCGGGGGTGTGACGTCGACTGGGCTTGATACGAGCAGAGAAACATTTGTCATTTCAATTTACAACAGCGTCGCCAGAGGGATTGATTCGTACTTTTTGCACACAACTTGTTTACACCAGTTTCTTGTTTTGCGTTAATAAAAAAAAAAAAAGATACTTTGAAAGGTCGTGCAGTGATGCGGACTTTGTATCGCTCCGTTGTGGTAAAAAAAATTGCAAGTCGAAGCTCTCAATTTACTGGTCGACCTACATTCCTACCCTCACTTATAGGCATGAGCTGTGGGTCATGACCGAAAGAATAAGATCCCGGATAGAAAAATGAGTTTCCTCCGCAGGGTGTCCAGGCTCTCCCTTAGAGAACGGGTGAGAAGCTCGGTCATCCGGGACGGGCTCAGTGTCGAGCCGCTGCTCCTCCGCATCGAGAGGATCCAGATGAGGTGGCTGGGGCAACCGATCCGGACGCCTCCCCGGTGAGGTGTTCCGGGCACGTCCCACCAGAAAGAGACCCCGAGGACGACCCGGGACACGCTGGAGAGACTAAGTCTCTAGGCTGGTTTGAGAACGCCTCGGGATCCCTCCTGAAGAGGTGGAAGGAGTGGCCGGGGAAAGGGAAGTCTGGGTATCCCTGCTGAAGCTACTTTCCCCCGCGACCCGACCCGGAAAAGCGGTAGATAAAGGATGGATGGATGGATGGATGGATGGACTTTGAAAGGCTGTTAATTTCTAATTAAATTGCGCGCACATGCATGTCCATCTGCGGTCCGGCCCCAGCCAGATTCTGCCTCCAGCGGCCTCGGGGTAAATTGAGTTTGAGACCCCTGATCTACGTGGTAGATATCAGCTTATCAGTAAAGACTCAAGCACAGTGAGAGAAAATCTGCAAATTGCAAGGCCATAAAAACTAGTTTTAGGCCTCCATCGCACTTTAAATACATGTCAACTTATTAAAACACACTTGTAAAGTGCGCGTGCAGAATGTAGGGACGATATTACACACTGTAGTGTCTGCGTCGCCCTGCCGGCGGGGCCGTCTGGCGTTGGAGAGTCTGTACGTGAGTCTCTGCCTGTGAGCTGTGGCTGACAGCAGCTACTGCGTGCTCATTTTTGGGGGTATGACTGTTCAATAAATGGCTGAAAAGGGCATACTTTGTCATATAGTCGTAGGACGCCATTTTGAGAGGTCCCCTATTCACAGGCTTTTGCGATTTCAATCACCGTATTTTCCGCACTATAAGGCGCACCTTCAATGAATGGCCTATTTAAAAACTTTTTTCCGACATGTAAGGCGCATAGAATCAACGCTACAGTAGAGGCTGGGGTTACGTTATGCATCCATTAGATGGCGCTGCACTAAAGGCTCAATATTGACCCATATATAAGGCGCACCGGATTATAAGGCGCACCGTCGGCTTCTGAGAAAATTAAAAGCTTTTAGGTCGGCCTTATAGTGCGGGAAATACGGTGCACTAAAAACCTGCAGTTTTTCCTGTGCAAAAATGATTTGCAACCATTTCGTGCCACCTTTAGACAATTATAATCTTTTTTTTTTTGGGGGGGGGGGGGCACATATTACTTGTGGATTTTGCTTTTCGTGCCAAGGCTGGACTCTTATGAAGTGTAAAAAGTGACGGTTTTGTACTGCGGAAAGCCATTAAAACATTTTGTCTCCATCTTCCCGAGTGAGCATCTTCGGACCGTAAACCGAGATTCCAGATCAAGCAGGAGACGGATTAAAAGGATGATGAGGATTTCTGTTTGTTTTTTTTTTAAAAAAAAAAAAAAAAAAAAAGAGCGCAAAAGCAGTGTCGACAAGCCGCTCAGCAGAGGAAGCGTCGTTCCCAGCGGATCCCCGCCGGCCCCCCGGCTCTTCCCCTGCTCCAGGATGTGGGAATACGGCAGGAATGTGGCCTCCTTTGTTGGGAGTGTGCGTGTTAGGCGGCCGCTCGGCCCTCATCTGGATGCGTGACGAGCTCCGGGCTCCCTCGACCAACCTTTTTACCCGGAAGGGCCTCCTGTGTGGGGGCGTTGTTATCTGCGGGCAGAGCCACCTTTTGATCCGAGGCAGGCGTTATAATCGCTTGAGACACACCCGAGCTAGGAAAGCAACACAAGTTGTATTTTCTCCCCTATAAATAAAGACTGTTGCTGTTTTTGACTACATTTCAAAGTCACAATTTATTTCACTCCAGCGATGACGCTTTGATGCGGGATTTCGCTTCAATTTGAGCAAGGTTCACAAAAAGAACTCCTCCCAGTGTGTAACCTATCTTGATGTTTTGCACTCAGAGGAAAAATAAAAATAAAAAGCGCACTTCTCGAAAAGTCTTTAAATAGACTCGCAAGGTCAAGCAACCGTCGTGTTGCTCTTTGGCGTCATCAAACGTCTGCACAAAAACTGCCTTTGAGCGCTCGCCGACCACAGTAAAGTGCTGAATTATGGAAGAGGAAAGTGAAAACGTTGTCGGGCTGACGCCAGGTGAGCTTTCTTTTGTGGGGTCGCTGCCTCCGCGTTGACATAAACGTCATCTTTAAAAAGTCTTGGAAAGAAAAGAAAAAAAACAACCCAATTCCTGACGTCAAAAACGTCACACATCCATTTTGCCATTCACATCCGTAGAAGGTTTCAAATTTACCACTGATGGAGAACACAGACCGTCCACATGTAAAAAAAAAAAAAAAAATTACAATCAACATTTTATCACTCACCAAACGTTGACGACGTGCTTTGATGACGTCGGCAAAAAAGAAAAAAAAACGTCGCATTTGGGGCTCATTTACTTCATCAAAATGGCTGCTTCACACCAAATTTGGTCCACTTCCTGTTCAGTTTTGTTTTGAAGACTTACAATCCTCAATTATTTCCTGTGGCAAGTGGGTTTTTTTTCCCTTCAAATATTCCAGCAGGTGCTACTAAGTTGCGTCCAGGGCCCCTAAAATACGCGAATTTTCATTATTGAACATGCTTACTAAAATAATGTAGAATTTTTTTACTCATATTTTTTGGAAGGTGTACTGTTATGATAATGCTCCAATTTCAAAATGGCAAAGTCAAAATAAATCCCAACATTACATGTTCACGTACCCATTTTCATTTTCAACAGAAGTTATATTTACTTGAGCATTTGTAATCTAATTTTCCTCTTAAAATAATATTACTGCATCATGAGAAAAAAATTATTAAATTACAGGAATAAAGTGAGGACGTGGTCAGTTAAAAAAAAGACGCAATTTTAATGGGGATATTTTTTAATGAACATAAAGATATAATAGAAAAAGTTACTTTGTAAGGGCGTAGTAAGTGTTGTTCGAAGACAAAAGGTCATATCATTGCTCACTGCGAGAAAAACTGAAATTACAAGCAAAGAAAAAGTCAGATCATTCTCTGAAAAACTACCATTATAAAGATGAGGTTTAAATATTTGAAGAAAAAAGGTTTTGGAAAAATATGTCATCTCACTGGACATTTAATGTAATGATCGTCAATATTCCAACGCACATTTTTTTTTCGATATATTTAGCTAATTTTGGGAAGTAAATTAGTTCTTTAGGGGCAAGTAAAATATGTCTGGCTATAAGGTTAAACTATTTTTGTTTTCAAGTTAGAATCCCACAAAACATACAAAAAAAAAACAAGTTTTATTTTCCCAAAACAAATCAAACATGTTTGTTTTCCTTTACAATTTCCGTGAGGCACAAAGTGGAATAAACGTGTACGTGGCATTCGCTAGCTTAGCAAAAACAAGGCCAAGGGTGATCAAATCATTTAAAAAAAAAAAAAAAAAAAAAAAAAACACTTAACAGATCATTCGGAGCATTCGAAATTGAGAATACAAAGAAACAAATCTCGGCAAATGTATCAAATGTGCTTTCATTTTGGCGATATTTGCTTCGAGTCGGGCCAGGACCGAGTGAAAGTGAAACAAAAGTGAGACGCCAGCCAACCGGCCGGGCACGAACGCGTCAAAAGTACAAATGTGGCGGCAACTCTCGTGTGAATTGGAAACTCAACTTCTTCCTCTTGCGGTTTGACATCGGCACACTGCGACGGCGTGACGTCAATACTCTTGCGAGGAAACAGAAACACATCAAAATGAGCAACCGTCAAGTCGTCGATTGTGACTTTATGAATATTTTTCCATGGATGCGAAAGTCTCGTCTCGCTGTCAAATGAACTCTCAATAATTGTTGGCTGGCTCGAGGCTGGATGGAAACCGAACCGCGGCTGACGACGTGTCGGCCTTCGGTACGCAGTTGAGATTGGCTCAACGGCGCCTCTGCTGGTTGGAGTCATTTCTCTTTTCTTTTTTCCCCCAAGAAATTATACTCAAACAAGTCCAAGGGAGGGAAAAATGCAGTTCTGAGAAACATTCACGTCACAACAGTTATGATCCAGCCACCCTTTTTGAAAGCCACACTGTAATTGTGTCTTTTATGGGAGGAGAATTGTACAAAAAAAGTTCAAACTTAAGGAAAAGCCCTAAAGTTATAAGGAACGTCGACTTTTTAAGAAAACACAAGAAAAATCTGATAGAAAACGATAATAAAGTTTGAATTTTCATGTGGAAAAAGGCTTAATTATTCCAGAAAAAGTCTTTATGTTACAAGGAAAAAAAGTTTTCCATTTTTTTTGGAAGTCATCACATCTAACAGTGCCCCTGCTGGTCGCAGCCAAGTACTGCGCACAATTTTGACTTCTCCACAACAACAATAATAAGCACAATATGTAAAAAAAAAAATAATAAATGAAACATTTTTATGATCTTGCCTGAAAAGAGCGGCGGAACAAGAGAAGATTTTGCTTTGGCCAAAGCAGCCAAAGAGTACATTCGGCTTCAAACGCGCCACCTGAAAATGTTTTTGTTTGATTTTGTTTAAGTCGCGCGGCGGCGGCGGCGACGCCGCGGTCAGTCACGCAGGAAACCGACGAGGCAGACGACCTCACATCCTGTCTGAGCTTTTGAAAGCGACACTTCCTCCCCCCGAGGAGGAGGAGGCGCTCCGAAAAGTTCAACTTGCTTTATCTGGAAACGGAAAAAGAAAAAGAAAAATACATTCGACAACACCAAAAGTTTCGAGCGACGCCATTCAGAAGAAATGGGAGCGTTTATGAAAAAAATGAAAAAGAAAAAAACAAAAGCACTCCAAATGCGATGAACGTGCTGGGCCGACTCCTCGGGTATTCCTTCTCCTTTTTGACCCCAAAAACTACTCGCAGCCTTTTTGGGAAGTGGAAAAAGGTACAAAATAGTTCAAAAAGCGGAAGCTCTAAATTCAAACGACGACACACAAGGTTGCCGTTCGAACCCTGACCTATAATTTGGCAAAGCATATTGACGGGATGGAGCTTTTTCTTCGGCGCCATCGGGGGCGACCGTTAAAGGATGTCAACGGACGTGCGTGGAAACACTGAAAAATCGAATCGTTGTCTTCGTGGGACAGTTGAGAATTGTAAAATGTCCGCGCGCTGTATTAAGTTTTCATTCCAGGCTGGATTATTTTGAATTTGCGTGACGTCCTGTTGGAACGGAACTTGTAGACTCGCTGCGCTGTGGTCCCAACAATCAGCCCAGCGGGTACCAGGAAGGGCCCGCGGCAAACATCGTCCTGCAAGGCCGCGCACGCGTCCGCCCGCCGGCCATCAAGGCTTCTTGGCTTTGGCGTCCGCCGGCGCCGCCTTGATGTGGGTCATCTCCACGTCGGCGAGCGCGTCGGGCGGGAGGCACGCCCGCATGCGCTCCACCGTCTTGTGCTGGGCCGCCCTCTCCTGCTCCAGCGTGCGGATCACGTGCTTCATTTTGCTCTCGCGCGACAGGAAGGTCTCCACGTTGCTCTCCAGGGTTTGGATCTTCTGCCGCGCCGCCTGGTGCAAACGTCACGGGAGAATCAGGCATGTGCACACGTGGCCACTGGGTGGTGTTTGAGCACCTGCGTGTTTGCCATCAACTGAAAAAGTGCTTTCTTTGCTGTAGCCGTGTTATTCATTAGCCTCTCTGTCATTAAGCTTACCCAGAATGGAAGAACAGTACACATCCCTATATGACAGTACACATGCCTTGCCCGCAGCACGGTGGGTAAGCAAGTAAAGCGTTGGCCTCATAGTTCTGAGGAACCACGTTCGATCCCGGACCTCCCTGAGTGGAGTTTGTATGTTTTCGCCGTGCCTGCGTGGCTTTTCTCCAGGATCTTTGGTTTCCGCCCACATCCCAAAAACATGCAACATTTAATTGGACACTCTAAATTGCCCCAAGGTGTGATTGTGAGTGCGGCTGTTTGTCTCGATGTGCCCTGCGATTGGATGGCAACCAGTTCAGGGTGTACCCGACCCGCCTCCTGCCCGTCGACAGCAGGGATAGGCTCCAGTACTCCTGCGACCCTGATGAGGATAACCGGATAAGAAAATGGATGGATATGCCCATTCTCCTTCCAAATACCTGTCATTTGAACAGGGGTGTGTTGACTTTTAGTATCCACTTTAGCCTCCCTTCACCTTTTTTTTTTTTAAATTAATTATAATATGATTACTAACAAAGATAAAAAGACAACTTCCTACTGTTTTTTTCCCCCCCTTAATTATATGAACAATTGGCAGTTTTTTTTTATTTTTTTCAGCCTGTGCACCTGCCCCTAAAAATGTCTGTGCACATGCCTGTTCGTGTTAATATTTGCATGCTATTTTCTGTCACGTTCGCCCTCGTTAAGGTCGCAGGTGAGCCGGAACCAAACCCGGCGGACTTTGGCTGAGGGGCGGGGTACACCCCTGGGCGCTCGCCAGCCAATCGCCGCAATGAACTATATTGTTTGAAAATAATATATTTCTTCAACAAACTGAGATTGGATGAAATATTATTTCTTTCCATTGGACAGATGTAACATTTTGCTGGAATGTGTACAAAAAAATCATCAAGATTTGTTTGAAAACGGACATCTTAAATGCACCATTTTATGATCGTGAACTAAGACACACCGTGCTGCCCTGAAAGTATATCTTTCATATTAAATGTTTTAAAAAATAAAACAAAAATATGTGTATGTGTGAAAACCACGTATTTGTCTGGACATCCGTTCAGCTTTCTTTGTTTTGTCTTTTTGTTGTTGTTGTTTTCTTTCGTTAAATTTGGTCACACTGCCACCAAGAGGAAATAAGACGCATTGCAGCCACGGAGTCGGACTCTGCTGCGGGTCACCTGAAGTTTCTCCAGCAGCTCCATGTTCTGCTTCTTGAGCTGCGCGTTGGTCTTCTCCAGCTTGTCGAGGCGCTCAGAGTCGTCGGGCGCGGCGCCGCCGCCTTCCGCCGCCTCGTCCCGCAGAACGTGGTACTCCACCTCGTAGGCGTGCAGCTGCTTGGAGATGTCCATCTCCGTCACCTGGCCGCCCACCAGACGTGATTCGTTTACAGTCGTGACCAACTTGTCATTATTTGTTTTGTTTTGTTTTTTTTTTTGGGGGGGGGGGGCATCTGTGATATCATAAAATTCGACGTGTTACTGGGTTTAACCTCTCAACAGCGATTCTCTTGTACTTTGCCTTCACACTTTAAAAGGCTTTTTTTTTTTTTTTTTTTTTAAATAAAAGGAGCAGTTTAACACAAGTCCTAATTATTTCTAAACGTTGAAATATAGCCACAAACACGTTTTGTGAAATGGTCAAAGGTCCACATTAGGTTAAATTAATGTATTTTGGCTCTATTGACAAACAGTATTTGGTATTCAAAAGTCATCGCAAACAATCAAATTGCATCACTTTGGAACTACGGTAGAGTACTTGGATTACATTAGAGCCGACATTTCTTTTAGCAGGTACCGAGTACATAATTTCCGGCCTATAAGTCGCGACTATTTTGACACACTTTCAACTCTGCGGTTTAGGCGTTAGCGCCGTGCTAGCGTTAGCGCACCTGGTCATAAGGCTCGGTACACAGAAAGAGTTTAACGCCAACGCTGTGCTAAGGCTAGCTAGCGCCGCGCTAACGCTAGCGCCGAGCTAGCATTAAACTCTTTCTGTGTACCGAGGCTTATAACCAGGTGAGCTGTGTAGGCCGGGAATTAAAAAAAATTAAAAAAAATGTTGCGTTGTGTTACTTAACAATCCTGTACAATTAATAAGGCGTTACGATGATGACAGTTTGACACCCAATAGACTATTTCCATGTAGCCTCTGTTTTACGATGGCGACAGTTGGAGCCTGTTATAGACGATTCGCACGATTCCCAAAAGGGAAAAAGTCTCAGCGTGGCCGTTCGTTCGTTCAGTTTTTCGGAGGAAGAATCCCAGGAGGTCCTGACCTTGGCGATGGTCTCCTCCATCTGCGCCTGACCGAGGCTGGGGAGCGTCGACTTCAGGTAGGACACGATGCTCTCGAAGCTGTCGCACTCCACGATGGCGTCCTGGTGGCTGCTCAGCAGGCACAGCGCCACTTTGAAGATGACCTCCGTGCCCTGGACAAACAGAAAGTCTGAACACACAAAAAGAAAAAACAACGTCAGAGGTGTCACAAGTACTCACACTCCGCATGTAGTTCCAAAAAACAAAAATGAAAAAACAAAGACTGGTGAACAGACATGCACTGATTCACCTTCAGGATGTATGTGATGTTAAAAAAAAAAAAAAAAAATCTAAATTAAAAAAAGCAAAGACTGAAATGTTGCGGAGTGCTACCGTTATTCACTTTTTTGCACACAAAATAGTTTTCCTCCTTTTATTAACTTGTACAGTAAAGCCACGGTTTTTGAACATCCCTGTTTTCAAACAAATCGGTTTTCGAATAAAAATTTTGAGATTTTTGTGCTTCTGTTTTCGAGCGAAAATCGGTACTCAAACGCTTCTGAAAAAAAAAAAACGAAAATAATAATAATATTGCGCGCGGCTGGGCCAGCTAACCCACGACGCGCTTTGTTGTGAATTCCCACGCCGCCGAACAAAATGGGAAATGATATAATCCGCCCGGCGCAAGAAGCTGACCCACCCATGACGGGTTTTGTTATTGTCTATTTGGACGTAAAAATTGTAAAAAATAAAAAAATGCTTTTCCCCCCCTCATTATTGCTTGTTTAAAAGTTATTCTGTACTTTTGTTAATAAAAAAAAAAAGTTTACAAGTCGCTACAGATACGGCAATGCAATTTAAACTATACATGTATTTCTACTATGCAGTTTATAATCAGGAAAAGCTAAAAAAAAAATGCTTTAAAAAGCGTAATTATTTCGGCTTGGAACGCATTATTTCTTTTTCCATTCATTGTAATGGGAAACATCGATTCGGTTTTCGAAAAATTCAATTTTCGAACCGTTTTCTGGAACGGATTGCGGTCGAGAACCGAGGCGTCACTGTACTGAGAAGATATGTCTAAGAACTGCGTTGAAGTCAGGAGAGGCGCTTCATTTCGTCAGGACATATCCTTGTCCAAAAGAAACTTTTTTTTTTTTTTTTAAACTAGCAGGGGAACTTCCTCCACCTCGGCAACACAAAACATCAGCAGCGCGACTAAATTAGGAATGAAAAAAGAGGTACCAAAAATCCGCGACACGAAGCCCAGCGGGAACTGCGAGGCGAAGAGCGTGAGGAACCAGGGCGCGGCGTACAGACTCGGGCAGATCTCGTACTCCTCCAGGTGATGGTACAAGTCCCGGTTGTAGTCGTGCAGAAGTCTGGAGAGCTGGTACATCTGGATCTGCGGCACGGCAACCGGGGGAACCAAATACACGATAATTGGACTCGGAAAGGGAACAACGCGGGCTATTGCGGCCCGCCGAACGATCCCGAGCAAGAGAGGCTTGCCGGGGCACGCGTCTCGCTCGCCCTCAGCGCACGGCACGAGGAACAAAAAAAAAAAAAAAAAAAGTCAGCCAGGTGCTAAAAACACAGCGGAAAGTAGACGCAGTGCGCACGTACGAAAAAAAAAAAATAAATCCAAAAATAAAAATCAGGCTCCGCCGTCGTTCACACACGGCTGACTCGTGTCCTCGCGGCGGCGTTAAACATTAGCGCGCCTGCTAATGTTTTGACAGATGTCAGCTGACGTTGCAACCAGCCAGCGTGAAGGCGTGGCCGCGCTCCGAGAGGTGAGCAAATGTTTGCCCGGGGGGCGGGACGGGCCCAGGCGCACGTACAGCACCGCCGGGTTCAAACGCCAAGAGAACGCGCGGGAAACGACGCCGTGGCATGTAAATTGACACACGGCGAGCGTGAATTTAGCAGTGGGCTGACCTGCAGGGAGACCATGTCGGGCTTGTACTGGCGCCGGACGGCGAGGTCGTACATGAGGAACTTGAGCGTGTCGAAGGCCTGCTCCTCGCTCATGTGCAGCAGCAGCACGCCGGCCACGAAGCTGACGCCCTGGCAGTACCCGACCTGGGCAAACGGACCGCGTCAAGCTAGCACAACGCAAAAAGCGCCTTTCGCAGGGAAATATCACAAATGTCATTTCGTTGTCAAAGGGGTTGGAAATTTGCAGCAGCTTTGATATCATCACAAATTTTGAAGTCCAGAGTTATCATTTTGTGAAAGTGTCTGCAAAATTGGACTTGGTCCAGAGAGGGTTAAAAGGATTCGTCATGTTGCAGAACACCGATCATTTTTTATTTATTTTTTTGGGCATCAATAACAATATTGAACTCATGGCAGTTTTTACCCCTGTGCTGTTTTGTATTATATTAGCAATTTGACAGAAATTAGATACAGTTTGCGTAATTTCTCATTTTTTTTTTTTTAAATGCATTGTATTTTTTGGCACATATTATGCCATTTTTTTCCTTTTTCAATGTTTTATCAAAAATATTAGATTTGAATCATTTACAATTTATTTGTATCTATTTAATAATTACATGTTTTACCTTTTCAATATGGATTTGATTTTTATATTTCATGTAATATATTCATGTCATAAATCTGTCATAATACATTCATGTCAAATATGCTTTACTTGCATTTTTTATTTTTTATATAATGTATATATTTCATATTTAGTACAGGTTTATTAAAAATATTTTTAAATGTTTTTCAAATATGGATTTTAATATTCATAAATGTGCTCCATCGTAAATACTCGTCTCGATCGCTAGCTGCATTGTTTCATACATGCTTTGCAATGGTAAATTTTTAACATACCAAAGATGGTTTTTTTTTATTATTTTCCTCTCCAAAACATTTATGCAAAACGTTTTCATTCTACTGTTTAGTTATTTCCGAAATGAATCTGAGCAATCAGCTGATCAAGAGTAGCTCAAATTGTATTGCGGTTTAAGACTGTAGTTTTTCCTCAATTTCCTATTTGGCCTTTTATTTATGATTTCATTTTTTCTTCTTCTCGGAAAGCGTGAGCGTACCTCGGCGTCCAGCAGCGAGTAGGCTTTGAGCAGGTTGTAAAGGGAAAGCTGGCCAGCACCCAGCTGGGCCGAGAAGTACTCCACGTTGGGGAAGGTCCGACCTGAGGCGAGACACGACCCCCCCCAACCCGCATTAGACGGCTACGGTTTTTTTTCCCCCCGCAGGCGGCGCCCGCGATGCCCGCGAGCGCACCCAAGTCCACCAGGATGGCGTGCTGCTGCGCGGTCAGCTGCTTCAGCAGATCCCGGTAGGGCGTGTCCGGGGCCGGCTGGCGCGGAGGATGTCGGCGCCGCAAGCGGTGCTGATGGCACAGCAGAAGCCACACCTCCCCGCGACGGCTTTTGGGAACACCTGCGCACAACGTTTACGGGATTCAAAAGCCGGCACCCCCGTTTCGTAGCGAAAGTGAAAAAGACGCGTCGACGCCGACGTCGTCGCATTCCCAGAAAGCTGAAAATTTTTTTTTTTGCATTTCATCACCAAAATGCCTCAAAAAGCAGATTGTGGGAAAGACCGAATGGGTCATGCCGATCTACAATAATAATTACCGTTAATTTCCGGCCTATGAGCCGCGACTTTTTTCTGCGGCTAATTTGTGCATTTTTTCTAACAGCTGCAAGGGGGATGCAAGCAGAAAAGGTAAGAGTGAGACCGGTGGAATATATCTGCCGAGCTAGGAAGTCACTTTTACCGGTATGTTTGTTTTAACTGGCCAGTTAGCGTGAGCTCGGTGCGCTCAATAAGCCGGAAATTACAATGTACGTTCTTTCACCTAAGAGAGTGACATTTTGGGGAGTAGGAGGGAGAGTATAATTGGGGCGGGGGGTCGCACTTAATAAACTGCAGCCAGTTTTGTTTTTTGTTTT
The DNA here is from genome assembly GCF_019802595.1 of Syngnathoides biaculeatus. NCBI lineage: Eukaryota > Metazoa > Chordata > Actinopteri > Syngnathiformes > Syngnathidae > Syngnathoides > Syngnathoides biaculeatus. Next base: position 27,045,730 of record NC_084653.1, on the reverse strand, counting down.
TTTGACAACTAATAACTGGGTTTGTTTTGCTTTTTTTTTTTTTTTAAATTCCCTTTTGAAGTCCTTTTAAATGTGTGAGAGAGGGGGTGCGCCAGAAAAAGAAATGTAATGTCTATATGGAACAAGAATGACATTTTTATCGTCCTAAAAAAATGACAAATGAGCATTTCCTGCATGAAAATGACAAAATGGCTGGGTTTGCATTTTTGGGGAGACGTGGAGGGGGTGAGTGGGAAGATTGTCCTGATTTAATAAAATATTTTACAGCAGACTCAGTTACTGAAGCATCGCTTTTGCTTTGACATTTTAAGGGTTTGGCATTTTTGATTTCACATTTAATATTTTAACTCATAACGTCTGGACCAAAACGTCACCCAACATTCCGCTTTTTGACAGTAACAAAAATCTCTTTTTTTTGGGGGGGGTGTCGCACCTTGACAGAGCGCTCGGTACAGCTGGTCCCGGTCCTGGCGCACCGTGGTCCTGCCGGGCGCCGTCAGTTTTTTGTCCCACAACGCCTGCGCATCCTGGGAGTCGCCGCCCACTTCCTGGTAGCTCAGCTTCATCTTGCGGATGTGCAGCTCGTCGCGACTCGCTGCGCGCAAACAAATGTTAGCCGTTAAGTCGCTAGTCGGCTAGCTTAGCGCTGAAGTCGCTTGCCGCCATCTTTCCGCACAGCAGGAAACGAGAACACGGACAAACAAGCTAACGCCGAAAAGCCGCATACAGTGGAACCTCCGACCTCACCGTTGGACAATATGACAAAAATGACAACTTTTTGTCAAAACATTTTCTTGGACAATCTCATTAAATGTAAAAAATAATAATAAATCACAAGATTTTCATTTCATTTCTATGAAATGACAACCTTATTCTAAAATTACAACAAGTTCTTGTAATGTTGTGACTTTATCGTTATGATCATTATTATGGAAAATGTTTTACTATCATTTCATAGAACCTTTTTTTCCAAAATATTTCAAATTTGATGGTAGAATTTTGTATTTATTCTTGTAACATTCAAATGTAATTCTCATAAATTTTTCTCATGCTCTCAACTTTCCTCCAACTAGCAATTTTGCAACTTTGTTTTGAGAATCTCTCTCTAAATATGGTTTGCTGTAAATACTTGTATTTTTTTTCCATTTTGTATAGTTTTATGAAATATATTTTCTTTCTCTCAAAATGAAAGTTTTCTTATAATGTGGTAATATTACAACCCCATTAATAATACACTACGTAATTCCCAAATGACAGTTAAGAATGTCGAAAAGGAAAAAAAAATCTAAACGTTCTTCAAAATGTGTCTGTATTAAACTGATTTGTATTTTTTTTTCCTCTGAATGAAAATTAATTTCACATCCAAATGAACTTGAAGTCCGTGAGTTGAGGAGGTTCCACCGTCACCGCCACCGTTCGACACGAGTCCCCCGCCCCGGAAGCGACGACAAAAAGCGCCCTAAACAACCACATACGGTGATCATCGTCATCGCTCCACATCGGGAAAAAGAATGAAAAACAAAAAAACCGCCAGCGAGACGACGACGCCACCGAAGTCGACCACGATGAACCCAAAGCCATGCAAAAAAAAAAAAAAAAAAAGCAAAAAAAAAACATTTTTAACCCCCAAAACTCTGCTGGCGTTGCTTACCTTCTATTGAAATGATATTCATAGGATTGTCGTTAAAAAAAAAAAAAAAACACATCAATCTTTCATTTAAATGACATAAAGCACAGTATGTAAATATCAGTTATTCTTTTTTTGTCAGATCATGATTATGGGGGGAAAAAAAAAGTTTTCTTAATTTTTTTTTTTTTTTTAGGGTACAGTTTGTTTCACATCTCCCTCCGAAAAAAAAAAAATAAAAAATGCTGTCAAGGGTCGTAAAACGCAATATGATGATCGTTTGGTGTGGATTCATAATCAAGAACGGCTGTCATGGGGCAAAAAAATGAAAAGACATATTTCCCTTTGCAACAACAAGTTGCTCCGTGTTAAACGTGTGTAAACATGCCAAAGACACACGAGAAATACACGTGAAGAGGAATATGATTATGATTGACATCAACAACTGTGACATCACAAGCCACTATTTCCGCACACGATGATGACTGAGGCAGACGTTGCTCTTTGTGCACAGAAGATACACAAACAGTGGCTATAAAAAGTCAACACACCCCTGTTCAAATGCCAGAGCGTTTTTTTTTTTTGGGGGTGCAAAAATAAACATCAAAATAAAGTATTTCAAGCTTTTTCCCCCAACAATTAATATGAGATATAACAAGTACAACTAGATCAGAACAAAAAAACCCAAAACATTTTCCAGATGAGAAGTAAAAACAAACATCTGAGATAATGTGTTTGCACAAGTGCGCACACCCTCTCATGGTATGGTATTTTTTTCCCCTCAAAAGACCCCAGCCTCAAACAAAAACAAGATCTAATAAATAATATTCCAATCCTTTTTCTCCATTCTCTTCCGCGGATGTGTTTCGAATGAACCTTGAATCAGATTCACACTCCAGTGAGATGCGAGTCAGCCAGCGCACGCCTGGCACCATTCCAAGTGGTTCCGATGAAGCCCAAATCAAGTCCAGCTGGTATAGTCGGGCCTCATTTTATAGCACGAAAACCTGGCTTTTCAACAGGGGTGTGTCGAATTTGTCTATCCACCGGATGTCCGGCAATGACGCCGGTGGCGGTCGCGTTTCTCGACTACTCACCCTCCAGCCTCTGGTTCTCCTTCTCCATCCTTAGCAGCAATATCTGCTGGCGCACGGCCGTTTTCCACAGCGCCCGGTAGTCGGCCCCCGTCCTCCGGGGCCGGCCGCCCCCTCGACTCCTCGGAGGGTCCGCGCCGCCGCCGCCGCCGCCGGGGGAGAGCGGCAACAGCTCCCTGGCGTCTGACTGCTCTGCGGGCGTCGAGGGGAAATGCGAACGTTCAAAACGTTCTCGCCATCGATAGCGAACGACGAGTTTTGGCCGGCGTCAGTGGCCGCGTGTCGAGCGAAAATGTCATCAAATGTCACGTCAGACTGTGTGAAGCGGCGGCGAGACCTGCGTGGTGCATGGCCGTCTTGCCCATGGGCGACGCCACCCTCATGAAGATCTTCTGCCTCCACGAGACCCTGCGGGGGCTCGGGGACGGCCCGCTCAGCGAGTCGCTGCTGCAGCCCGAAAGCGTCCTCTTCCTGCCGTCGCCATTGCTGCCGCACAAACGCGCGCCGTCAGTGTCACGTCACGCGACGCGACAGATGCCACCTCGTCAAAAGCGCAGCAGGAGTTCATACGACGCCGCCGAGCGGTGGGCGAAGCGGAAAAACGCGTGGCAGCCGTTAGAGACGTTAAGGAAGCAAACAGCCACGACGAGACGGCTCCGCGGAAGGAAAACGTTCGCCGGGGCGGACGACCGTTCGTTTCGTCAGCGGAGGACGAGGAGACGAGGTTGCGATTCGGAAGTGCACAGCTGCTGCACCTTTGCTAACATCACTGCTAACCGTTTTTGAACTCGTAACCTTTTCCTTTCTGTTGCTTTTATACCGTAATTTCCGGCCTACGAGACGCGACTTTTTTCCCCGCACGGTTTATGCGGTGATGCGGCTAATTTGTGCATTTTTTTTTTTCTAACGCCCGCAAGGGGGCACTCGAGCGGAAAAGGGACCGGTGGAATATATGTGCCGAGGAAGTGACTTTTACCGGCCCTGTTTGCGCTGCGCTAGCGTGTTGCTGCTGTGTTACTGGCGTGTCTCAGTGATATTTACCGGTAAGTTTTATTTTAACCGGCCCTGTTAGCATTAGCGCTAGCGTTAGCGCTGATGCTAGCACTAGCGTTAAACTCTTTCTGTGTACCGTCTTTCTTTGTAAATATCTCGTGTTTCAATGTGGGCACTTGCGGCTTTTACACAGCTGCAGCTTATATACGTACCAAACGGTATTTCCTTGACAAATGTACTCGGTGAGGCTTGTAACCAGGTTCTGTAGGCCGGGAATTACGGTAGTTTTGTTGCTTATGTGTGTGTGTGTGTTGGAGGGTTCTGAAGGTAGCAATATTATTTGAATGGAAAAGTAAGAGGGGGATAATAATCATAATTTATTCAATGAAATAACAGCGTGTGTGGAAGTCACATTTCACCAGGAGGAAATGTTATTAATAATGTAAACGAGAATCTTTCCGTTCCAGGCGAGCGCGCTTGGGTCGCGCAGGCCTCACACTCGACGCTCGGATTGCAAAATCGGGTCACGCGTCGCGTTTGGCCATGCAGAGGAGAGGAGAGCGCCGCATCCACGTTTGGCAAGAAACGGGAGCGAGAAAAGACCCGGGGGGGGGGGTCAAAAAACAGAAACAAATCAAAGCTGGGTGTTAAAAGGTTTGGACAGCCGACAGTCACGAATGCATTTCCTGTCATCCCAGCATGGACAAAAAGGAAAAGAAATGGATAAAAGGCATCATCCCGTCACCTCTTGATGCTCCCACTGTCCGTCAGCGAGCTCAGCGAGCCCAGCGAGCCCTGGTAAATGTTCTTCAGGAAAGTGGGAGCGGAGAAGGAGGACGAGGTGGACGAGGGGGGGCCGGAGGACTGGCTCTCCGATAAGCTGCGCGCTCTCGACGCGGCCGCGGGACTGCGCGCGCCCCCCGCACATGGAAGACAAACACGGCAAGACCGTTTGGGAAGGGACACGTGCGTGACGCCATCGGCTGCGGGGGAAAAGGGAGGGGGTTGTGGTGGTGGTGGGGGGGGGGGCGGCCTTGGGACAGGCTTTGGGTCGTCGGAGTGCTGCAAATGCAGGACGTCGTGCGTGCCTCTGCTTAATATTTCCACAATCAAATTAGCCTTCATTCCATTTCTACTGCTGCGATGCTAGCGAAAAACAATCCAAGAAAAGAACAGAAAAGAAACAACATTGTAAAGCGCTAAATTAGTTCAAGACGTTTGTGCAAATATGTGCACCGTTATTCGTGGAAACGAATTATTTGGAGAATTTTGTGCAGATGGCCATTTTCCGATATATTGACGGTGGAAATCAAAAGCTGAACATTTAACAGAAAACTTCTCCCCGTTTGACGCGTCAGCGGCTGAAAAGTGTCGCGCGTCCGCCACGCTACCTGCTCTGCGGCACGTCCGGGGCGGCCGAGTGCTGGCGGCGCAGCCCCGCCTGTCGGGCCGGGCCGCCCGTCTGCCCCTCGAAGGAGATTCGCTTCTTCACCGGCGGGTGGCTGAAGGTGTGAGCGCGCCGGCGGAACTGCTGGCCCGCTTCCGGGTCGTCGTCCGGGAAAGGAGGCGGAGAAGCCGGCGGCGAGACGCCCGAGGAGTCTTCATCCTGCTGGGGAAGACGGCGCAGGGGTTAACGCGTGTGCAGAAGTCAGCAGGGCAGCTTATACACGGCTATTGGGAAAAACAACGTTAAAATTTGATAAACGTTTGCACCCTGACGATGGACAAGAATTTAATTCCAGTATGACAGCGTCGGTGGATCATCTGGGAAAGCGTCAGCCTCACAGTTCTAAGGACCCGGGTTCGATCCCGGCCCCGCCTGTGTGGAGTTTGCATATTCTCCCCGTGACTGCGTGGCTTTTCTCCGGGCAGTCGGGTTTCCTCGCACAACCCAAAAACATGCAACATTAATTGGACGCTCTAAATTGACCCCTCCGTGGATATTGCGCAATCCGCGTCACTGACCAATCAGAGGCCAGAGATCCGCATCAACCAAAGCCCGTTTTTGCTCCCGCCATTTTCTCAGACAACATTGCATGGTCCAGTATAGGTTTTGTTAGCGTTTTATCGCGTATTTGGGTTATTTAACAAAAAATATGATTAAGAGGTGTAGTCACGGACTTTGTAATAGTGACGACGGGTATCCTGAAAGGAGAGTTGGTGGAGTTCGATTCGTACCCTTTCCAAAATCGAAGACCCGGTTCGAAAAATGCCTTCGATGGATCAAACTTTGTGGAAGACCGCATCATCAACGGAACTGATATGTTTGCACCAAGGTATGCCTAAATTTGATTTTTAATACACGTCTCGTATAAATGATATGAGACGTTCTCCGCTAGCATAAACTGCTACGTGTGAATGATTGCCACACTTATTCTTTGTTGAGCGATATTTAGCGATGATCGGACTGCACAAACGTGTCGCTTCTTGCTGGCTGAGAATCATAACCAGACGGTGTTTGCACCAAGATATGCCCTAAATTTGATTTTTAATACACGTCTCGTATAAATGAATGAGACGTTCTCCGCTAGCATAACACTGCTACGTGTGAACGATTGCCACACTTATTCTTTGTTGAGCGATATTTAGCGATGATCGGACTGCACAAACGTGTCGCTTTCTTGCTGGCTCGCGGCCGAAGCTTAACCAGACGGTGTTTGCACCAAGATATGCCCTAAATTTGATTTTTAATACACGTCTCGTATAAATGAATGAGACGTTCTCCGCTAGCATAACACTGCTACGTGTGAACGATTGCCACACTTATTCTTTGTTGAGCGATATTTAGCGATGATCGGACTGCACAAACGTGTCGCTTTCTTGCTGGCTCGCGGCCGAAGCTTAACCAGACTGTGTTTGCAACAAGATATGCCCTAAATTAGATTTTTTAATACACGTCTCGTATAAATGAATGAGACGTTCTCCGCTAGCATAACACTGCTACGTGTGAATGATTGAATGAAATCGGAAGCATGGCGTCTGTCTCAGTTAACAATGTATTGTATTGTATTATATTTGCCATTTTTTACGAATTGTTTGTCTTACGTCAGCGCACGCGGCGTGACGTCACTTCAGGAGGCGTGGTTAAGTGCCCTGTACGGAGGGGTCAATTGCCCCAAGGTGTGATTGAGTGCGGCTGTTTGTCTCCATGTGCCCTGCGATTGGCTGGCGACCAGTTCAGGGTGTGCCCCGCCGACCTCCTGCCCATTGACAGCTGGGAAAGGCTCCAGCATTACCCGCGACCCTCGTGAGGATAAGCAGCAAAGAAACTGGATGGATGGATATGCCAGCGCCAAAAATGGCCCCTGGCGGAAACCTGGGCGGCCATTTGACACCCAGCCTGCATTAGGAGCCGGGCGTTTACCCGCCCTTTTGCGGGTTTGGCGCGGCTGGTCCGGCCGAGAAAAACTGACTTTCAATAGATCGCAGCGAGAGAGCCGCTCTGCTTGGCACGAAACCCTGACCCGGAATCAGGCTGTCTGCAAGTCTGGAGTGGGGGCGGGGGGACGACCTTTGCCACCTTGATCGGGCCACGGAGACCGTAGAACCCAGAATTAAATGCTGAGCCCGTTTCTCCTCTGCGGCAAACCAAAACAGAAGTGATGAATTATCGAAACAAGACGTCGCTCCTCTCCCAGGGAAAAAGTAGGGCTCATTTTTGGGATTTCCACAAATCTGCAGGCCCCCCACTGAAGTTCTTCTGAACCATCGCACTCACAAAATGTTGCGGCCATTGCAGCTCTGTTACTAACCAATACAGCAGCGCCTATCAAGAACGGCTCTCAAACGAATTGCAGTATTTTTCCTTCTGGCCCTCATCAGTTCTTGAAGAAAATGTAAGTCCTTATAGATCCCCCCCCCCCCCCACCCAACCCCCCTCCCCTGATCTGCACTCCACTAAATCAACACCACCAGCCGCTGTTTGCATCGATGCAGACAGCGCAAAACTTCGCTAATGCCGCCGCGTCAAACTCGCCACTCACCTCGTCGACAAACAACCAGAGCGACGTTGGTTCGCGTCCGCCGCCGGACTCCACTTCCTCGCGTCTGCCGGTGCGACTCCCTCCTCATTGTATTCTAATGAGCGGCGTCACGTGACTTTATTGCCGTTTTCAAGCGAATCGCCGTCACGCGAGCAAATAGCCAGCGTCAGCTCGATGTGGACGCTATCGTGACTGACAGGTTAAAGGTCAAGCGTGCACACTGCCCTTTTTTCCTCTAAGGGGGAGGTGAAGCGATAAAAAAAAAAAAAAAAGACAGGAAGTCAACAAAAGCTCTGCTCAACCGAAGTGGAAATCCTGACTTGGGACTTCCTGCTTGGCGTCCTGATGCCATCACGACATGGTGCAGCTGTTCAAAAAAGATAAAATAATAACCAAGCACGTGATTATTTGAGTAAGATGGCAAATTACGCTCAATTACTGTCTCTGCTTTCCTCATCAGAAAAAGTGTTTTAGCCGTTGGATATTAGCATCATTTTTTCCACACGCTTTCAAGCCTGCGGTTTACGCTGTGATGCGGCTAATTTGCGCGTTTTTTTCTAACGGCCACAAGGAGGCGCTCCAGCGGAAAAGGTTAAGAGTTGGACCGGTGGAATATATGTGCCGAGGAAGTGACTTTAACCAGCCCTGTTAGCACGGTGCTAGCGTTAGCACGGGAATGTACAAGAGTGTATGTGCCCGGTGGGGGGGTGGGGGGGAAGCCCCCTTGGTTGTTCAATTGACTTTTTTTTAGTTTGTCTTTCAAATAAAGAAAAAAGTTTTATTCTAGTTTTTATTCTCACATTTAAAAGCACTGAATATTCCTTACGATAAGCCAATTTACATATTTAAAATATCAATATAATGTAAATATTTTGAAAATTTTTTTTTAAAAAAGTACACCCTACTTCTACTGGATTAACTTGTCCGAATGAGAATTATGTAATATTTTGTCATTTTTCTTTGAAGTGCATGCGTACGCGATTGAGATTACGTGGATGAATACGCGAAAAAGAAAGCAAAGTAAAAATATGCCGTGCCAAGTCGCCGTCGCCCTGGCGCGTACTTAATATTCCGAGCGGTACGTCTGCGAAGTCGTCGACGCGACGGCGTCGCGCTCGCCTTCAACATTCTGCGCGGCGGTGACACCGAAGCGCGAACGGCTCCCCGGCGGCCTCTTCGGCACTTTGACGCCTTGACGTTTGTGTCGTTCATCACAGTCAGTGAGATTAAAAAAAAAAAAGGGAGGAGGGGGAGGAAGGGGGCGATTCCCGGAATCCTTTCGGGGAGGAGGGGAGGAATCTTGTGATCCTCCTGAGAAGAAGACACTTACTTTGTCGAAGCTGCTCATGCTTCCCATGCTTCCCAGACGTCCTCGCATCCGGCTGGCCCCCTACAGATGAGAAACGCTTTGGATTCATCTGACAGCACATTTCGCTTATCTTTTGGAATCGATGAGCCGGGGGGATGAGGGGGGTGGGGGGGTGGTGGGCAAAAAAGGTTTTTCGTGGGTATGTTGTGGTGGTTTACATTTTCATTTACTTTATATTACTTTCATTTCTAACCCTAACTAACCCTAACCAGACAATAGTTTTTCGCCAATAGCAAAAACATGCCCACGGGAATGACCATAACTTCCGGCATATAAACCGCAACTTTTTTCATACGCTTTCAACCCTGCGGTTTATGCGGCTAATTTGTACATTTTTTTCGAACGGCCGCAAGGGCGGCACTCGAGCGGAAAAGGTAAAAGTGAAAACCGGTGGAATATACGTGCCGAGGAAGTGACGTTTACCGGTCTGACCCAGTTGGCGCTGTGCTAGCGTGTTACTGCCCTGTGTCTCAGTGATTTTTATCGTTTTTGTTTTTTTAACCGGCCCTGTTAGTGCTAGCGTTTGCGTTAGCATTAGCATGGTGGTGCTAGCATGAAACTCTCTGTGTACCGTCTTTCTTTGTAAATATCTCGCGTTTCAATGCGTGTTTTAATGTGGCTACTTGCGGCTTTTACACAGTTCCGGCGTATCCTTTACAAATGTACTGGGTGAGGCTTCGAACCAGGTGCGCTCTGTCGGCCAGGAATTACAGTATAGCATATAAACTTTGTGGATTTGCTTTTTTTTTTTTTTTTTTTCAAAAATTCAACAATTCCTGTGCGTACTGAAAGATGTGATTTGACGAGGGCACGGAGGAACGGCGAGCTCCTCGTGAGCGCTTCCGATCTCAGCTCAGGCGTTTGCGTGTTCTTCTCACGCTCGTGTGGGTTTTGTCGGGGTAATCCGGCTGCATTCCAAAAACACGAGCATTAGTGTTAGCTGCAATTGAAGACTAACTTGTCCAAAGGTGCGAATCTGAGTTATTTTGTCTTTTCGACTTCAGGTCTCCCCCCCCACCCCCATCGGTTCTAAATCCCCGGGCACCACGGGCGAGAGGGCTCCTCACCCTGGCCAGGATGTTCTCCAGCGAGCTGGTGAGGGAGGAGCGAGCCTTGTTCTTCAGGACGTCCAGCATGAAGCGGCCGCCGGTGGCCGCGCCGTCCCCCGCCGAGTTGTTGGCGCTCTGCTGACAACGAACAGGAAGCAAATCATCGCCGCTTCCGTGCGCTGCCAATCGGACTTCAGGGCGAACCCACAACCGTTAAACAGTCGACAACCCCTGCTTGAAATGAGCTTTTAGGACATATACCAATGGAAAACGATGACCACAATTTTTTTTTTTTGGCCCATATGCCTTTTACCTTATATTGAATCGTAATCTGTACTCAGTACAAATATTTATGTAAGTTAGTTTGTGTATTTTTTTTGTCTATTTTGTATTATTTTCTATTAATTTTGTTGTAATGCCTTTTTGTAGTTCTGTTGGTTAATAGAGTATTTTCAAACATTTTTATTAATTAAATTAATTCATAAAATACTAATAATTAATTAACTAAACTATTATTTGTGTTTTTAGGCAATATTATACTTATATATTTATTTCATATTTCAACTTTTTATTTTTAATATTTGTACATCTATATAACATAACGTATCTACGTATACATTTGTATAAACATATATATTATGGTACATTTATTGGAATTGTTTTTTAAAAAGGTACTCTTTTTAATATTCCATTAATTTTTTTTTACATTTTTTTATTGTGTCCCACTTATTTTTCCAATAGTTCATTTTATTTATATACTGTATATTCTTGTTTAAGATCATTGAAATATTTTTTGTCAATACTCAAATGTACAAAGTTAAAAATGTCGGGGGGGGTTTCCCATCATTTTTCAATTTTTTTTTCCTTAATATATGTGTTAACATTTACCATCCAACATATTTTGAGCATTTTTTTGTTGTTTTATTCATGTTTATATTTTTTATATATTTACGCTTTTATTATTTTATTTATTTGTATTTTATTTGATTTATTTGCAAAAGCACAAATCTTGTTCCTGAATTTAAACTTTGATTGGCAAATCTTTAGCACCTCCTGAAATCAAATACCCGGACCCGCAGATACCGGCCCGGTACACAGCTCAGCGCGATCGATCATTCGGGCCACTCCGACGGCGGACCGACGCACTCCCCGTCCGTACCTGCGGCGCCTCCCCGATGTGGCGGTGGGTCTTTTGCTTGCTTTCGCACAACTGCCGGAGCTGCAGAACCACCAGTTCGTTCTCCTCTTGGTCGGAGGCGGGCTTCAGTCGCTGCGGATTCAAACCCGTTGACGGACGAGCGGCTCAGAAAGTCGTCGAGCGACTCACGCGAGAGGAAGGCGGCCTGACCTGAACTCGCTCGAATACGTCCGCTTGCTCGTTGTCAGCCAGCTGGGAGACGTATTTCTGGATGGCCAGCTTGGCTCTGGGCGGGTACAGGCCTGCAAAATTCACAAGAAAATCAAAAAGTATTTTACAGGCAACACACCAGGAAGTTTACGCTCCAGCCGAAATGATACAAACAACAAATATAATTTAGAATTCAATTAAAAAATAAAAAATACAGTTTCTGTCCGGCGGAGCAACTGGTTAGAGCGTCTGCCTCACTGTTCTGAGCACCGGGGTTCAAATCCCAACCCCGCCTGTGTGGCTTTTCTCCGGTTACTCCGGTTTCCTCCCTCATCCCAAAAACAGCCGTTAATTGCCGACTCCAAATTGTCTGTGCGGTTGTGGGTGCGAATGCGAATATGAGGGTGTGGCCCCACCCCCTCCAGCTGGAAGAGCCAACTCTCCTGCCACCCTTGTGAGGATAAGAGACTCAAATAATGGATGGATAGATAATCCGGACATAATCATTTTATTTCACACAGAATTTTAAATCACAACATCACCGCATAATCGGAACATCAAAATCGCTTCTTTTTTCCCCCCCTAATTATGTCACTTGTTGCTAGGCAGAATTTGCGGAGGAAACTCATCTCAGCCAATAAAGACTTGGCAATCCCTGACTTTTCAATTTAAAAAAATGATTTCCCTCCAAACGTTGTTGTTTTTAACCTGAAACAAGTTTCCTTTGTGTTAGATAAAAAGCAAACGGACTTTAAAATATGGGCAGCAACTCCACATGTTTGTACATAAAAAACAAACAAAATAAAACTCCTGTTGTAGCATTCATTCACATTTATTTCCTTGAATAATAATAATAATAATAATAATGCCCAAGAGGCAAAAAAGGGCACGGCCGCACCTTCGATGCGTTCGCAGAGCTTGTGCAGGTCGTGCATGGGGCAGGCCTCGCACAGCTGCACCAGAGTCTTGCTGCTCTGCAAGGACGCGGCGGTGCTGAAGGCCTGCTTCAAGGTCAGCATCACCTCGTCCACCTTTGCACGCGTGACAATTTGGGGCAAACGCTAAGAGACCAGATCGCGTCTTTTCCCCCGCAAAATACTCACCAGAGACTCGCTAGCGCACTGGAAAACGAAGCACACGTACTGGCTGGGGCCGGACTCGGAATGGTCGCGACAGATGAATCCGAAATGATCCGTTTGCTTGACGGCCTGCAAAATAAGTCCAGGGCGAGAAGGCGACATTTGGGACGATCGGTCAAAACGAGGACAAAAAGTCCCCCGAGTCGGATCGGACGTCCCTACATCGGGTTTCACCATAACAATGTCAAAACGTCAACGTTCAGCATGGACTTCATCATTTATATTTAATCCAATAGTTAGCTCCCTCAAAATTTCTAATCAATTTCATATCCATTTTTTTTTTTTACTCTATTGGAACAGCAGCCAAGTTGTTGCAATACCTGCACTTTTCTTTCTTTTTTTTTTTTTTTTTTTATACCTCTCAGAATTTAGCGGTCATTTGAAATTGAAATTTAAAATTTGAAACTTGGATCTGTGGAAATGTGATGTTACAATGTGTTCATATTGGTAGGCTTCATATTCCGATGCAAAGCAATAATCAGGGAAATTTTGAAGACAACTGGCAATTTAAAATTGATACAAATGAAAAGTCTTTGACATTGACGATATGGAAAAGAAATATTATTATGAGCGAAAACACAAAAACCAAATCCTCTTCTTTTCTGTTTACATTTACCGACCTGACAGCAAGATGAAATGTCTTTGAAGTTTTTTTCCAGTACCACTGTTTTGCTGTCTGGACTTATGAGGTTCACTTCAAAACGCCCGACCTGAACAAAAACAAAAAAAAAAAAAAAAAAAAAAAATGGTCGCTCAGTCAGTCTGAGTCACGCAACGAAAAACAACCCGACAGCATCAGCGAGCTCCGAAAATACTGCTCGAGTGCAGCGGCCCGTGCCGAAAATCAATGTTGCCCTGTCACATATCGAGGGGTGGCTAAAATTAGGCCTCGCGTGGGAATGTGCCGAGAGAGGGAGAACATAAAAAAGGAGACAGTAGAAAAAGTTGAGCAGCCGCAAGCAAGCAGCTCTGTTTTCACAGCAGCACCAGTGAGGACTCGCAACACACTTGGGCAGATCGTTAGTCGGCGTAAACGTTACTTGCAGGAGGCTTCTGAGCGCGCTGGCTATATTTAGAAAAACATCAACGCGGCGACTCTCGCAAAGTCCAAAAATGTGCACGCGGCAAATTGGGGCCAGTTGGCAAACGGACTCTCCGCGGGCAATTCATAGTCGCGATATCAAGTGGCGCTTTTTCCAAATGAAAACACACCTACGGGCAATTGAGAGTCTTCAATGAACCCGCCCGTCATTTTTGAGGGAGGCACAGGGAGAACATGCAAACTCCACACAGGCGGGTCCGGGATCGAACCCGGGACCTCAGAACTTGAGGCCAACGCTTTCCAGGTGCCCCACCATGACGCCCTCAAAGTATATCCGTCCATTTTCTTTGCCACTTATCCTCACGAGGGTCGCGGGTTGTGCCGGAGCCCATCCCAGCTGTCGACGGGCAGGAGGCAGGTGGGTTTACACCCTGAACCGGTCGCCAACCAATCGCAGGGCACATGGAGACAAACAGCCGCACTCACAATCACACCTAGGGGCAATTTAGAGTGTCCAATTCATGTTGCATGTTTTTGGGATGTGGGAGGAAAGTGGAGTGAGTGGAGAAAACCCACCCGGGCACGGGGAAAACCTGGAAACTCCAAACAGGCGGGTCTGGGATCGAACCCGGGACCGCAGAACTGTGAGGCCAACGCTTTACCAGCTGATCCAACCATTATTGTCATTTCTGAATTATAGTTAAGCAATCCCAGCCTCGCCTTTGTGGAGTTTGCATGACTGCGGCTTCCTCCTGCGTCCCAAAAACAAGCAAGCGAGGTGCAACGTCGACTATAAATTGGTGACCAGTTCAGGGTGCGCCCTGCCCCTCGCCCGAAGATGGGGTGGGCTCCGGCACGCCCACGACCCGTGCGAGCTGAAGCGGTCCAGACAATGAATGGACGAATGACTGTTTTGTACAGTATGTAGCATAGCATAACGTCTATGTTTTATGTCTGTGCAGTGCACTAGTTAGTAAAATATATTGACATTGTTAATCTTTGCTGTATTCTTTTTAACCAGAATTTTTTTTTTTTTTTTTTTTACATAAAACTATTTTTATTTCTGCTTCCACTCTGCCTTTATTTTGCATTTCTATTTTTCCCCAATAAAATGTTCTCCGAGTACATTTTAAGCGTACCGCGCTGCGTTTTTGCGACATCTGTCACGTGCGAACGCAACTCATCCGGCGCATCGTAAGGAAGGCGGCCGCGTGGCTTCAAAGCTCGGACACGACACCCTGGAGTTAGTTCCAAGCCGAGCTACGTCGGGGCCTACCTGGAAGAGCATGGTTCTGTTGGCGTCCGAATCGGACGGCTGAACGTGGTTGGGGGCGCTGGCGTGCCTGCGCCGCGCGGCCTCCATCCCGACGCCGTCTCCGGCTTTCCTCTGCGGGCTCCCCGCCAGGCTGCTGCAGCGCGTGCGGAACTCCTGCGGTTCCTGGAAGCCCGAATCCTCCAGGATGCACTCGGGGAACGCTCCCCTCAGGTTGCTCTGACTGCCGCCGCCGGAGGACGCCGCCGCCGCGCGTTCTGTCGAGTCGCAATTTTCATCAAGGTGCAAGATAAAGAGCTGGCCGACATGACAAAATCGAAATAAAGTAAACAACTATCACGATATGAATGGCCGATGAGGACTTATGTGACTCCTGTTAAACTTCATCAGCGGGCCCCCGACAATCCAGACACGTGGCAAGGGTACTTTATATCATCGTTTATGGGATTGTCGGAAAGCCAAAGATTATTGGAAATCTATTGTTCCGACAATTTCCATAATAATTGGAATTCAGGTTCCTCATTGCGCAACACTGTGTACCTTCGCTATATATCCCGAGGATTTGGCTGTCAATAGAAAGAAAGAAGGCCACGCGTATGGAATTTGGTCTCCTGCGGGCATCTTGTGTTGCACTGGAAAAGACTCACGGATATCATGAGAGGAAGAGCTCAGGAATTTGAGGACATATGGAGACCCTTAGAAGAGTTTTTGAAAAATTATTTGTGATTTGTGTGCTTTCTTTTTTTTTTTATTTTAACACTATTATGTCTGTGCATACTGTGGTTTTTTATTATTGTTTTTTTTTACTGTTATTGTCTTGTTTTTGTAAAATTATATATGAAAAATCAAATAAATAAAAAAAGTAAACAACTATGTGGCACAGTGGGCGAGTGGTTAGAAAACCTGCCTCACATTTTAAAGGTTGAGAGTTCAGATCTGGGCTGTTAAGTCTGTATGTTCTCCCTCTGCTTTAGCGCGCCAGCCTCCTCCCACAATACATAATCATAATCATCAAGACTGAATCCTGCTTGGGAGTGAATGTCAATGTAAATGATCGCTCGTCTGCGTGTGCGGCCTGCGATTGGCTGGCGACCAGTCCCGGTCTTGGACTTCCTTTTGCCCGAAAGCAGAACGAGCAGCCAGTCCTCTTTCCCAATGTCGCAAAACATCGTCACATATTTTCACTTTGCCATTGTCGCCACGCTCACTGAGCTGAAGTCTGGCAAGATGACACGTTGAAGTTCGGTTGAATTTTTCGAGAACCTTTCCAATTCTCCAGAATTTGACTTTAAGTGGAGTAAAAAAAAATGGAAAAAAAAAAAAAAAAAAAGCCAAAGCAAAAGAGCCGCACACGCATTCTTATCATTTGTTTTGAGCTCAATTCCCCCCCCCCCTTTTTTTTTTTTTTTTAATCCTCGTGTGTGAGGTTAACACCTCGGTCAGTCGATCCTCGAATTGGCGATTATGGCAAGAAAAATTGGGGTTAGCCATTCAAGGAAGCGACATGAAGCTCACCCCAAAAGCTACGAGAGCAGCAACACAGATCACCCTTTTTTTTTTTTTTTTTTTTGGAAACTCATCACGTGTGGGCTCTCTGATGTTTAGTTGGTGTAACCGGCGCGGGTCGGCACCATCAACTCCCCCTCACCGGTCACGCCGTCCTCCCGCAGACCTTCGCCGTCCTCTTTCTTCGCGTTCAGAACGTGGGAGAGCGGATCTGCCCCCACCCCGATGGTGAATTCCACGGGGGTTCTGTCCACAGACCCGCGCTGGCCGTTCAGAAGGCGTTTGCGCTTGACCTCGTGCTGGCGGAATTTCTCGATGCAGTCGTCGACGAGGGTGGACGACGCTTTTTTGTGCCCCAGCGTCACCTGCGGCCGCAACGCACGTTAGCGGTGACGCGGACGACCGGGCGGCGGACCTTCGTCCCGCGTCCGCTTCCCACCTTTCCGCAATAGAGAACTTCAAACTTCTGAGAGTTGTAGAAGGCCTCGTCCGCTTCCTGTTTTGGTTTGGTGTCTTCCTTTAGGGCCGATTTGGACACTTGGCGAATACTGCTGATGACCTCGGGCACCTTTCCAAGAACAAAAAAACAAAACAAAAAAAACAATGGAACATGATTATATAATCACATCAAAAAAGAGAGAAAGGGAAGGGGGGGGGGAATATGCTCAATTGTACATTCTGGTCTTACAGAGGAGTCCTCGGTCTACGACTGAGATCAGGTCCTACAGTAGCAACTTAACTTGAATTTCGACTTAAGTCTGATTCCACCATTAAAGTCAGAATTCAGATCCAAATATTTTGTATAAAAGAAACAAATGCATTGAAATAAACGAGATGATGTACTCAGCATTACTGCTGAGAGGTGGATGGAGAAGAAGAAGAAGAAGAAGGGGAGGCTGCGCTTAGCTGTTGCCAAGGAACCTGGTCCTGGATCCTCTCCATCTCCACAAGTATCAAAGAACCTCGTTTTGTGATCATTGCATCCGACATGGGAACGGAAGCCTTCACGTGCGCTCTAAGATACGGGCTTTGTCACCGCGGCCGAGCGACTGCAGCCTCGGCGGTGTTGGCGTCTCTCCTTTCTCATGATCTTGAGCTTCGTTTCCACGGCTTTCGGCTGCAGAAGCATTGCTAAATGACACGGCTTTCTTCTTTGGGGCGATATTGTCGAAAAAGGAGGGCGAAAAATGCGAAAAGATGCTCCCGGCGCACCAACGCGGACAAGCGTTAGGCGGACGGGGGACGGGCGTTGTTAAGTCCAAACGTCTTATATCGAGACTGTCTTAACCAAAGGAGTCCCTGTACAAATTGGGAGAAAGATCACTTTGTGAAGTTATGTTTATCAAATGAAAATAAAACACAGATGATGCTGAATGGCTACTTTATGAATATTATGCCCACACTTAGCTAATGTTGATGGAGTTTTGTTTTTTTTTTTTTTACTTACTGTTACAGGAGATTTGATTTGGAGAAGAAAAAAAATGCACCAGAAGCGCACGTGTCAACCAAAACCAATTCAATTTGACATTTTTATAGAGCGCTTTAAGAGCGACGCGGGTGACCAAAGTGATTCACACCGCGTAAACGTCAAAAAAATAAAAGCACACAAAGGAATTATACAAAACATTGAGGAAATGGGAATACTCTTGTAAAATGTCATATTACAAAAAAGAGAGAGAGACTCAATCAACAACAGAAAAAAAAAACAAATTGAGGTGGAAGACAAAGTGGAGGAGTGTGGGGGGGGGGCTGTGTGCTTTATGACAGGATTAAAAACATGAAAAATGAATCAGTCCGCCTGATGTCTGACGAGTAACGTGCGGCAAAACCATGGAGGGATTTCAAAACAAAATCATTTTAAAAGCAGTACAAAAAACAACTTGTAGCCAGTGCGAAGACTTCAAATCAGAGCGATGCCTTCTCCTTTTTTGGGTCGGTTAAAAGTAGTGCAGCGACGCTCTGGAACCAGCTGCAGACAGCCAAGTGACGATTCGACGACAAGTGGATCGCAGGAGTCCAAACGACTTGTGATGAAAGCGTGGATTAAAAACTATCAAAGGGATGCAGAGAAAGAACTGGTTTAGCTTTCGGTCAGACGACGCAGTTGGAAGGAAAAAAAAAAAAACGTCATCTATGCGACCGACAACACTGCAGCTCTGCTTAGCTTACATCTTTGACGTGCCCGTGGGAAAGCCGTCTTTTGTAAGACGCCCGCGGAAACGAGCAATAAGAACGTTCAAAATGGTGGAGCAGAGCAATTTGCATGAAATGGACTCCACGGCACCA
Organism: Syngnathoides biaculeatus; assembly: GCF_019802595.1. NCBI lineage: Eukaryota > Metazoa > Chordata > Actinopteri > Syngnathiformes > Syngnathidae > Syngnathoides > Syngnathoides biaculeatus. Next base: position 27,027,021 of record NC_084653.1, on the reverse strand, counting down.
CTCTTGAGTAATCCGAGGTGGAAAAGGGGGGAACAGATAAGAGCGAAAGCAGCCTTGAAAACAGAAGCGAGAGCAAGCGGCGCTCGGGTGAAGAAGGGAACTCCCCCCCCCCCCCCCCCCCCCCCCCCACGCTCGCCCAGGACAGAAGTCACAACAGGCCGAGACACCGCGTGTTGCGTCGACGTTTGGTTGCGACCGGCGCCGGGAAAAGTCAGTTGGAGGACTCGCGTGCACCGACAAGTCAAAAACGGAGAATCTGCAAGCAAACTCCTGCCAAATCCCGCTGGGAAAACGACAACTTGGCTTGACGTTTATCAGACGAAACTACACCAGACTGGCCTGAGGGTTTCACGCTGCTCCCAACCGGACCTCCCAGGGCACTTTTCTCCGACAATGAGCCAGAAAAGGGAGAAGCCAGTTTTTGTTTATGCAAAGGCACTGTTGACACAAGGCAACACGGGCAGAGAGAGAAACTTTCTTCGGGCCGCTGCACATAAACCGAACGACGTCGAGCGAGTAAGCGGTTAGCGATTAAGGGGGCGGACGTCGTGACGCAATAACGAGTGCTGTTGCCCACCCAGTGCAGAGTGACGAATGAAAAATGAGCCGTGCGACTGCCGACGGCCTACGTAAAAGATCGCCGCGCAATAACTACATCGTACGAATCGCTGGTTGCACTTTGTGGAACGTGCACAACTGACCAATGAAATGCGAGAGATCAAAACCAGCCAATCTCAGTCACTGATTATTAAAAGTGACGGAGAGGCTGCCCACTAATGACAGCTGCAGTTTCGCTTGCAATGGCATTGAAGATAAGTTCCGTGGGATGATTTACATTTTCCTCGATGACGTTCAACGATCACAATCAAGCAGGGTAAGCCACCTCAGAGGACTACGGAAATCGGAGCATCATCACCTAATCTTCGGCGCTCGTGACTACCATGTTGACAGCATTTGAGTCGGAGCCATTCGTCGCAGGAAACGCATTGGGCCCAGGTCTCATGGCACACCGGCACACCGGGCAGGTCCATGGCCCCGGATTCCGGGAGGATCATACGGAGCAGCCCGGCCAGGTTAGGCCGCTCCACTGGCCAAAAAACGGCTGACCAGTAGCGATTGCTCGGAGGGTTTGACGATCGTCGGATTGGCTCGGGACGGTTCTGGCGCGCTGAGCCCATCATCATCCTTTGTGGCCACCCAACCCCCGACCGAGGTGGACAAAACCGAAACCGATCTTCCGCGGGCCACAAGATCCAAACTGTCGCAACTCCGCTCTGGATGAAGCCGCATGCTCAATGCTAACCCTAACACGGCCCTCACGATACGCGGCACATCTTCAACTGCGCAGGGGCTCCCGCTACGCTGAGCGTAACGGACCTGTGGAAACGCCCGAAGGAAGTGGCCGCACTCCTGGAACTAGAAGTCGACTGATCAATACGATTGCCTGGCTCCAACAACAACAACCGCGATGAGACGGAGCTCAGTCGTGTCGGGAATAAACTGGGACCTTTCCCCTCGGTAGGCAGAGGCGGAAAAATGTCCTTCTGCAACGTCTTGAGATACGATTGCGAGGCTTTCGGTTTCATTCAAACGTGTTGCTCGTCACTCAAATGCATCCTCAGTAAGATATTAAAACATATGCACGGAAGCCTACGGAACGCAGTGTCCAGCGAACATCATGACTGCGACTATCGGTCGTGGCAAAGTAAACACTTGTGGCTTCGAGCAGATTTAAGGCTTAGAAAAGCAAACATTGCGACGACTGATACGCGCTCTTGAGCACCGCAAATGTCACTGTCAAAGTATTTCAGTTATTCGTTGTCACTGAAACATAACAGCCAAATATGGACCTTCCCCCCCCCCCCCCAAACAAAAACACTCCGTCTGTGATTGCTTTGAATCTGATTCCCACCCCGCCCCACCCATGTCAAAGCTCCGCCCATTTCAAACGTGAGCACGGGTCGATTGTTGCTGTTCTTGCAGCGCCGTCCGTGGACTCAAACTACTTGCGATCACAGCGAGGCGAACCGCTTTGTCTTTGAGATGAGTGCTAGCGTATTTCCCGGACTACAAGTCGCAGCACCCATAAGATCCATAAAAACGAAGATAAAAACATATATAAGTCGCACTGAAGTATAAGTCGAATTTTGGGGTGAATTAATTTGATAAAATCCAACACCAAGAACAGACACGTCATTTAAAATTTCAATGACAAACAGTTTAAAATAAAAATAGAATAGAGGCAACAAGAGGCTGACCGGTATGTTTACGTTACGTGACACAACTGAGAACGCGCCTGGTACGTTAACGTAACATTAAGAGTTATTCCGATAACTGCGGCATAAACAACATACGAAGACGTTTACCAAAACCATCCGTGTCACTCCAGATGTCCGGTAACTAAAACCCAATCACATCTTCATCCTCGGCGTCACTTCCAAACGAGTCCGCCGACTCCAGAGGTTGACGGCGCGCCGCTTCCTCTTCTACGTCGCTTACGTCAGACTCGTCGGCGGCGGCAGTTACGTCGAGCCTACTCAAGCCTTTCTGAATCCTGACAGGATGGTTTTGGTGTCACGGAAGCCCGGACTTTGTCGAGCCGTCCGATGACCTCCCGGAAAGTCGGATGGCGGAGTCACCCGGAAGCTGTGCTCTCCACCCGCCGTCAGTTACACGGGCCTAGAATGGCCCTCGAGTGGTTGTCAGTGTGAAAATAACAGATAAGTGACTTGAAAAATGGATGGATGGAATGTACCAATAATTTCACATACAAGTCACTCTGGAGAATAAGTCGCACCCCCGGGCCAAACTATGAAAAAAAACACTGCAATTTATAGTCCGGAAAATACGGTAATCACAATCCTTGCCTGGTATCGCAGTTAACGTGAAAACGGAAAAAAACAGACAGCAGACTGATTGCACGGATGGCCGCTGAAAGATGGCACGGCCGGATAAGGCTCACGAGCGATTTCCGAATATTTATTTGCTCAACAGTGTAGTTTATTGCACACAAAAGGTCGCGGTGTCCGTACGCTGCCTTCGGCGGGCGGGAGTGCTGCTCGCAAACCACTTGAGCGCACTCACGTGTTTGCGCGACACTTGCGGAATCTTTGCGGCGCTCCGGCGTGCGGCCGAGGAGGGCAAAAGTGCCCGCCGGTTCATATTCCGTTCGTTTCAAAACAAAACAAGATATGACGTCACGTTGTGGGGGAGACAGACGTGACTGACGGCACCAACGTTTGTTACATTTGCAAAATTCATTCAAAAATTGGATTCAAATACAAATATTAACAATGGCAAGCAATATCGCTCATGTTTAGATTCATCCTGACCTTTTGCTTTCTAGTCTGAAATCTGGTGTTGAAAAACTTTGATCTTTTCGTGCTACGAAGAATCAGTGCCAGAGAGAGAGAGAGAGAGAGAAGGTCACAAACAAAACCATGCATGAAAGTTGTAATTACATGGAAAAATAGACTTTGTTGCATTTTTAAGCGTTGTTAAAATTCAGACATGATTTTTGACTTGATTGAACTACGCAACTTTGCGTTCCAAATTGTAGCAGCTTTAGTTTTTGCAAAATTGTCTATTTTTTTATTATTGTTTTATATATATATGATTTTTTTCCCCGTGGTATTACAAGACTCTAAAAAATACAAATAAAAATGGAAACACTGAATTTTCTTCTCAAAATTGAAAAATACAACTATTTATAATGGATGAATGACATAACTGACAGCGTCGTTGCATCCAAATTAGGATCGCAAAGGCCAAAGTCCAACTCAAAATGACACGACAAGAAGTAAATTGAATTTTTGCATGGAAAACAAAAATCAAGAAATATGAGAAAAATAATTCTCCCTATCGTTTAACTACAAATAGGCACAGGGGTCAAGGCAAAGAAAAAAAATAAACATACTACGTGAATAAAATGGTGATGGTACAAGAAAAAAAAAAGCATAACATTAGCATCATTTTCTTTTCATTGTGGGCATAATATTGGTGTATTAAAAATACTATTTTACATGACAAAATACAGCATTTTTCTTCACTTCTCACCAAATAACGCATAAATCTTTAGAACAAGCGCACATAACAATGACGGCTAGCTGGGAAGATGTACGATTTGATTCTGATCCAAATGAAGGTCTTTGGATTTAAGCAAAAAGGCACTCGGCCGTCTTTCTTAGCCGGGCTGGGCCTGGACCTGCCCAGACAACATTGGGTCAACTTCCACCCGACATCAGCCGTTGTTGTGTCTGCGATCAATTCGTCTCACAGAGGACGCGAAATTGCAATGCCAGACTCCAAAAACCGGGGGAAAGGCTACAAAAGGCTTTTTTGTTCATATGCGACGACTCGAATAGACTCGTGCGAGTCCCGCTCGGACTTCACGTTGCAACAAACAAACCCTTGCGGGATTTTGCCTTTCAGGTCCAGCAAGAGGCAACCTGTTTAGCAAGGCACCAGCACATCTCGTGATCACGTTGTGTTCGAATTCCCCTCCAGTGAAACGTTTGTGCCCCGCCCCGCCCCGCCCCGCCGTGAAATGTCACCATATTTAACGCTCTTCATACAAACAAACGAGCGAGTCTGCGCTCCAGGGGCGCGGGGGGGGCGTCTCACATTTAAGGCTCATAAGAGCTCCGCGAGCTCACCCTGAAAATAAACACCCGAGCACAATATGAAGTACAGTAAAGTCATCAATTAAAGCCTGCACACGAGTGGAATGGGAAGCGCATTCCGAGTGGTCCGCCCAACCGGTTCGGCTTGCGTAATCGTCCCCATCGAGGTACAGTCTGCAACGCTAGGAAATGATACGCGGGGCTCCTCATAAATCAGAAACTTGCGGCTCACGCACACATTTCACATGAGAGATTTCAAGTCAAAGCAAAATGTGAAAACCTGATACGCGTTTGGGACGCTAGGACTGGTGAAGGTTCCCAAGTTACGAGGAGAAACAAGCGCAGGAACCTTATGATGCATGTTACAACTTGAAAAAAAAATCTTTTTTTTTTTTAAATATAAGCAAAGTTGAACTTAAGCAAGGCTGTAGAGCAGGGGTGTCAAACTCATTTTTGTCGCGGGCCGCTTTGTTTTTACGATTTCCCTCAAAGGGCCGTGTCATGACCGTGAATCCGTGAACATTTTTCGCCTCGTGATATTTACAGACGAAGTTTATGAACTGGTTTTCAATCAGAAACCAACTATTGTTCATGTTTGCTAACACAAAAATGCTTGCGATATCTCAACTTTATCGTTTATGATGTGACCATTTGAAATTTTGTGACCGATTATCACGAGAATCATGGAAGTTGATACTTCGCGGGCCACATAAAATCATGCGGCGGGCCGGATCTGGCCCCCGGGCCTAGAGTTTGACACCTGTGCTCTTGCGCAACAAATAACCATCGGAAGAAATAAGGCGGCGCAATTGTGTTCAGCTCAGCGACTGTGCAAACGTTCACACGAGGACAATGACAAACACTGAGCCCATTTCAAACCTGTCGCTAACCAAAACAGCACCACCTACAGGGACACGTGTGCAATCTCGCCCCAAAATGATCTTGTTGATTATGAAGTATCAAAGATTCAATGACAGTTGTGTCGGCTTTTTAATCAATCTATTGTCAAGTTTATCCAACTGAAATCATTCATAATCACACCAGACCCGATTTGTTCTGGTGCACCCCAGAGCTCTGTCACGGGCCCCTCTCCGATTCGTCACTTCCAATCCCAATTCTCGCAATAGCTTCCATAAATTCAACTTACACTTTGATCGTTACGAGGATGGACACTCAGCTTTTCCACCACTCTTCCCCTTTCCTCCTTTTTTTACTTCTTCTCTGAACTCAAAAATTGGTTCTCATCCATTTTTTCTTCAACTCAACAAAATCCCACTTATACATACCAAGTCCACATTGGCCAAAATTGAGTTTTTCCACTCACACTTGATGATGCCGGGTTCCCCCTTGGCTCAGGCTAAGAGTCTGGGTGTCACCCTCGACAGCACTCGCGTTTCAAGCTCGCGTAAACAACTTCAGCCACTTCCATGACTCGAACTCTTTCACCGTCGACAAATCCACATTGCCAATGGCTGCCGATCTACTTTGACAATACAATTTTCCATTTTTAATGCACGTTTCTGATTCCGTTTTATTAAATTACACTTGTGTGCTGACCTGAAGTGCCCCGAAAGGAGCCTACAAATAAAAGAAACTTATTATTATTATTATTATTATGGCACAGTGGTCGTCTGCCTCACATTTCTGAGGACCGAGGGTTCAAATCCCGTGCGGTGTTTGCATCAAGTTGTCCCTTGTGCTCGTGTGGGTTTCCTCCCACATCCCCCCAAAAAACATGCGTGGGAAGGTTCATTGAAGACTCTCAACTGGCCAAAGGTGTGAAAATGAGTGCGAATAGTTTGTTTGTTTGTTTCTAGGTGCTCTGCGATTGGCCGGCGACCAGTTCAGCGTGTAAACGCCTCTCACCAAAGCCCTTCAACAATATTATAGCGAGTAATTTGCTGTTTGGTATCGTGCAAAATATGTAAAAACATGTGTATGCAGATGCAATGGCGCGATGACGCGAGGATACCTCGAATGGGTCTGTTTACAAAGTCACGAGAAACCCTCTGCGTGAAACTGTTAACTTCGACGCGCAACTCTGGCGCGTGGAGGATCGGTACCTGGTTGGGGTCGCAGGCCTTGAACACGTGACAGGACATCTCGGCTTTGGGGTCGTCCGGGTGGGCCCGCAGCAGGTAGGCGAAGTAGGTGAGGTCGTTGCTGTTGTGCAAGAAACGGGAGATGTGCTGCGCCTTGTGCTCGAAGATGAACACCGAGCAGTTGCCGCCGGACGACGAGCGCGGCACGCAGCGGAGGAAGGGCCCGTGGACCACCAGCTGCACCTCCCGCGGCTGCGTGGCGGGGCCGCAGTCGCCCCGCTCGCTCCTCCGCCGGATGTCGGCCACCAGCCACGGCAGCATGGGCAGCGTGGTGCGGCGGTCCAGCGCGGACCAGCCGACGTAGGTCAGCGGGAACCTTTTGTCCGCCGCGTGGGCGCCGTCCTTCTCCCACGCGGGGGTCTCGGCGGTGGGCAGCTGTGCCATTTCAAACTTTCCGAGCGATCAAACGGAGCCCCTCCCCGACGAAATGATGGTCGGCGTTGGCATTGGCTTCCCGTCTTCCTGCTCGTCTTGTTTACGGGTGAGGCCGGACGCGTTCGCCGACGTCAACACCGGGACTGCTCCCACTTTCTGCAGGGGCGCGTCGGGACTCAACGCATCCCGAAGGCGATTCTCCGTCCAAGGTTGTCTGGCTTTCCCTTCCACGCACGCAGCGTCTTGCGGAGGCCCCGCCCATCCGCAGCACGTGTACGGCTTTCGCGGGAGGGGCCACCGTGCGGACAAAACGTGACGGCGCAGGAACGCGGCGGGGCGGAGCGCGCGCCGCGCGTCCCCTTCCGTGCCGGGGTGTCCCACAGGGCGACTTTCTCGGGGCACGTTCGATCGCATTGTTCACTTGCGTTCCGGGTTATTCAAGAACGGGAGGACGAGTTTGACACCTCAACTCAACCGTTTTGGACGGGATACGGAGACATTCTTTCAGAGTGCACGTTCAAATTGCTTGTTTACTCGGATCTAGACCCCCCCCCCCCCCTTTCATCAGAAGTACTGAATCCCCCAAAAGCAAGGATGTTTTGCAATGTCCACTTGAGAAGCTGATTTTGCATGTCCCACAAAAATGAAGAAATCATTTTATTCATCTGGGGAAGGGGTGTCAAACTCATTTTTGTCACGAGCCACATTTTACTCATGCGTTCTCTGACAAACCCACAAAAATGAAGAAATCATTTTATTCATCTGGGGAACGGGTGTCAAACTCATTTTTGTCACGAGCCACATTTTACTCATGCGTTCTCTGACAAACCATAAAAATCTTTGACTGCCTCATCATATTTTCATCTGAAATTTATGAACCAGATTTGCAATTCCAAATCAAGGGTAATGCGTTTTTCAACTATTATTGTCACACACAAACGCTTGTAATATTTCAATGTTATCATTTATATGATGTGACAATTTGGAATTTTGATACAGATTTGAACTACAATCACAGAAGTCGATACCGATGATTTGCCTTCGAGGGCCACGTAAAGTCACGCGGCGGGCCGGATCTGTGCCCCCGGGCCTTGAGTTTGACACCAGTGATCTAGGACAACATTGAACAGTACACCTTTTAGAATATAGTTATATTGCTGAATAAATCCTTTGCAATTAAAAAAATGAAAGTCAGATGTTAATACTAATTTTAGTATTTCTGCAATTATAATAGTGAGGGTTTTGACTGATTCCTGCCGTCTGCTTTTGTGCCGTTTCAAGTATTAAGGAGTTACTTTTACGACAGCTAACACGAGCATGTTTCATATTTGACAGAAGAATTGTTGGAAAATCCACAAGGGAGGCAGCGGTGAGCAAAAAGACGTAGTCCCAATTGTGGAACGACCCCTCCACCGCAGGAGAAGCCGACCACGTGCCGCGAATCCAAGGCTCGCTAAATATAGCGGCCGCAACCTTATCGGTTGAGACACGGCAGCATGTTGCCAAAACAACTTATCAGGTTTTTTTGGCTCTTTGCAAATGGCGAGTGGTACACACCCCTAAAAATATTTAGAATCGCTTTTGACGGTCGTCGAAACCGAAATGTATGCAACTCGTGTTACAATGAGGTGGCACGGTGGATCAGCTGGTAAAGGGTTGGCCTCACAGTGCTAAGGACCCGGGTTCGATCCCAGCCCCGCTTGTGCAGAGTTTGCATGTTCTCCCCGAAACTTATCTTCCGTTCCGCTTATCCTCATCCGGCTCCCAGGCGTGCTGGAGCCTATCCCGGCTATTTTCGGGCGAGACGGCGGGGCACACAATGAACTGGTCGCCAGCCAATCACAGGGCACATAAGAAAATATCGCAATAAAAACAACAGACTCTAAAACATACATTAAAACGGCAAATGATATTGGCAATGTCAGGCTGGAATAATTTTGACTTTGCATTTGAAGATGGTTCACCCACTCAAAATCAAAGCAGTGCCATGAACAAAATGGAGCCCTTTGAAAACGAATCAATGCATGAACTGTTGGAGAAAAACATTTCGGAGGAGGCTCACTTATCCCAAAACTGTGACGTTAGCAATCCTCGATGGACTAACCCGGCCGGCAATTGCCATGAAATCACACAAACACGAAATAAAACTCAACCTGACTTTCGAAGCGGTATCAGAACCGTCACGGAGGCAGGCCCACCCCCAGTTGGACAGCTGAGATGCAAAAATATTACCATAATTCCCGGGCTACAGAGCCTTGCCTTCCCGGCCGAGCGCGCTAGCGTTAAACTCTTTCTGTGTACCGAGGCTTATAACCAGGTGCGCTAACGCTAGCGCCTCACTAACGCTAGCGCCGCACTAACGCTTGCGCCGCATAAACCGCAGGGCTGAAAGCGTGTAAAAAAAAAAAGTCGTGGCTTGTAAGCTGGAAATTACGGTAATTACACTCTGCATTTCATCAACGATGCTGAAATTTATGCACAAGCCAGTAAAAGGTTCCGTTGATTTATTGATCCCACAAATGAAGTGAAAAATATGGACTTTTGAATCTCAGTTATCTTCACAGATGTACCGCTAAAATAAATATTTTCATATGTTGTTTCAGCAAGTATTTTATCTCCGTTCATCACCTGAAGGTCCATCAAAACGAGCGCTTGCACTTCCACTCTCGACCACACGTCCCCCAAACATGATGTTTGGAAGATTAGCAAACGCTCAACCGAGACTGGCGACGACATTTTCGGCACATGACTGAAACAATCAACTCACGTTTCTGATCCGACAAATCATTTGTGATGTCTTTTCATGAAATTTCACAACTGTTGGCATCACGCGACACTGCAGATTTGGGGAAAGAAACGAACCTCAAACAGTACAAAATATCCATTCGCTCGTGTGAAAATGTGAGGAAACGGTAAACGTTGGCATTTGCAGTCATTTGTTATCAAACGGTTTCCATGACAGCCGCCAGCTCCTTCATCTGCTTGTGAAAGTTCTGCGGGAAACATAAACCAGATGTGAGGTCAAATTTTCGCAGCAGAATCAACGCCGACAAATGCGCCGGCGCACACCTGAAACTGCGGTACCGTCATCTCAAAGACCTTCTGGTGGATCTGGCCCGAGGACGCGGCGATCTTCAGCAGGACGGTGACAAAGGGCGAGTTGAGAGAGCGGCACGTGTCCGAGCTCACCGCCATGCTCAGCTTCCACTGCATGTCCACGAGCTTTAAAAAATAATAATATCACGGCAACGTAAACGTGCAAGTTCAGCAGCTCTACTCGGGAAAATAAACCGGGCTCCTGTTGCGTTGAGATTACCCGACCGACGCTGAGCAAGTCCTGGGGGACCGGCGGGACTTGGACCGAGTCGCCGTGTTCACTCCACAAGCTGTGAAACACCTGAACGAATGAAAATATTTTAAATACAGAATGTAGCATTTGTTTAGCTAAACAAGAATGGACATTGTTCGTTTTTTTTTTTTTTTTTTTAAATACATTAGGTAAATAACTGATAAAGGACATTGAACCTGGAGTGACTCTTTGGTCCACCTGCTGCTGCGTTCTTCTAGTCGTGACACCAGGTCGTCTGCAGACAGTTTGCTCTTCGCAGCAGTTCTGTGAATTATAAAACATCATCTTTACGCTCTTTTACGCATTTATACACTGATGCCGCTTTGCCTGAACAATACCTGAACGTTGACAAGAGGAATGTGACAACGCTCTGTAAAGATTCGTGGTCAAGTGTGACTCGGCCTCTCTGAAATATCTGGACACGCCACAATGATACAGTAACGTATGTCACAAAAAAAGGAAGTGTATATAAATATAGATTCCATTTGTCGTGTTTACTCACATCACAAACTTCAGATGAATCGACTCCTTTTGTCTGTCCGAGCAGATATCTCAGGACGTGCTGACACTGGAGATTATAAAAACGCAACAACACGTTCTGCGTCAGGTTTACTGAAAACACACGTTGGAATGTTTATGGATTCATATCTACTCACTGGTTCTGCTAACAAGTCTGGCTCGAGCCGGCAGATGTTGTCCACGACGCTGTCTGCCCCACAAAAAGCAAGAATAACAAAGTTAAATCGGCATTTTGCACGGACCGTCAGTTCCAGGATCTTGCAACTAGTTAGGAAGCTCGTTGCAACCTGGTTGTGGTGCTAAGCTAATGCTAGCCAGCGAGTTGTCACAACCAGTCGGAACGCAAACCACCACACAACTACGCTTTCATCTACACGTGCAAATAATACTTATTTGACAGACCACATGAGTCGTCGGCCGCTGGCATCTTCGTACTCGGTTTTGGGGTTTACTCCGAAGTATTCTCGAAGTGCACCTCATCAACCCGAACAGTGGCGTAATCCTCTTCCGGGTCATCGCGTCTATTGGTAATTTCATTAAAAATTCGTGGTTAAAAACTCAAAATGTTGTTAAATAGTTTGTCGCACAACTTCAATCACTCTACATGTTTGTAAACATGACGACATATTAAAATATAATCTACAGTACTATGACGATCAAGTGTTTGCGACTTTTCTTTTTCGCTCACGGACAACAATGTCGCCCCCATCCGTAACTTCAACACACTGCGACCCTTTGGTTCCACGTGTGATTATTTTTACGGCGTTTTTAATGTGTTGCTGTAGTATAATAGTAAATTCATATATGTTACTTTTAATATGACAATTTCAAGTGTATCCGTGCAGCACGTTATTAAATATTAAAGCAAAAGAAAACCTCGATTGAACGGCCGCCCTTATTTCTGGAATGTTTCATTCCGTAGGTGGTGATATGTTTTGAATAGAAGACAAAAACGAATTATTTTGATAATGGATGATAGTGTTGCAATTTTTCTGATATTTAAATTAGTAACTAAATTCAAAAATATATTTACTGTGACTAAATGTACAAAATATCCGTATAGTTACAAGTATTGAAGGAGCTGAACCCCCTTTGGACATCGCTAAATGGTAAAAGAGGTTGACGGACGCGGAAGTGGAGCCCAGCTGTCAAACTCGCTGGAGAATATCGAGTTTCTTCTCTCGTTCTCGCAAGCAAATTGACCGAATTTGTTTTCAAAATGAGCTCCCAGTGCTGGTTGCCTCTGGAGTCTAATCCAGAAGTACGTGTCGGCGTTGTTTTATTGCTTATATTTGATACACGTTGGCCTGATAAGGGAAAAAAAATGTGCGGGCTGGCTAACAGGTGTTAGCAACTACAACAAAAGCTAGCATCATTCTAGCTGTTTTAATCACATTTACGATTTTTTTTTCCCTAACGTTTCTCTTTCTTTTTGTTTCAGGTCATGACGAAGGTGAGAGTGGCTTGAAGTAAATTTATTTGTTAGTAAACAAGTTTAGTAGCTATTTGGAATGTGCTATAAGGCCCTAATTTATAGGGCTATAGCGTTCGTCGAGTCATTGAATTTAGCGATTAGCATCCAGTGAGTGACTTCGTATGAAGTAAAAGTAAACTTGTGTGCCCAGTTCGTCCGCTCGTTGGGAATGAAGCAAAGCTGGCAGTTCGGAGACGTGTATGGATTGGATCCTGATATGCTCGGGATGGTGCCAAGACCTGTTTGTGCAGTACTGCTCCTTTTCCCCATCACAGAGAAGGTACTCTCAAACGTTGACATCAATATTTGATGTCAAATCGATATTTAGACATCTGTTTGTGGAAATGTTCTACTGTACCAGAGCATAGGCACGCCGTGCGCATTTTATTGTCTATTTTTGTGCCTTTTGACCAGTATGAAGCCTTCAAGCTAGAAGAGGAAGAGAGGCTGAAGAGTCAGCCGCAGGAAGTCTCCTCCAACGTCTACTTCATGAGACAAACCATCGGCAACGCATGCGGCACGATAGGATTAATTCACGCGGTGGCCAACAACTTGCCACGCCTGGAATTCGGTGAGTTGTTGTTGCCTGAACGCTGCAGGAATATTTGAGCCTGTTTCACACAGATTATTCAACCCTCCATCAGTCAAAAAATGGTTCCTGTGCAAATGACAAGTACATACTCTTTGTTCATTTTACAATATCTGCACTCCAAACGGGAATACCTGATTGGAAGGGGAAAAGATTTGGGACCAAATGTAGTATCGATCTGTCCATTTAAGGTCAGGGGTGAGCAAACGGACAACTATCTCACGTGCACACCTGTGAAAAATCTGAGAATCTTCAGTTGGATCTGCCATTTGTGGTTTTTTTTTTTTTTGGGGGGGGGGGGTTAGGGGGATGGATGCAGACACACAGAGGAGAAATCACCACTTAAAAGTCTGCTAATCACTCCACTCCGCTGACCGCCATCACATTTTTTTTTCCATTTATATTTTTTTCAGAACCGAACTCTGTTCTAAAAAAGTTTCTGGAACTCACCCGCCAAATGAGTCCGCAGGAACGAGGCGCCTTCCTGCAGAACGACGAGGTACCCCCGAACGGAGCAAAATGTTTTGTCGTTTGTTCGCGCATGAGCGTCGACACACAAGTGCGCCTTTTGTTTGCCCCCAGAGTATACGTGTCACACATGAATCCAGTGCACAGGAGGGACAGACCGAGGTGTGTCGCTGTTTTTTTTTTTTTTTTGCTTCAGTACCTGGATTTGATCCTAAAGCACGGAAAGTTATTTGTGTGTGTGTGTCTTTTTCAGGCGCCAAGCATAGATGAGAAAGTCAACCTTCACTTTATAGCTTTTGTGAACGTCGGAGGGCAATTGTACGAATTAGGTGAGCCGACAGCAGTGTCGAACGCCGCTGAGCTCGTGCAAGAAACGCATTCGAAGAAACAATCCTGCTGAAAATGGGCCTCCTAACGTTGCACAAAAGTTTGACCTTAAAACCGCCCGGCTTCAGCACGTTGAGCATCCAAAGATAGCTTTTGCCGTGTGATTTGCTTTTTCTTTAACTTATTATTTTGGAATATGTCTCACAGCAACAAAAAAGCCAAAGTACTCTACTTATCGTAATTGCCGGCCTACAGAACGCACCTGGTTACAAGCCTCACCGAGTACATTTGTAAGGGAAATACCGTTTGGTAGATAGATACGCCGCAGCTGTGTAAAAGCCGCAAGTGCCCACATTAAAACCCACATGGAAAGACGAGATATTTGCAAAGAAAGACGGTTTAACGCTAGTGCTAACGCTAGCTCCGCGCTAAAGCTAGCGCTATGGCTAACAGGACCGGTTAAAATAAAAGTTACCGGTAAATATCACTGAGACACGCCGGTAACACAGGAGCAACACGCCAGCACAGAGCTAACACTAGCGCAGCGCTAACCGAGCCGGTAAAAAGTCACTTCCTCGCCACCTATATTCCACCGGTCTCACTCTTACCTTTTCTGCTCGAGTGCCCCCTTGCGACCGTTAGCAAAAATGCACAAATCAGCCACATCAGCGCATAAACAGCAGGGTTGAAAGCGTGTGTGTGTGTGTGTGTGGGGGGGGGGGGGTCGCGGCTTGTAGGCCGGAAATTACGGCGCTTGTTTTTGTTTTCCAACTGTCGTTGCCTTTGTTTCCCCCTTTTAAATTATGTTTAACTAATTTTTACACACGGACAGTATGAATGTTAAAAGCCTGTCCAGGTAATAAAGAATTTAATATAGTTATTCATTTTAAATCATTTGTGTACAGAGCTTAGCTTATTTTTACACTTACACGGCAAAGAAATGAGCGTGAGGGTTACCTACGATGCAAAATTTCATTTCTTTGCATGAACTCCTCATTCTTCTGGGTTGTTATTTGCATTTATTTAGGAGTTAATTTTCAGATATTGTGACATTCTATTTGCCAGACTGCTTGCAATGTACACAAATCATGTTTTCTTCTCCCCCCAGATGGGCGGAAACCTTTCCCTATTCTTCACGGGAAAACTTCCGAAGATACTCTCCTCGAGGTAGGACTGCCCCAGATGAAAAATAAATAAGCCAATTTTTTTAAAAATGGCTTGTCGTTTAAAAAAAAAACAAAAAAAAACGCAAACGCTAAAACGCTTCTTCATTGCAGGACGCTTCGGAGGTTTGCAAGACCTTCATGGCCCGCGACCCGCAAGAGGTCCGCTTCACCATCATCGCCCTCTCCAAAGATTCTTACTGAGGCGATCCCGTTTTTTTTTTTTTTTTTTTTTTTTATCTGCCAAAACATTCTCAAGTGCTGACTTTATCCGCGCCGTCAACGTAGCTCGACTACCGATCCGCGGGAGGTGCTTTTCAATTCACAAAGAACCTCTTCCGCTAAATAGTTGGATGAGATTCTTTGGGAAGCGGGCCCCCGTGCTAGTTTATTACAGCACTCAAACGTTTTCGCAGCGTTGCCGGGCCGCCACCAAGCGCTGACGAATGGAGCGCGTCTCCTCCCTGACGCCGGGCCCGGTCAAGAAACCGTGTCCTTGTGAACGCTCCCGGCGGATTTTCTAATCATTTCAAACACTTGTCAATTAAAAGCTCATCGTCATGGCTTTGTGGTAGAATGTTTTCATTCATGAGGTTTGATGTCAACAAGCGTCATATTCAAGTTAGTTAAAAAAGAAACACAATTTCAATCATTTCCCAACAACTGAGGACCCGGGTTCGATCCCGTCCCCGCCTGTGTGGAGCTTGCATGTCCTCCACGTGCCTGCGTGGGGTTTCTCCGGGTACTCCGGTTTCCTCCCACATCCCAAAAACATGCAACATTAATTGGACACTAAATTGCCCCGAGGTGTGATTGTGAGTGCGGCTGTTTGTCTCAATGTGCCCTGCGATCGGCTGGCGACCAGTTCAGGGTGCACCCCGCCGTCTGTCCGTTGACAACTGGGATAGGCTCCAGCGCTCCCCGCAACCTCGTGAGGATAAGCGTCAAAGAAAATGGATGGATTTCTAATTCTCAATATTTCTGCATTTTTTTTGCACGGCCTGTTGTTCCCTATGCAGCTGAATAACAAAATTCACAACAAGATTGATTTGGAAATGGACCGATCCAGATTCTTGTCTGGGGTCCAAATTTTTTTGGGACTCTTCCAGCTTCGTATCGCTTGTTTAACAACATGCTGATGACACGGTTACATCAATGGCCGCACAAAAATCAAAGTGGACATCTTGAAATATGTAACTATCGCTTCTCCAATTTTTTTTATACCCCCAAAATGACTCATTGGCTAAAGAGTGACTTGGTTGTTTAATTTCACACTTAATGGGTGAGCAGTAACCCAACTATTTTTTTTACATAAACATGAAAAACTCAAATTTTCCAAAGTCGCCCTACTTTTATCTTGCCGCATTTGACAAGATGCTGTACACGTCTATGACCACTGGGCGCCGCTGCAGGAATGCAATCTTTGCCCGTCTGTTTTAAAACTGGAAAAAAAAAAAAACTTCTAATCTCTCGGAGGGAGACTCTGGACTTTCTTTTTCCAATCATTGAAGACGCACGAAGCGATCCACGGGGCTCCCTGCTCGGATTCCGTGGAAATGGACCGCGACTGTAACGTGACAGCTCCGCGGGAGACCAATTAAAAGGTAAGAATAATACAAGGTGCCACCTAGACAGGTGTGTCCGGAGCTCGAACCGCGTCGTCATATGATGTGATGCAAAAGAATGCGCGGAAGTGTCGCGTTTCGTTTTGTTCGCAGCGTGAAAAATCAACTGGTCGGTCCACTCCGGTGAGGTTTCGATCGTCGACGAGACGAGACGAGGGCAGGGCGCTCATGACCCCGTCGCGGCGGACCCGCTGAGGCTCGCTTCGCGGTTCGGTCGGCGAATAACGACACGAAGAAAAGCGGCCTTCGGTGTGATGGAGTGGCGAGAACAGTCGACGGTCAGCTGCCAGGACGCGTTCGTGGAGGCTCGGAGGTGGATCGAAGTGAGTATGCGCGACGCCCACGTTCTGCTCTCGCTCGGGTCCAGTCCCGTCATCATGCGGTCTGGGATCTTCTTGCCTTTTATACGCGGGGGGGGTTGAGGGGGAACTTTCACACTTTACTAGGACGATCGCAACATCAAGTGTCACGTGCACATTTTATTTCTGTCGTGAAAAATATTTTTAAATTATCTTTCCAACTATTTGTGGATAGATTCAAGACATTCCACATGTAATTGTTTATTATTTAGTCAGCGCCAAAAACAAACTCCAAACTCAATAAATGTCTTGGTATCTTGAGCAAGCTTGGTTCGTACGGAAGTAAATATGTGCCACCAGGATTTGAATTTGAAATGCCCCAGAAAACGGGAATTGAATTTGAAATCTAAGTGATCACATTTTCAATACTTGTATTTCAGTGTAACTTTTCAACCGGCTACAATTCGCTGTCTAAAATTCACCGTCTGTTCCACCTGGCAGGGTTACTTCAGGTCAGAACCGAACACCCAGCCAGTCGCAGTGACGCTTTCCTAGTCGCGTGACGTCATACTAAGACAACATCCTGTGATCACTTTTATATTTCAAATTCAAATCCTGGTGGCACATATTTACTTCCATAGGTTTGGACCATGTTAGAAGTGCAATGAGCAGTCCTACAATTTTTTTTTTTCCTTAATATTATTTTTCAATTGATTTGGATCTGCATTTCATAATAATTTGTGTGGATGACCAGATTTTTCTTGCCACTAGCATGTGGGCACATGCTAACGTTAGCGCAGGCTGTTGCTTGCTGTGTCTTAACTGTTGTAGTTGTTTACCGTGTACTCCACAGTCTCCACTTTGTTGCAGCACTCTGGCGTTTTTATTTCTTCTTAAAGGTGTGGGGGGGCTAATCAATTGTGAGAAGTAATTATACGAGACCCTTGTTGACCTCCATTATGAACGTGTTCTATTCCAAGTGATCTGTTCAATGTTCAGTGTCTTGGTGTACTATGTGTACCGGCCGCATTACTACCTTGACAGCAGTCAAGTGTCAACAGTGGTGGGCTGAGTCGTTCGGGACAATTGGGATACTCTTAGTCGGGGGTGTCAAACTCATTTTCCTCATCGGCCACGTTGTTGTTCCCGTTTCCCTCAGAGGGCCGTCGTGACTGTGGGACGAAAAGATTCAATCATGTCATCATATTCACATCACCAATTTATGAACTACCTTTGGAATCAGAAATCAAGGGTAATGTGTTTTTCAACTATTCACGTTTGGTCACACAAATATGCTTGGAATATCTCAACTTTTATCATTGATGATATATGACAATTTGAAATTTCGGACCAGATTTTTATAGGAATCATGGAAATTGACTCTAGATTTGGCTTCGCAGGCCACATAAAACAACGTGGCGGGCCAGATCTGGCCCCGGGTCTCGGGTTTGACACCTGAACTCTCAGTCACAGAGATGGAGGTTCCAGAACATCTTCAGCAATTTTTTTTTTTTTTTTTTTTGGCACTTTTGGGGCTCATTCCCCCCCCCCCCCGTGGTTCCACAATTCGTAGTGACAGAATTATTTGAACAAGTTTTGAAATTCCTCTGAGAGATTTTGCCAATTTTTGTGAATCTACAACACTTTGAGCTTCGTTGTGGTCCCGGTGGGTCTCCCGCCACTGGTCTGAACGTTAGTCAATGTTGTACATAATTCATAATAAAAATGCCGGGGTTAATGGGATTCACGTCCACGACCATATGCGTGAGGTTAGGATGGTAACCAACTAATCGCTGCATATCGTTAATCACACTAACATCACTCTGAGGATGTGTCTAGTGGCTGAAATATGTATCCTCATCCCAAACGTGATTCCCCTCGCAGCAAGTGTGGGGCAGCGCTTTTTAGCAGAGCTTGTAAGTAAACAAATATTGTTCCATTTTTCCTGGGGTCGGGGGGGGGGGGGGGCGAATGCTTTCAGCGTGACATCAGTGTCGCGCACACTGGCCCATTTTAGCATTTGGGGGGGGGGGGGGCGGGTCCCGCGAGGAAGACCCCACAACCTCCTGCAGGTAGAGTCCGAAAAGATCACGGAGAATGATTGGCCGTAGGTGTCGCGCTGAGGATTTTTTGGGTCTGTTGGCTGCTGAATGATTAACAAGCCGCTTCGCCTTGCACCACTTGAACCGCGAACTCGAGCGCCGGTGGTGACGTTAGCAACGGGGGGGATGTTAAAGAGTTGTTCCAAACGTTCTGCGGCATGTCGCGTGGACACATTCCTGCAAAAACGGGGCCCCCATCGCGGCACCCTTACGTTAAAAAAAATAAAATAAAGTAAAACGGTAAGGGAATAGCAGGAGTGTCAAGAATGCGTTTAAAGAAACACGAACGCCACAATCCAGCCACATGGCATTTCTTTTGTGGTTTTGAAGTATTTTGCAGCCAAAGTGCCACAATACGCACACCAGGCCTTTGTTTGCTCGTACAACCTCGAAGCAACTTTTTCCTTCATTCCTCGCACACGCCCGACTTATCTTGGTTTCACTTTTAACGTGCAGTCATAAAAAGTGAAATACGCCCGCCATTCCGCCACGTTTCACAGCTCTGTGACGTACGCACGCGTCTGACGTCTTCTGCTCACGTCTTTGTTTTGTTTGTGGTGCTAATTAAAAATTGTGGTATACAAATACAACCTGATTGAAATGTTCTCCGTTTCACAAGGAAGTCCTTCATTGCACGTTCGCTTAATCACTTCCTCCATCCAGGCTTCCGACACACCCAGTCGGTCTAAAGTTACGCCTGCTCAGACCGCGTCGGTGTTGAGCTGCAGCTCGTCAAACAAGATTTGTGTGGCTCAATTGGAGTCTCTAAATTCCCCTTAAGTGTGATTGTGAGTGCAAAAGCTTGTTTGGATGTGCCCTGCGATTGGCAACCATTTCTGGGTGTACCCGCCTGCCTCTTGTCTGAAGATAGCTGGGATAGGCCCCAGCGCTCCCGCCCTCCTTGTGAGGATGAGCAGCTCAGAAAATGGATGGATAGATGATTGGGCCAATGGCAGACAGTCTCTGAGTGCCGGCTGAGCAGTTACCATGAGCTCATTCTATATTCAACAAGGGTACCTACCCGCTCACGTTGGGTAAAAAGCCACGCCAAAGCTTTACTCACGTACGACCCTTGCACCAAATTTCAAGGGAATGAGAGGAGCCGCTTTGATTGGTGGCAAATGAAGTCTGTTGTAAACGCTCTCTCAGTGGCGCAGCACGTCCACTGCCGAGGCGCTGGTCTAGGAAATGACCAGCACCGGTCTAAACGGCCCCTGGCACCCACCACGCCGGATATATGCTGGTCCGTCCCCAAGATAGATCCCGAAGAGTGTGTGCTTACCCCTGGGGGCGGGGGGCATCAAGCACGTGTTGTCCTTTTCCGCTCAAAAGTACCTACTTGGGTTTACATGGTAGTACTGACTCCACTCCCAGAGAGGGGTTGAGTCAGGAAGGGCATCCGGCGTAAAAAAAACTGCCAAACGAATATGAGCCTTCATCTGAGATGTCACGCTGTGGCGACTCCTAACGGGACAAGCCGAAAGAAACTTACTTTTACTGATTGGTACAACTGGGGCACATTTGTGGTTGTAACACGCAAGACGCTCCAGTCTTGACTTTGCTGTCTCCGTCAGTCTCGTCTTCAATCAGATTTTTCAGAATCTTACTCATGAACCCTCCTCAATCTCTTCAACCCTCTCACTGCTTGTTGGCATGTCTCGTTCCAACTGTGACGTTTCAATGCGGGACATATTCGATTGAATATTCTTCTGTATTAATGAGGGTTAGGTGCGTTGAGCTGAACCCTACGAACCGTAAACGGAGAAGGGAGGTGCACGGGCCCTCCAGCCCAAAGAACTTTCACCCAAACCAACTTCCTCTCCTATCCTTTCAAATTTAGTAATAACCCCTTAATTTTGTTTACCTCCCTAATTCAAATTTGGATCTATCCAGTTTATAAAATTTGCATGCTTACCTCCTTCCGTTTTTAACGCCAATTACGTTTGACCAACGTCCAGATTTAGATCTTGCCTATTAAGAACATCGTTAGCGAGTGAGTCTTGTTGCGCGACGTTTCGACCTAAGCGAGCCTTCTTCAGGCTCCGCTCACTCCAAGTCAGTCAACGGTCGTCTGTTGTGTCCCTTAGGACACAGTCAGTCAAAACTCTCGATGTCTATCCAATTTATAAAATTTGCATCCCTACCTCCTTCCATTTTTAATGCCAATCACATCCGACCAAGCTCCAGATTTAGATCTTGCCAATTAAGAACATCGTTAGCGTGTCAGTCTTGCTGCGCAACGTTTCGACCTAGGTGAGCCTTCTTCAGGCGCCGCTCACTCCAAGTCAGTCAACGGTCGTCTGTGGTGTCCCTTTGGACGTCGTCAGTCAAAACTCTCGATGTTTGTCAGTTCAATTCTTCGGGTTAGGGTAAGGATTTGGGATAGGGATAATATAAGGAAAAAGGGAAGTGGACTAAGGGTTGGGGGAAGGTATAGGAATCAAATGTGGGAATATGTAAGTGGATTTTAGGGTTAGGCTTGTCAAATGCAAACTCTGTAGTTTGACAAGTTCCTTTATCAACTTTCATCAAAGGTAAGTTTTTTGTTGTTTTTGTTTTTTTTTTTTTTTATTTTTTTTTGGTTTTGTTTTTCGCAGTAAAGTTGTCGCCCTGAAGGCAAAGTGAGACAACTTTGTGAATCGCTTTCAGCTCAGCACAAATCTGATGAAAGGTTAAACCGGTGACGCTGTCGCCATTCTCGTTCTGCTGTGGTTTTTTTTGTTTTGTTTTTTTTTTTTTTGTCTTGGGAGGCCAAAACGGGGTCAGTTTGTCTCGTTGGCATCCGGCGGAACAAAGCGGCCAATCTAAGGTAAAGCAATCCTCTGCGACTCGTGACGCGAGTCGCTCAAGTCGTTCCCTGCGAGCGAATCCAAGCACTCTACTATGTCGGTGGCCCTTTTTTTTTTTTTTGGGGGGGGGGTGAAAAAAGTTTTTTTTGTTTTTTTAAATTATTTGGTTTTTGGTTGCTTCTATTGATTTTATTTATCCGATCAGCTTTCTTGTTTCAAGTAACATTCAAACGTTAAAATGTGAAACATTCATAAATATTTTATCCTTAAAATATTATCAATGAATATGATTAAATCTACTCGTACATTGGAGTAGATTCCTGCAGTTCAATTTTTACCAATGCAGTCATACCTTGATGCTTAATTTTTCCAATTGGAAAGCACAGAACTAGCAATAATCAATTCTCCCGTCACATGTGTTGCCATGACGACCAGTGGCTGAGGTGCTCGGGGGGGTCGCAACGAGGCAAGCGGCTCCTGTTTGCGGGAGCTCGCAGTGTCAAAAAAAAAAAAAAAAAAGTATGAGTGGCTGTAAAAAATGCGTTGTAGTTTCTCTCGTGGAGGCAGAACTTCGTCAGCAAACCTCCGAGTTACACTTTTGTGCATGCAGTGGGAAACATTGCCCAAAAAAAACGAGCTCAGAACAACACTTGATCACATTGTGAATAGTTTTCTTTTCGCTCATTTAGCCACGAGGTCCACGACGGGCCTAATACTGTGGCCAGCGGGTGGAATTACATCCAGCAGTTTGTTTTGAAGACACTCCGAGCAGCGAACATTCCGTTCGCCTGGAAATGCGTCGTGGTTGCGGGAAGCGTCGCAAAAGGTGGTCGAAAATGTTTTTTTGGCAGCCTTTTTAAGGTGCTGCACCAAAATAAACGCAGTTTTACGGCCTCCGACGAAAGGCTTGGCGTCACCCCCCCGTCACCCATCACCCCACCCCGCGCCGCCTTATTGTTCGTCGTACTCGCTGGTCTTGAGGGTCTTGAGGGTTGGCGTGCGAGGACCTCATGTACATGTACTCTCCGTACAGTCCTGGAATACTTGACTGTATTCCAAAAATGCCGTAGTGGACCCTGATGAACCGTGATTCTGTCCCCTACGCGAACAAAGGTTTTTGGGGACAATCGGTGTGGTGGGAGGGTGGAGGTGGCGAGTGGGGCGGCTGCGCCTCAGCGACCCGCATGAATAAACATTAGCTGTGGTCACGGACTCGGTTCTGGCGATTATTTGTGCTCAGCCCAGATAGCGTTGTTGGCTCGATCTGGAAATGGCGGAATCCGAGGATCGGCGCGTTGCATTTGCTGACATCCGCTGGATCCAGACCTGTTCCTTGTCGTCAATATGGACGCAAGACTGCATCGAAGTCGCGTTGCTGAATGGCGCCGTTCCGCTGCACAGTGGCGCCCCGCTTTGAGGTGTGTGTGTGGGGGGGGGCAGTCAGGTTCGGGGTACTGCAGGAGACTGGGAGAACCGCGCCGTATTGAACGCATCGGTCGGAGCGAGAACGACGGAGAAGAGCGGCACCGTCCTTTAGTTTAAGGGAACGCGTTTTATCCAATTGGAGATTAAGGGCAGCAAGAAAACAGTTTTGATGAAGCCTAGTGGAGACTGTGGAGTACTGCAATGGCCGCAAGTGAGGCACAGTAACACGGTGAGAGAGTTCAAACGTTCGGCTTTCCTTCTTCCTTAAAATTGCAACTTTTTCCTTCCGAATGGAATGAACGTTTTATTTCAAAATGAACTTTTTTCGCACGTCTTTAGTCTCATAAAATATTTTTTCTTGTGGTGTTACTTTGTTCATGACATCTTTGCTTACGATGAACGCAATTTTTGTAAAACCTTTTCCATTGTAACATGATTGTTCTAAAAAAAATACTTTAATATTCTTGCCAAATGTCAACTTTTCTCCTAATTTATGCGCTTTCACTTGCACGATGTTTTCTCGATATTCTGAGTTTAGTGTCATAAAAATCCAACAATTCATCTTCATTTAAGTGAAGGGGCGCAACAAGATGTCCTGCAGCAAAATTGGAGACGTGTGCAATACACACGATTGTGCTGCGTCCAAAACCTTTTGCCTAACAAATCCAAATGAACGGCTGGCTGTCCCAAAGCGGTTTAACACTAAATTACATTTCACTTGTTCAGGACTTTATCGCTCCGTTGTGGTCAAGAGGAAGCTTAGTCGAAAGGCCAAGCTCTCAATTTACCAGTCGAGCTACGTTCCTATCCTCACCTATGGGCACGAGCTATGGGGCGGGACCGGAAGAACAAGATCCCGGATACAAGAGGACAAAATGATTTTCCTCCCTGAGAGAACGGCTGAGAAGCTCGGTCATCCGGGAGAGGCTCAGTGTCGAGCCGCTGCTCCTCCGCATTGAGAGGAGCCGGATGAGGCGGCTGCTGAGGCATCCGATCCGGACGCCTCCCCGGTGAGGTGTTCCGGGGACGACCCAGGACACGCTGGAGAGACTCTGTCTCTCGGCTGGCTCGGGAACACCTCGGGATCCCTCCGGAAGTCTGGGTATCCGCAACCCGACCCGGAAAAGTGGTAGAAAATGGATGGAAGGATGGATGTTCAGGGAAGGAAAATAAAATGTTGCAAACGCTTTAAGAACTCCTTCAACCCGCATGTTAAATGGGTGAGTGGGGGGAGTGGAACCTGTCACAAGACTCGTTCAGCACATTCTTGAGGGGAGTGCATACTTTGGAGGT